>NW_012113808.1:9177144-9209763 GCF_000951035.1 Colobus angolensis palliatus
AAAGAAAGAAAGAAAGAAAGAAAGAAAGAAAGAAAGAAAGAAAGAAAGAAAGAAAGAAAGAAAAAGAAAGAAAGAGAAAAAAAGAGAGAAAGAAAGAAAGAGAGAAAAAAGAAGTGGGGAGGGGGAAAGGAGGGAGGGAGGGAGGGAGGAAGGAAGAAAAGATTTTATAGATTCTTTAAACAACTAGACAGAGAGTTTTTATTCCAAAGAGCAATTTTGACCTCTAAGATACTAATGTATAAAAGATAAAAATAAGTGTGAAAAAAGTTTTCTATAAGTTACCGATGGCAAATTTTAATTTTTAATTATACCAGGGGAAAGAAATGTCAGAGGCTCTTTTTAGTTAGGCAAGTTAGCAAAGACATAGGTTATGAATAAATATTAATTGGTCTAGGGCTAAAATAAATTAGGTTATGATAATTCTAAAAATGTTTATATTAACAAAGACTCCAAACTAAAGTCCATCATGCTTATGTAACGTTTATGTAACATTTATGCAAGTATTCAAAGCCTTCTCAATAGATAGTTTACTCCTGTGATATTGGAGTTTGTAAAATAATATTTTGCATGCAAATTATTTTATAGTTGGTTTATATAAACAGACTGGGGTTGGGTTGGTATAGCATTTGGACCTATCTGTAGAGCAGCTATTAGAGCTATATATGGTTTTGCTATCATCCAAGAACATTACCTACAATTAGTGAATGATATGACCCCAGTGGGATGCCATCTACTCAGGAGCATTGTAAAGCACTTTTAGATTTGACAGTGGCCCCATAGAACTCACTCAATAGGATGGACTGTACTTCAAACTCATAAAGTTCAAGAAAGAGAATACAGCTTCCTTGCGTTGAATCAACGGACACAGCAGGTGCCAAAAGAAATTCAAGACTCAATGTACACATGAAATTTTTAATAGCATTACTTTTTATAAGGACAATAATGCTAAAGAATGAGTCAAGGCAAGGTCATCCTTATGAAGATATTGAAACTACCCACCCCAGACTAGTCTCTGTAAAATCGCTTTTTTAAAAAGTTTATAACCGATGTAGTTAATACCCCTCTTTCTTGAGTGCCTCAAAATTCTGGTTTTGATTCAGAAGACTGAATCTATGTCAGAGTTGCTTATGTTAAGCTGGCCCATTTATTTTTCCTCAGCTACACTGTATGTTCCATCTCTTTCTGTGCTCTTAGACCCCAACTATTCTCTATTTCTCTAGATTACACCCAACCTTCAAAGAAGATCCAGTCTTCCAGTCACCTCCTTATACTTTTCTCCAACATTGCCACCTTTAAGTGATTACTCCCTCCTCCCAGTACCCATAACTGTCTGTATCACTCATTAGTTACTGGGAAGAAGGCACGTTCTCAACGTAAACCTAGGTGATGATCACTGCTTTAAGATGCCCTGCCCAACTCCAAGACTATGTCCCCTGAGACCCTGACGATCTGACTATGGTATGGAAGCAAGAATCTCAAAGTTCTTGCATCTTTTAGGCTATTATTAGACCTATCCTGTTTTCTTCTGGCACAATGCTAGAAAATAAACTTTCCCTTGCAAACTATTCATTCCCGTGTCTAGGGAGAGGCTAAATGAGGGTTTCAACCATTCGTCTTTAATCCACTTTTTTTTGTCAAACTCATTATTATACATAAGCAAAATTGAGCTCTTAAAAACCTAGTGTACTTAACATAACTATTATTAATCCTGAATTGTTTTACCCTAACTAGAATCATGTAAGAAGTCTCACTTTAGATCATAAGGTCCTAGGGCTGGAAATGAATTTAGAGTTTTATTATTCCAAATCTTTGTTTTATTAAAGGAGAAAATTGAGACCCAGAAAGAGTTAAGAATTTACCCAAAGTTCCAAAAGGGTACAGTGACAGAGCCAGGTCTTAGATTTAGATGTCAAGATTTCAGTTTACTATACTCCTCTTATGCCTTTCTGACTCTTCTCCTCTAGGGAATTCCCTAGGTAAATATATTCCTCTCTTCTCCTTAAGAGAGGATTGTCATCTGGGCATGGTGGCTTATGCCTGTAATCCTAGCATTTTGGGAGGCCGAGGCAGGCAAATCACGTGATCAAGAGATCAAGACCATTCTGGCCAACATGGTAAAACCCTGTCTCTACTAAAAATACAAAAATTAGCTGGGCATGGTGGCATGCACCTATAATCCTAGCTACTCGGGAGGCTGAGGCAGGAGAATGACTTGAACCCAGGAGGTGGAGGTTGCAGTGAGCTGAGATTACACCACTGCACTCCAGCCTGGTGACAGAATGAGATTCTGTCTCAAAAAAAAAAAAAAAAGAAAAGAAAAAAGAGAGAGAGAGAGAGACAGAGAGAGAGGATTGTCTTGGTCAATAAGATTTTGAACATGACAAACATCACCATTTTCTTTGCTATACCAGACTTCTTGACAAAGAGCATAAAGGAATCCTGGAGGTGGTGAGATGAATTAGAGGACAGACTTGAGTCAGATAACACTACCTGCTCCTTTGCAGTGTCAAATGGATTAGATGTGATAATGCAAACAGCCTAACATGCATAATAGGTTGATATGTGATGATTTGCCTTCTTTTCCTCAACTCCAAAAATCAATTTCAATAATCAGGTGGGGAAACTAGCAGGGCATCCAACATCTGGAACTGAAAAATGATGATGGTGGCCAAAATAAAATTTTCTGTTTTAAAATAAATGCACATTAGTAAAAACATGAAAAATTGAAAATTCTAGCTTGGAGACTTATTTATTCTTTTAGCGTACCAGTCTTTTTGTTATTACAGTGTAAGTGGAGAATGTTTCACCATGGACACAGTTGTATATGCTGAATAGAGATTTTGCATTGCTTGACTTTCCATTCGAGTTTAGTTTTCTGTGCATCATGCCTAAAGGAACAGCCTGACTAATACATCATATCATTTGTGAGTTAACTTTTTAAATCTGAGTTTAACAAAGGGAAATGAGTATAGAAGCTAAAAGAATAAAGAGGCATAAAAATAGCAAGAAAGCCTAAACTCTGTGGCCCCAGATTATTCTGATGTATCGACTGACAAATTTTTCACTTTTCTAATGTGTCCTCTTCTTTACTCTTTACTGATGAGAAAGTTGTTTCTATTGGAGATCTTTAAGATTCTTCATTTGTGTAGTAATTAGACTACAACAATAAAACTGTAAACTCCTTAGAAGTGAAAGTGTTTAAAATATAGAGAAGTGAAAATAATGATGACTTTGAGCATCTATTTTGTGCTTAGTACTCAGCTAGGTAATTCTGGATGTGTCATTGAGCCTTGCAATAATTTTTCAAGGTAAGTATTATTAATCTATTTCACAGAAGAGATGTAGAAAGTAGTTGGCTTACCCAAATCACATGGATGATAAAGAGCGGAGCAGTCAAACCTGCCACTATAGGGCCCTACCAATTACCTACGCAGCCTTCCTTAAAAGAGGCAATGGTAATATATTTAGCTTTAGAGTCAGGAGATGTAGGCTAGAACTCAGGTCTTTATTTATAAATGTATAGAGCTTAGACAAAATATATGGTTGTCTGGGCTTTCATTTCTTTATCTATAAAATGAGAATGCTAGTGCCTACCTCAAACGGTGTTGTGAGGAATAAATGAATCCCTACAATCTGTGAAAGTGACTTTTAAGCTGCTGAAAGCAATCCAAAGGAAGATGTTTGGTGGTCGCTCTCTCAGTGCCTGCTACAATGATCTGCTGCCTCCCACCCACCTTTCAGGATGGCCTTGAGGAGTTTGTGGATGGTGGATGCCAAGGTCAACACAAGCAGCAATGTGAGAAGATGAGTTATGAACCTTTTTAGGAGGTCTGAAAAGCTCAAGCACTCTATAAAATTGTTCTTAGAAATTTAGTTTTTCAAAGGCAACTAAAACAATCTTGCAGAATTACAGAAGCCAGAAGAATATCTTCAAACCTTAGTTAGAAAATGAAGACCCTTGAGTACCTAAATAGGCAGAAACTTTAATGGAATATACCCCATTAGATTTTCAAGAAAGTATAGAAATTATGTAGCATAAAGGCTTATTTTTGCAGATGAGGAACATGAAATCTGGATACCATACTAATCAGTAGCAGAATTGGGACTAAAACCCAGGCCTCCTGGTTCTGAGTCAGTGCTCCTTTCTACTATATGAATTGCTCCTCTAAATGCATTCAAATGCATAGGAATGGCATTGACAACAAAGTTAATGACAAAGTATTAACTATTAAGGCCCACCAGTATCGACCTGGATGGGTTTGAACTTACTGTGTGACCTTCAGCAAGTTACTTCACATCTGTGCCTCAGTGCCCCCATCTGTAAAATAGGTGTTATGATAATGCTAATTTCATGGATTATTATGAAGGTAATACACAGAAAGTTCTTAACACGGTGCCATTCGTTGCTCATTTCGTAGTTATTGTATAATCATCAATCCTCTGCATGTTATCAAACCAGAATTATGACTACCCGCGCCTCTCCTTTTTAGGATAACCCCAAACGATCTGGGAGCCTACCAGGAGACAGCTTGGATGTAACTTAGGCAGATCCTGTCTGCTTCTTCCCACATTAAGCAGAGTTTGAAACAATCATAACATGATAGGATGCGCCTTGATATGAAGGGATAAAAGGAGATGTAGCACTCATTCTGAGAATTTGAGCCTGAGTCCCAATTTTTTCACCTACAAATGAGACTACTAATACCCATTCTTTTTAACTTTGTGATACTCAAAACTGTCAGCTTCCACAAAAATTATATTATACTATTCATTGTTATAGAAATTTAAAGCAAAAAGGAAAAATGCTGGTGGTTTTTCTTCTTGGTTTTATAAGCCACAGCCTCTCACTGAAGTGGTTTTTTTACTTCCTTCTCACACTCAGTATCTGGGGGATTTAATGTCAGAAATGGGTTAACATTCTATTAATTACATTTGATCTCATGGCCATGAACTTAGATATTTGCTCACCTCTAACAAGGAAAATGTTGCCTTAGAACATGAGATCCTTTCTAAATAAATTGCGAAAGTCCTTTCAATAGCCTGCTTGCTCTTCTTACATAGGAGCTTAGATTTGGAATTTGTAAAGGCACGCTAACCAGCTACCTGCTTTGTGTACTGTACTAACAATTTGGCCTTTGATTTTATGTTTCTTTCAAAAGCATACAAGCAGTAGGCAAACATTATTCATCAAACTTGTTTGATGACGTCCTTTTGAATTTAGCTTTTTTTATTCTCCTGTGGCACAGTCACATCTATTCTCAAGACTGTGATGACCCACGTGTGCTGAGGCCTCTGGGCAGAAGTGCCACATTAGAGCTTTCACTGGACAGCTCAAGAGCTCCAGAGTTCCTGCTGGTTGCCTGCAGAAAGATATTTAGCATTTTCTCTGCTATTGCCTCCTTCTCTTGCCACAGTTTTCTCAGAGTTGTCTTAGAGGAAGTATTCATCTATATCTCTGTTAAGAGCTTTGATGTATAAGGACCCCACTTGCAGGGGCTGTGAGGCTGTATCTGGTGGATGTGTTGATGTATAACTAGCTAAATTCTTTAAGTTCAATCTGATCAATACTGTAGTCAGTATTAGCCTCACACTCCTCCTGTGCATCCTTCACCAAGCCCACAGTTTCTGCCCAGCCACAGTCCTTGAATCTATACTGCCTGATGTGGACACTTGCATTAAGAATAGCTATCCTCAAAGGTACTCGCATTGTCACCTTTTGAACTTCTCTGCCCTTTCTTCCTTTCCTCCCTCCCCATTCAATCCCCAACTTCACATACCCAGAAATCCTAGAAGCTTCCTCCCAGTAATATCCTTGGAAGAAGCTGACCAGGCTCAGGGGAAATAAAGTAGTAGAGAAGTCCATATTGGCCTCTTCCAATGGTTTCAGCTCCAAAAGAGAAATAAAAGCCCTAGATGGAGACTGACCAGCTGTTTACCCACTTCACACACATGGTAAATGTTCTCTGCTGATAACTCTTGCTTCCATTTCTCTGCTGATAACCCTTGCTTCCAAGTGAGAATCTTTGTGTCTAGGGATAAAGTGACTGACTCCAATGGGAGGTCATTTCAGAAGAAACAGAAATAGATGGATCCCACAGCACTAATCAATGCTAATATTGGGTGTGTTAAAAATAAATACGTGTTTTCCCTCAGTGAAATACAACTTCCCCAACCATTTCTTTTTTCCTTTCTCTTTCTCAATATTTCATTAATGCAAACTTTTCCTAACTCAAAAGGTATTCCTGCATATAGATTGGTCTCCACTAAAAGAAGTACATTTGATAAAATTTACCCAAAGTGAGCAGCATAAACATAGCAGCATGACATCACCTATGATCACCCTGAGATTGTAACCAGTGAGATAAATCTGAGCCAAAGACAGCTTTATATCTTTTAGTGGCTTTATTCACTTTCAATTCAGTGGCTTGCTGAAATAGCTGTAATAACTAAACAGAAAACTTCTCAGCTATCTAGATTATATAAAGATAGATGCTAAAAGTCACACTAGAGTGGGAAAAATTTTGTGTGGCAATATGGCTAGGTTATTAAACTGCCTTATACAGAACTTAATGCAATTAGTACTTCTGACCATAGACTTTCCACTCCTTTTTAAAACAGTAACACTAGCAAAGAAGCAATAGAAAGCAAAGAGATCACAATGGCTAACTCAGAGGTTCAGATCTTTGCTCTGTCACTTACGGTTTGTATGAACTTGGACAGGTAATTGAATATTTCTGTGTTACTTTCTTCATCTATAAACATGAATATTAATAATACCTTTCTTTCAAGCCTGCTTTGAGGATATGAGAACACACACATGCATACATACATACATACACATACATCCATACTTACATACATTAACACACAGATATAGTAGTGCTCAAAAATTGTTGGATGTTGTTAACATTTGTTGCTATCAGGTTGGTGCAAACATAATTGTGGTTTCTGCATTGTTGGAATTTGCCATTTGATACTGGAATACATTCTTAAATAAATATGGTTGTGTTATACATCATTTTAATGCACATTTCTTGCTTTATGGTTTTGTTTTGTTTTGTTTTTTTTGCTAATGACATATTACTTGCTGTTTATTTTATATTTATTTTAGACTATCGAAATGATGTTAGACCAAAAGCAAATTTGAGTGATTTTCTTATTTGAGTTCAAAACAAGTCATAAAGCAGCAGAAACAATTTGCAATATCAACAACGCATTTGGCCCAGGAATTGCTAAGGAATGTACAGTAGAGTGATAGTTCAAGAAGTTTTGCAAAGGAGAGGAGAGCTTTGAGGATAAGGAGCAGAGTGGCCAACCATCAAAAGTTGACAATGACCAGTTGAGAGTATTTATTGAAGTTGGTCCTCTTAAAACTACAGGAGAAGTTGCTGAAGAACACAATGCCAACCATTCTATAGTCATTCAGCATTTGAAGCAAATTGGAAAGGTGAAAGAGCTTGATAAGTGGGTGACTCATGAGCTGAGCGAAAATCAAAAAAATCATCGCTTTGAAGTGTCATCTTTTCTTATTCTATGTAACAACAATGAACCATTCTCAATCAGATTGTGAGGTGTGATGAAAAGTGAATTTTATATGACAATGGTGACAACCAGCTGATTGGTTGGACTGAGAGGAAGTTCCAAAGCACTTCCCAAAGCCAAACTCACACCAAAAAATGGTCTTGGTCGCTGTTTTGTGGTCTGCTGCCAGTCTGATACACTACAGCTTTCTGAATCCCAGCAAAACCATTACATCTGAGAAGTATGCTCAGCAAATCAATGAGATACATCAAAAACTGCAAAGCCTGCAACCAGCATTGATCAACAGAAAAGGGCCAATTCTTCTCCTCAACAATGCCCAACTACATGTCGCACAACCAATGCCTCAAAAGTTGAACAAATTGGGCTATGCAGTTTTGCCTCACCTCCCATATTCACCTGACCTCTCACCAACCAACTACCACTTCTTCAAGCATCTTGACAACTTTTTGCAGCAAAAACACTTCCACAACCAGCAGGATACAGAAAATGCTTTCCAAGAGTTTGCCGAATCTGGAGGCATGAATTTTTAGGCTACAGGAATAAACAAACTTATTTCTTGTAAGCAAAAATGTGTTGATTGTAATGGTTCCTATTTTGATTAATAAAGATGTGCTTGAGCCTTGTTATAATGATTTAAAATTCATGGTCCAAAACAGTAATTACTTTTGCACCAACATTTCTTGTGTTCTTACTATGCACCAGTATAGTGCTAAGCATTTTACATGTGTAAATTTAGTTATTTCTTACAACCACTCGAAGAGGTAAATAATATCATAGGCTCTTTCAAATGATGGAGATACTAGGGGCCAAGTTTGCTAGACAACTTGCCTTAGGTCACACAGTTAATAAGTAACACTGGGGCTCAGGCCTTATTAGAGCACCTTACTAGACACTGTGGATTGCCTCCCCACTGTTGAACACTAGACTTCCCAGGCTGCCATTTGCAAGTAGCCAGCCATCTGTCTATAGTGTTGAGTCATCAGAGTATACATGTGGACATGCAAACACCAAAACATCTGAACTATTTAGTGTGTCTACCTCCCATTTATTCAATAATTGATTCAAAAGCAGTTACTGAAAGTCTGTTCTATGCCAGGCTCTGTGCAAGTTCTGAAGGGTCCAGAGATGACTGAGACAAGTCCTTGCCCTTGGGAGTATTCCAATTCAAGTCAGGGGAACAGAAGTATTAAAAACAATTATATGTGGCTGCCTGCTACCTAGGGCTGTGCCCTCAAATAAAAAGGAACTGAACTTCCAAGGTGAACTGAACCAATGCCCAGCCCTGTGCCCAAAACCCTCAAGGTAAGAATTTTCTTCTTCAGTTCCTCTTCCTCAACTGATAATTACTCCACACATAGAGAGTCATTCTTACCAATAAGCTATTCCACTGTGAGGGTTTCAATTTCCTTCGTGTAGCCAGAGCTGTTCCCAAAGACAAGTCTTCTCATAAACAACCAGCTCCCCATAGGAATCCAACATTTTCCATAATCTCTTCCATTTTTTATCATATCTTTGAGGTGTTACTTAGCTGAACAGGAAAAGCAGTTTCACCCATGACTGGGTCTTTGCTTAGATTGAAATAGGGAATCTTCATTGTTTTATCTTGACACCAAAGGCTTAAGGATCTTAGGCCCTTGCAGACTATAAAAATGTCACTAGGAAATTAAAATCTTAAAGATAAAAATAGTGGCATAGTTTTATTTATTTTTTCATTCTATAAATACTTATTCAACATGTCAAGTGAGCCAGGTGCTTGGCAGGGCATAAGGAATGTAATAATATACAATGGTAAAAATTGTCCTTCCCTCTAGATTTACAATCTGGTGAATGAGACACAGAGAGATGGAAAAATTTGAAGTACTATTAATATCAATCAGTATAGAGCAGGGTGCAGTCACATGAATGGTAGGGGAGATAGACTGTTTAAAATAGGGGATAACATGCGCAAAGGATCAGACATAAAAATGTGCAAAGAACACTACAAGGACTAAAAGGAAAACAATGTTGTATGGCTAAACATGAAATAAAACCTGAAATATGGCAAGAGATAAAACTGGATATGCTTTTATGGTGGGAGATTTAACATGCTTCAGGCCTCAGTTTTCTCATTTTCAAAACAAGAAAGATTGGGAGGTCAAGGCAGGTGGATCACTTGGTCAGGAGTTTGAGACTAGCCTGGCCAACATGGTGAAACTCCGTCTCTATTAAAAACACAAAAATTAGCCAGGTATGGTGGTGTGTGCCTGTAATCCTAGTTACCTGGGATGCCAAGGCAAGAGAATTTCTTGAACCTGGGAGGTAGAGGTTGCAGTGAGCCACGATCGTGCCACTGCATTCTAGCCTGGGCGGCAGAGTGAGACTCCATCTCAAAAAAAAAAAAAAAAAAAAAAAAAAACAAGAAAGGTGTTAACTGTGGACATAAAATACCTTCCAGCTTAAGATAAGTGATATTAGCTTCCCTACAACCACAAATGAATACCCTGAGGACCCTCATCCTCACTGCCTATTAGAGGGGAAACTGTTTTTCATGAATGAATCTGCAGGAATAGTACCATCTGATTCAGTGTTTCCTTTGTGAGACTTTCTCTGAGAATAGATTTTTTCCCAACAAGATACATAATTTCTATATCAATAAAAGCATTCCAGTTCCTTAAGGAGAAAGTCTTCTTTCCTATAAAAAGACCAAGATGTCCAAAGGGATGACAAAAGTTGAGTAGTTCTGTCTTATGTGGCCAGCGAGGGCAAAGAGCAAAATAGAAAAGTGTCACCAGTAAGATTCAGAGCAAGCTCACTTAATACAATGCCATCTGTCCAGTGGTTGGTCAATAACACAGATCTAAAAGAGTAGAGAGCTGGGTCTACATTGGCCTTCAGCATTACCTCCTTGCACTGTTTTCAAGGAATTAAGGAGCTTCTTTGTCCCTTAACTCTTCAACTACCTAATATATTAATAATCATAATATACTTTACTTTCTGAAGCATTTTGTGGATTAGGAAGTCCTTTTATATGAACTATCCTACTCAAGAGAACCCAGTGAACTAAGATTTCTTTTCCCTTTTGTACAATGGGAAATCTTTGGTTCAGAATAAGTGACTCACCACACGCCTCTCATTGGTCAATGGACCTTTACGAACCAAAGCCTCTTTGGATTTGCTCTGTTACCAAAGAAAACTACGAAGATCAGTTGGTGTGAAGGTTCTTGCCAAACAATTTAAAATAAAAATGAAAATTTAACACATCTGACTTTTCCGTTTGTTCCTCATACATTAAATATTATATTTAACCAATTATCTCAACTGCCTCTCAACTGCGGAAAGTTAACCTTTATACAGAATGTATTTTAATATTTTATCAATCCCGACCTAGCACTAAAAGATGATTTTATAAATTATTTCATCTACTACATCCTTATTTTCCTTCCACAAGATGGAAATTAGCATATTAATCACTGCTAACATTTTTTTGAGGATTTATTATTTAAAGGCACTGTACTAAGTGCTTTTACATGGATTATCCTGTTTTGTCCTTAAAACAACCTCATGAGGCTGAAAATTTATTATGCCCGTCTTCTTTTTTTTGGACAGAGTCTCACTCTGTTGCTCAGGCTGGAGTGCAATAGCATGATCTCGGTTCACCACAACCTCCGCCTCCTGGGTTCAAGCAATTCTCGTGCCTCAGCCTCCTGAGTAGCTGATATTACAGGCACCCGCCACCATGCCCTGCTAAATTTTGTATTTTCACTATGTTGGCCAGGCTGGTCTCAAACTCCTGACCTCAGGTGATCCACCCACCTCGGCCTCCCAAAGTTCTGGGATTACAGTTGTGAGCCACCACACCTGGCCTGTGCCCATCTGCTAGATGAAGAATATGAGGTCTTAAACGAGTTAAGAGATGCTCAAGTTTTAATAGCTAATGAAGAGGTGGGGCCAAAATTCAAACCAAGACATTTCATTGCCAAACAGTGCCTGTGCTCTTAAAGTCCAATGCCCCCCTACCTCAAGACTCCCTCCACAAGCAGCAGGGTTCCCTAAAAAATAGAGGCAGTCTGTGCAGTCCATGCAATCTCAAGATTATGTGTGCAATTACTGATGGGGGTATAGGCATAGAACATCACACACTTCCTACGTTTCAGCTAGGATGACAATTTCAGTCTACTTCACAGGGATTTAGAGTACCATTGAAACTGCTTCTGAAGATACACACTCTTCATATTCAGAGAGAGTCCCACCCCCACTGTGTCACTTTACCAGGGAGAGAGAGGGAACAGCAAGTACCTTCCAGGAGCCTAGCAACTGGCCAGCCTGTGATCAAGACCCTGGATTGGCAAGATTTAAAAGTGCAATCAGTCAACATAGTGGGGGAGAAAAAGCTAAGTGGTCCATATAGGAATCAAATGGATGAATCTGGCTTCATTAATATGCCTCATTAATTAATCAAACAAACTCATCAAAACTTCATTCAAGTTTATGGGCAAATCGAGTTTATGGGCGAAAGGCAAAGTCACCCTGCAACTCTTACAAAAGAGAAGTGCTGCTCATTTGCTCATTTTATTATATTGTTTTCCAAACATCATATCAAATTGCCCCTGGTGTTGAAAGGAGGCCTTGCCTGGAATGCTGGTGGCTCAGGAGGCAGCCCTGGAAGGGGCCTGCCCTGACATTCCTGATCCTGGCCCCTCCATCAGCACCCACTGCTGGGGCAGTTGCCAACAGCACTGTAAATCCTGGGGGCTCTCAAAAGAAGAGAGATAGGAAGAGTTTTGACATGATTCTAAGAAAACTATGATCTGGTTGGATAGATTTTCATTTCAGTTTAACATGGACCCCAGTTTTGGATGATCTTATTACATGTGCTCTTTTCAAAACATAAAAGTTAAAAATGAACCTTTAAAAAATCCCACCATCTTTTTCACAAATAGTTTGCAGGAATTTGGTTATTGTTTTCCACCTCCAAAGGACACAAAGCAATTACTCAGAGGGATAATGACAGGGATAGAAGGCATTGAGGAGCTCAGCCTTCCACTTCCAAATTCTGTCTCTGCTGGAAACTAAGCAATTGGCTCATAACTGCCAAACTCAACTAATGGGCATGAGAAACCCAAAGTCAATCACATTAGGTATAAATGCTGAAGACATCAATAGCATAAAAAGGTAAAATCTGATTTTTATTTATGTACTTGTGTTTTAAATGACACCATAAACCATTCACTGACTTATTAGGGAGGAGAGACATAATTCATTAGAAAATAGAGAACAGAGCTTTGATATCATAAAAGCCCCATTCTCATTGTAAGGTTTGAAACTTGAGTCAAAATCCCAGCTGCTAATCTCACTTTGTGTTAGTAGCAAACAACCCTCTGAGCCTCAGAGTTCCCGTCTGAGAATCCCAACCGTAAGATGATGTTGTTGTGAGGATAACATAAGAAAACGTGCCCAGCACATAGTAGGGCTCCACAATCATCTTTTGAACCTGAATCTGAATAATGTAGGTCGCTCACTTACAGGGATGAAAGGGATGATATCTAGGCCACTAAGTCACAATGTGACATGCAGAAAAAATAAACTCCTTGACTAGGTAAAACTTGATGTCCTACTATTGAAAAGATCACAAGGCATATATTGATTTTAAAAAGAGAAATAAAACATACATTACTCTCTTTCTACATATATAATATAATAAGACCCAGGTAAATGTTCTGGAAAGTCCAAGCTTCCCTTATATATAGAGTATAAAAGGAAAACCTGTAAGAATTCCAGAATGGTTTAACTGAGTTATCTCAGAAAATCAAAACATCTAATATACCCAGCAATCATTTCAACATGACTTCAGTGTCCAAACACCAAAAAACTGTGTCTCAGGCCAATACTAAAATCCAATCCTGCTTTGTTTTATGTGCTTGAAGAAAAGATGTGTGGTATGCATCTCTATACAACAACTGATATTTTGTCTGTTACTGGGGAGTTTCTTCCTTAAAGTGACACTATGGTAAACCTTTTTGTGGAAATGATTATCTCTTATTTTATCTTTCATGTAAATATGGGTCTTCTAGAATCTCTTCTTCTCCTAACTGCTCACAACTATCCCTCAGGAACTCAGGAACCCTGAGAATGAAGAGGGAATCAACGTGAGCCAGAACTCAGGATAGTATCTTTGGAAAGAGTCTGGCTCTCGGGATCTTACAGACTCAGGGTTGAGTCCTGTCTCTGACATGCACAAGCTGCATAAAATTGGATAAGTGACTTCAGCAACATCTTTTTCATCTGTAAAATGGGTATAATAATCATCTAGACCTAATAGTTTATAATTTAGATTCGATGAGACTATACCTGGGAAACCCTGAGAATAATAAGTGTCAGTGTTAGCTGTTGCCATCATCCTCATCTTGGCCAACAGACACTGAGAGATCTCCTCACATTAGCATTTAATCCATGTAACCCTTTTGCTCTTCACACAGCCTCCAATATTTATAGTCCATATCAAGCCCATTGAGGAGTGTAGCTTTCAGATCCAGTCATATAACACTATCTACTTAGAGAAAAATGAGAAAAAGAAGGGGAAAAGCTACATGACCTTCTTTTCCTTCTCTCATGACATCTAAAGTGTCTGTAAAAGTCAGAACAGATAATAAAAAATACATGTTGATTGACAAGTTCCTTGAATTTCACAAACCCAGAAATCAAGAAACCATGTTTCCTGTAGCACACTCATTCCACAAAGATGTCACGGGTACCAGAGAAAAACAGAGAGTAAGGGAATTAATTAATTAGCTTCAGTTAGGCACCAGTCAAATAATACCATTATCTTCCTACCTAATAGCCTGGGACCTAATCATGAGCTACTACTGACCATAAATATTCATATTGGCATCTGAATTTCACATAACTGACCTTTTATGTGAAGAAGTCAAGCTTGATCAAGACTGTGGGATACTAATGACATGCAGTGGAAGAGGATACATGAGAAAATATTGACAGGACCTTCCCACAAAATATGAAACCAGCACAGAAAAGATTTAAAGGAGTTAAAATAATACCTGATACTGGACGGAGCTGGCACCATAGAGTCTCTCCTCTCCTCAGCTCCTACCAGACTCCACTGAAGGTAGGAATGAAAAAAGAAAATGCTTGGACCCTCGAATCTTTTAGTCAGTTACCTTTGTCGATGATAGGGCTGATGATGGTTAGCTTGGCCTATGGGCTTCCTGCACTGTCTGCTGCTCTCTTTTGGGTTTGGAAATCTGCTTCTCCCTGTGAGAACCGGGGCAGAGCCAAAAGTGGGAAAGTAGGGAAGGTTGGAAGGTCAAAGGAGAGACAAGGAGACCTTTGAGGGAGGTGTCCTCCCAGGGTGCCCAGTACCTGGCAGGAAGGTGGCAGAGGAGGCTGGACACTGCTCATTTATGTATGAAAGCATACATAAATGGGACTTTCATTAACTATCTCTGTGTAAAAACTATTCCAGAAACTGGGGAAGTAAAGATGAACAAGACCTGGCCCCCATCCTTAAGGTTATCATTATGTGTAGAGGAAACCAGTAATACACACACACACCACTTTAATACAATGGGGTTTCATGTGACAAGTGCTAAATGTGAGATGTGAACAATGTCTAAGCGATTCCAGAGGAAAGAATGCCTTAAGGGTATTGGGGGTTGTCAGGAAGGTGTCTCAAGGAAGATCATATTTTGGTCTAAAGGAACATGAGTTTGCAAAAGTACAAGTTGAGGTGAGAGTACAGGAAGAGGACAAGTCCTCCCGGTGGAAGCACCAGCATAAGCCCAGGGCTGGAGATAAGAGGCAGCCTTCGAGGGTTAGTACCCTTGAAGAGTGAGGTGGGAAAGATATGTGGAGAGGAAATGCAGGGAGATGTCTGCAGGCCAGATCACAAGTAACAAAGGGTGCCCTTCCTAGTGTCTGTATCTAGGACATAATTTCTCTCCAAGAATGCATTTGGCCAGAATGTCTCATGTGCTCTAATACCTCTCAGGAACATGAGAATATGAGTGGGGAGGGGAAAGAGAAGGAGGAGGAGGAGGAATGCCCCACAATTAGGGCTTCAATAAAGTGACATGTACCCTCAGTTACAAACAAGAAGAGAAAATGTGGCATTTGCTCTTTCAGTTGATTTTGGTCTGAAGTCTTAACACTGTCTTAAGTGAATACTACGCCCTCTAATTTTCTGAAATTGCAAGGTAAATGTTTAAGAAAGATGAAAAACAGGGAGTTAGTCCTTTTTTTATTTTTTTCTGAGCTTAACCTTGAGAGTGAAAAAGAGTCTGCCTTCACATCACACCCACGCAGATCTCTGGATTCACAGGATGAGCAGGGCTGCTGTACTAATCAGGTTTTCTTATTGCAGGATGCAGAGCTACATAATAGCTGGGGAGTAACTTCACATTGAGGAGTTAGGTTTCAGAGCTGGCTCTTCGGGATCTGGGATAAAAGCAACTCATAGTCCCTCACAGGGTCTCCAGTTACTGGGAACGGGCAAAGCTCGCTGAAAAAGAGGAAGAAGGTATGCGCGTTGCAACCAGTTTGCAGCTCTGAAGTCACTGGATTTCTCAGCTCCTCCTTTTCTTCTTCCTCCTTCACCTCTTCCTGCCCTTGCTTCTCCTCCATGAACCCAAGCCCCTGCCCCACCACATGGTTAGAGAAGCAGCTATAAAATAGGGACAAATTACCATGAAATTAGTGAGGGAAAAACTACATTTGTCTGTTCTAGGGAAATTTTCCCCAAAGGGCTCAAAAAGATCTGGCAAGTGCTCCCTTCCTGCCTCAAACAGGTGGGAGTGTGTGGCAGTTCCATGTCTACCACATACTAAGCACTTACTACAAGGCTCTAGGCATTGTTAGTGCTTTAAATAGATGTCTCCATTTAACCATCTCTACAACCCTACAGTACTATTGTGACCATTTTATGGATGAGAAAACGGAGGTCCAGAAAAGTTAGGGGCTTCCCCAGAGCTCACAGCTAGTAAGTGGTGGAGCCAACATTTAAATCTTGGCAGTCTGTCACTAGAACCCTGGACATCTACCACGATAATATAAAGCCTCCCAGACTCCCAGAAATATGCCCATGAAATCTCCTAGATGCTGAAAATGAACCAAATTTCACCAACCCCTTTTTAATGCAAATTACTCAATTGGATAAATGTGGATTACTATATCTTTAGGACTTTTATTAAAACTTGCTCTACTGTGTATAAAATATTCAAGATACATATGAAAAGTAAGAACAAGTGGCCATGTATGGGGTATGTTTACCCCTCCTACACACCAGTGCTCCAGCTCTGAATATCTGAGCTACTGGATCATTGTCCACTTTGACCTTGAACAGCAGGGAGATCTTTCTAGCCATGATTGTTCCAGAATCACCAAACTCCTCCTCCTGCCCTTGCATAATGTGCCCTGCCCTGCTGACAATGCATGCCCCGATGTACTAAGTCACAACACTGAATATTTCTCTGTCCTCATTTTTTTCAGCAAACAGGATGAGTATCAGCTCCAGCAGAATGCCCACGAGGTTGTATGAAATTCAGTGGGAGAAAATTCTAAAGTAAATGCTGCGGAATTCTATTTTACAACCCTGTTTCCAGAGTGCCCAGCATGTCACATTGCCCTGTAGAGCTGGGAATGCAGAAACAAAGGCCTCCAGTGTTGTTTCCATTTGTACGAAGGCTGAATTAACGTTGCTAGGGAAACAAAACCTCAGTTTCCTATTAAATTTACTTTCAGCTTATGTGTCACACCTCTTGCAGCCTCGGTGAAACACAATTTAAAGGAAGAGAACTACAGTTCCTTTATTAAAAGCTCTTAGTGCACACATTTCCCAGGTAAAGATAATCCACAGGAGGATAGATTTGGGCAAATTTCATCATAAAGGTGATTCAACTCCACCTAGGTTTTGCTATATGGTGGGGGAAGATAACATAAAAAGATGCCTGTGTGCATTGCTCACTGTACCTAGGAGCGCATGACACAGGAATTGCATTTGTCTCTATTTCCAGGGGTCACAGTTACAGTCTAGAAGTCTTGGAACTTGTGTATAACTTATAATGTATATACAACTTATGTATAAGTTATAATGTAAGTTATAATGTGTATATAACAATCAAAGAAAGAGAGAAAATTGGAAGAAATGCAGTAATGAACGGGGTCAGAATGGTGGATAGAGGGTCGGAAAGCAGGAAAGGAAGAAAGCAAATGGTAGAATCAGTTCAGTAGTTAGTAATGGACCACGAGACTTTCAAGAGGGAGCTGATCAATTGACTCTGATGTTGTTAAACATATAGGAGAAATGGGTTACGGCTAAGGCAAACCAAACCAGGTATAAGGATGATCTGGAGAGAGGATATGGATCACACTTGGACGAGGCTGTGTCTGCACAAGCATGGGCTCTTCCTTTGCCGAAATATGCCACCATCTTAAGAGCTAAAACCAAGCAAGCTTTCTGCTGACTGCTCAGATGTTAGTGTCTGCACACTTCTAGGGACTTGTCAAATCCTAGTCTTAATTCATCGTCAGTCCCCAAGGTTCATGCAGTGGTCCGTGCTTTCCAAATCTCAGTTCAAACATCAATTCCCAAGGACATCTACCCTAACACTGCAGACTAGATTCAATCCATGCTATGCATTCTCAAAACCTAGCTATCATTTTCTCCAAATTACTCACAGTTAGAAGCTATGTATTTCTGTGATTTTATTTATCTTTCTCCTTTATTAGACTATAAGCTCCTTGAATATAAGAAGTGTGCTTGTTTCTGCTTAGCATTGTATCCTCAGTTCCTACACTGAATCTGGCACATAGTAGAGGCTCAGCTAATATTTGTTCAATGAATGAATGAATGTATCCTAATCAGATATGACTAAAAGCTAAACAATCACCCCATGATGACTAATGATACCAAGCCTCCAAAGGCCAGCAGGAAGTCACAGAATCCCAAGCAACTTCTGACTGAGCTCCTTTCCTAGGGAAGCACACACTCCCAGACAGCACCATCCAGAAGTAGACCAGATAAAATTTGGATCCATCATGAATGTTTAATTGCACTCTTATCTTCCACATACAATGTCAGTATTTGACTTGCCTTGTATGACCGACCATGGGAGGCTTTCAGAATGAATTTCTGAATAACTTCTTAAGGCTTTTTGGTATATTGACTTCAGCCAAGGATCATTGGTATTTCCTGAGACCAGAAAGATTTGGGCCTCGTGCGTAAACAACATCTTGGATCAGGCATGGAAATTTCAACAGTACTTGGCAATTTCCTAGCGGCTTACAACTGCTGATCCCGCCAACACAGGGAGTTTAGATGCAGTTTCCTCATCCCTCTAGTTTCTATAAATGTCCTTCCTGCAGAAAGCAAGTGGCCAGAGGCACAGAGAATAGTGATGTACTCAAGTTCGCCTTCTGCGGCTGAGTTAAGAATTAAATCTAGCTCCAGTGAGGAAGCAGCAGACCATGCATTCAAGACCAGTTACATAAGTGGTTTGAATCACATTATTTTCTATCAAAAACTGTTTTATTCATTTGTGCTATTCCATTTGTGATATCAAGGTAAGTGGGAGATGGGAATGAGTCAAGAAACAAAGGCTCTGGGGGATAGCACAGAATGTCCATGAGTAAATCTGTAAGACTCCACTGATAACTGTTCCTTTCATCAATAGCAGGAAAAAGGTCACCAAGAAAGACATGGCTCTGAGGAATCCAGAAGCCACTCGATGGTCTCAAAATAGAGAATTTCCTCAGAAAGAAGCAGAAAGAGGTCCAGATTTGAGTCAAAGGGACCCAGATATGAATACTGGTTTTGTCACTGAGCTGTGTGACGTTGGGCAAGTTACTTCACTTTTCTGAGCCTCAGTTTCCTTATTTTAAAAGCAGAATAATAATATCTGCCTTCCATCACTGTTTCAAAATTAGAACTAGCATGAAGAGAGACTCCAGACTGCTGTCTGGCTTGTAATAAGTTCAGCTGTCATTTCACTGGCCATCTCCAAATTGCCCTCACCACTTCTCCATTTTTCTTGGTTATCATCCTGGACCATGCCGGGTATCCTTTATTCATGCTACTGTTTTTCATGTTGTTTGCTGAACTTACAAGTGTCATTTTCTTGGCTTTCATATCTATGATAGTAATAACTTGAATTGCCTATTAATTGCATTTTGTGGTCTCATGGTATGAGAGAGAGCAAAAGCGAAAGTAAGAGAGCTAAAGAGAAAGAAAGAGAGCAAGTGAGGGCAAGCAAAGTCCAGAGACAGCTACATAAACCATATTTGATTATGTGCATCTGTCAGAAGCAGGCCAGACCCATGGGATTATCAGGAATAAGTGCAGCTGGAACAGAACCCAGATGTCTTTCTTCTGGCCCCTTGTCATATTCACTCCCACTTTTTCGCTCCTTGTTCCCACTTATCTTTCTCTCCTCACTCCATCACTCCAGATTTGGTCCTCCTTCTTTAGGATCCCAGCCTTCTACCACGACCACTTTAATGAACTTTGGTCCTGACCCTCATGCCTGCCATCATCTTCTATCTAGTCCAGAGTGGTTCTCATGCACTCTCTGGCTCTGTCCAGGCCCAGCATTTCCTCCGCTGTCCCTTCTCAATTGAGTCCACTTTGGCTTCCAGTGTCTGTCCTTTCCACCTCTCCTCAATAGGTTTCCTAAATCCATCACTGACTCAATGTAGCTCAGGACCACTGTTCTTCCTGCCTCTAGTTTTGTTTCCTGACTAGCTCATTCTTCCTTTTCATTTCTTTGAGCCAGGGGGGCCAGGACAGTCTCTTGTTAATGTTTGCACACCGCAGGGTTGATTGCCCTGTGCCACCACAGACCTGACCAAATGTGAACTTGACTTAGATCTTGCATGGGCTATGCAGGTATAAAAATCCGCGCTCCTGCCATCAAGCAGCTTACATATGATTGGCAGATAACACAGACATATTAACGATATAAAGAAAAAACAGCCACAAAAAGTCTCATTTGAATTCGAATAATGTTCTCAGTAGATCATTATTTATCTGAGAGTGAAGGCACCAAAAGAATCCAACAAAAAAAATGGTCCTAACTGGATTATTTTTATGATTACTTAATTCCAAATTTATACGAATATAATGAGTACAATATGATTTGCTAAAGTACAATGCATAGGGAAAACAGAATCCGCTAAGCTAAGAATGACCTGTCAGTGATTCCATAAAGACCAACTTGCTTAACAGAGACTGGATGACACAGAATTTAAGGTACAACTGCAAGGATATTGTAACAATCTTGATGGTGATCAATAAGTTGATGATTCTTTATAGTTTATCTATTTCAAAAATAGCAACTATTTTAAAGCACTGAATTTCAAGTATACACACACAGAGATACACATACACATAACCTGCTAAGTCATCTTTTGTCAATTATCATACTTTTTAGAGTTATATATTTCAAACTTCAAAAATGTTAGATATAACTCACATTGTTAACATTTGGATAATGGCATTTCCAATGCACAAACAAGGGCTATTGATCAACAAAAGAAAGCATACGATTTAAATAACTGAACTGCAAAATTAAGAAAGCACATCAACTTTGTGTATTAAGGATATGTAGGAAAATATATTCATAAAGCATCTATCATCTGTTTCAAAGAGGAATGCTTAACTAGAATGCAATGACCTCAATTGGTCACCTAGCTTAAATGGTTCAGGATTGTGTCCTGACTAAAAGTCGCCATGGTAACTAAAAGTCAAGTCAAACAGTTGCTCACTCTGTTGCCTAACTTTGTTCACCTAGTTAAAAGTTTTCATGCTAAATAATATATTTCCCACATTTGTACTTATTTTTTAGTTTCTAGGAAAAAATGTAGAGGCATTCTGGCTTTTTTCTTGGCACAAGTCATGGTTCATTTGTTATTATGGTTACAGATAAGAAATGTCCACAACAACAAACAAACAAACAAACAAATGAAACCAGATAAGAAACATCCCAGATATTTCTATGTAATTCTAGACATCTGGATGTGCTGAAAGACACTTCAAATTTGAACGTTTCCTCCCACAATGTTTGGTCCGTGTGTATTAAAATCCAGTTAAGCAAATCTTTATCTCAAAGCCTGCTATGTGGAGAATCTGACCTGAAATGAACATCCAGATATTTTTTCATAATTGGGGGAATTCCAACACGAGTGAGAGACAAGACCTTACTTTCAAGAATAGACATTATCACTCTTTACTTCCTGTCAGCTAGAGTGTGAGCTCATGCCTCTGATATTTGAAGGAATGACCCACAGGTTCGGGGTCAGATTTACAGAGTTGAGACCCGAGTCATGTGGTCACAAAGGACGCATGGTGACAATGCCAACCAGCAGTGATCAGAGAGGGTAACTCCTATGGCATATCTTTGACTATGCTTCACTTCCTTTGGTTTCCATCTATGCCTAGTCTATTATCCTTCAAATGGAGGTATGAGATATTATTCCTATAAATTTATATTCTACTTAAGTTAACCAGATTAATTTCTGTTTTATTCACTAATAGAATCTTGACTAGCACAAAAATCCTAGTAGAAGTTATTGCAATTTACAGAGCTATAGGATAATGAAAGAGGAATGGATAAAACAATACACAGAATTTATTATGTAGCTTATTTGCTGACAAAGGCAGTGAAAATATAGCTAGTGTTAAAAGACGGGGAACACTGATGCTCTTGGCACAGATTGATGGCATGACTAATGAAATTGTGACCTATGATGTGATGATATTAGGGAATTTGTGTTTAATGTGTTAGGTATAGTCATGGTATTATGTTTATGGAAGAAAATATTATTTCTTTAAATATTCATATTTCCATATTTGCAATGAAAAGCCATTTTTTCTATAAATAAATTTGGCATTATATTTGTAAACATTAAACATAAGTGATGTATATATGTATTTTATTTATGCTATTTTCTCTAGTTTTTATGTGGCTGAAAATGCTTAAAATAAAGATTCTAAAAATTATTACTTGCAATTACCTGAGAAGATCACAAATCAGTTGGAAGGAGGGGAAACAAGTATCCATTGCCATAGAACAGTAAAAAGTGTCTAAAGAATTGAAGGATGAGGTCCAATGACAATATTATAACCCTAAATTATTAGTTAAAATTATGAACTTAATTATAGGGACTCATATAATTTTGTAAAATTGCCTCTAATCTCTTATAGCTACTTAGCTAAAATAAATGAATAATAAGCACTAAGTTCTATCATGCACATTGTTGAATTATATCCATTGAGTTCACAGATTTCCCAGACCTTTTTCTGAAAATGTGGACACTGACAGAGAACACATGGAATGCCCAAAATTGGAATGAAGCACTAATGGGGGGTTTTGGAGGACTTGGAAAATCAAGAACCTACAGCTTCCATTTAGTTTCCTCTCTCAATGGAAGTAGCTTCTCCCTTGTCTCAAATAATTATTCCTGCCTTTCCTGAGGACCCTGCAACTCTCTAATCTGTAGAAGTTAATTTACAATTGGAATCCATTTCTCTTCATGCCCCATTACCCCACACTTCACTTTCTCCAGCATCCTAACTAGAATCGGATTCCCAGTGTGCTCCAAATCTGAGAAGATAAAATCTATGTTACAATAATTGCAAAAATTGTATAAGTTATATTAGGAAAGACATGGTTTATATATGTGCTAATTTCTGGATTCTGAGAGTGTTCAATTAAGAAAGGCACTGTAATTTAATCAACTGAATTTATTAATATGGGTACAATGAACATATTTTTTTAAAGTTAATACACTAGTTCAAGCTGCTGGATCTTATTGTTTTCTTTTCTTTATTATTATGTTTTTTACTTTAAGTTCTGGGATACACGTGCAAAATGTGCAGGCTTGTTACATGGATATACATGTGCAATGGTGGTTTACTGCACCTATCAACCCATCATCTAGGTCTTAAGACCCATATACATTAGGTATTTTTCCTAATGCTCTCCCTACCCTTGCCCTCCACCCCCCAACAGGCCCCAGTGTGTGATGTTCCCCTCCATGTGTTCTCATTGTTCAACTCCCACTTATGAGTGAGAACACGCAGTGTTTGGTTTTCTGTTCTTGTGTTAGTTTGCTGAGAATGATGGCTTCTAGCTTCATCCATGTCCCTACAAAGGACATGACCTCATTCTTTTTGATGGCTGCATAGTGTTCCATGGTGTACATGTGCCACATTTTCTTTATCCAGTCTATCATTGATGGGCATTTGGGTTGGTTTCTTTCCTAACTGACTTACTTCTACATTCAACATTGGCCACAGGAAATAAAGTTGACATTCCATAAATTTCTTGGAATGTTATTAAGAAAGTCATCCAGAGACACTGAAAGACTGTTGAAGTGAATTTTATCATCCACTGACCCTCATACCCAACTATGACCTCTGAAAGGGTCCTCAAAATACTCCCATTACTAAAGCCTTCAAAAATATATTGGTGAAAGAAATCCCAGCATCTTTATAAAGTGTCCAAGTTGTTCTCTGTAGGTGAGAGATGCTGAGGTTGAAATGAGCTCAGTGATTTCAACATGGGTTGAAAGATTCAAGGTGAAACTTCACCACCAGATATAAGGTATACATTATTACCAAAATAGATTACTTGGGTCAGTATGGTAATTAGAATGATCTCACTCAAAAGCCGCAGTTCTCAAACCATAAACTAAGATGCCCAAAGCTCTGCAGCAAAGCCACAGAAGTGGCCCAATATCTTGTAAATGTTCAAGGAAAACACAGTGAAATATACTGCATGTACCACTAGCTCAAGACATTTACAATTTCCACTTTAGACCATGCTACATTCCTTTCAGTAACATCATATCTTTGAAAAACAGGGTTTTGGTGGCTGCTGTGGTAAAAAGCAGATACTGACATGACAATTAATGTTGAATGGAAAACGAGGGTGGTAGTTTTAACGTGATTCCCAGATTTAAAAAGTTAAGTAGTGCCTAACAGGTATATATATTCCACAAGTAAGAAATTAAAATTATTTAAAGATAAAACAAAAATGTACTCTTTTCCTTCAATTTGTGTGTCCTGTGTTCTTCATGTACACATCCCTTTGGTAAGTAGTTGAAGTTATTTAAGAATAAAACGAAAATATTTTTGGTCCATTTTATGCATATTTCTTTTATATAATCAACAAGTTATTAGGACATAAATATATATGAGGTTGTTTTAGCCCAACTACTTAATAAATGGAACTTTTGGTTACTTAATTTAACCCAGAGGCACCAAAAAAAATTACTGAGACACTACGGACACTAAGACTGAGAAAGTTTAAAAATCTCTATCCACAGAGATCTTCATTACTGTTACTAAGACCAAACAACTTTATTTTCTTTTTAATTTCATTTTATTTTATTTTAAGTTCTGGAATACATGTTCAGGACTTGCAAGTCTGTTACATAGGTAAACGTGTGCCATGGTGGTTTGCTGCACAGATCAACACAACACCTGCACACATTAAGCCCAGCACACATTAGATATTTATTCTGATACTCTCCCCACCTTTACCCACCCCTCCCCACTCCAACAGACCCCAGTGTGTGTTGTTCCCCTTTCTGGGTCTATGTGTTCTCATTGTTCAGCTCCCACTTATAAGTGAAAACATGTGGTGTTTGGTTTTCTGTTTCTGTGTTAGTTTGCTGAGGATAATGGCTTCCAGCTACATTCATGTCCCTGCAAAGGACACGACTTCTTTCCTTTTATGGTTGTATAGTATTCCATGGTGTATATGTGCTACATTTTCTTTATTCAGTCTATCTTGATGGGGATTTGGGTTGATTCCGTGTCTTTGCTATTTTAAATAGTGTTGCAATGAACATACCTGTACCTGTATCTTTATAATAGAATGATTTATATTCCCTTGGGTATATACCCAGTAATGGCACTCCTGGGTCAAATGGTATTTCTGGTTCTAGGTCTTTGATAAATCACCACACTGTCTTCCACAATGGTTGAACTAATTTACATTCCCACAAACAGTGTAAAAGTGTTCCTGTTTCTCCACAGCTTCGCCAGCATCTTTTGTGTCTTGACTTTTTAATACACCATACTGACTGGAGTGAGATGGTATCTCAATGTAGTTTTGATGCTCATTTCTCTAATGATCACTGATGTTGAGCTTTTTTTCATATGTTTGTTGGCTACATAGTAGACACAATAAAAAACAATAAAGGGAATATCACCACTAACCCCACAGAAGTACAAACAACCATTAGAGGATACAATAAACACCTCTAAGCAAATAAACTAGAAAATCTAGAAGAAATGAACACATAAATTCTGGACACATATACTCTTCCAAGATTGAACCAGGAAAAAGTTGAATCCCTGGATAGACCAATAACCGATTCTGAAACAAAAAAAAAAAGCCCAGGAACAGACAGATTTACAGCTGTATTCTACAAGAGGTACAAAGAGGAGTTGATACCATTTCTTCTGAAACTATTCCAAATAATTGAAAAGGAAAGACTCCTTCCTAACTTATTTTATGAGGCCAGCATCATCTTGATATCAAAACCTGGCAGAAATACAACAACAAAAAATAAAACTTCAGACCAATATCCCTGATGAACACTGACGCAAAAGTTCTCAATAAAATACTGGCAAACCAAATCCAGCAGTGCATCAAAAAGCTTATCCACCACGGTCAAGCTGGCTTCATTCCCTGGATGCAAGGTTGGTCCAACATATGCAAATCAATAAATGTGATTCATCACATAAACAGAACTAAAGACAAAAATCACATGATCATCTCAATAGATGAAGAAAAGGCCTTTGATAAAATTCAACATCCCTTCATGTTAAAAAGAAATTCTCAGTAAACTAGGTATTGATAGAGCATACCTCAAAATAATAAGAGCCATTTATGACAGGCCCATAGCCAATATCATACTGAATGGGCAAAAGCTAGAAGCATTCCCCTTGAAAACAGGCACAAGACAAGGATGCCCTTTCTCACCACTCCATTTCAACATAGTTTTGGAAGTTCTGGCCAGGGAAATAAGGAAAGAGAAAGAAATAAAGGATATTCAAATAGGAACAGAGGAAGTTAAACTGTCTCTGTTTGCAGATGACATGATCCTATATCTAGAAAACCCCATTGACTCAGCCCAAAAGCTTCTTAAACTGCTAAGCAACTTCAGCAAAGTCTCAGGATACAAAATCAATATGCAGAAATCACAATCATTTCTATACACCAACAACAGACAAACAGAGAGCCAAATCATGAATGAACTTCCATTCACTATTGCTACAAACAGAATAAAATACCTAGGAATAAAGCTAACAAGGAAAGGGAAGGACCTCTTCAAGGAGAACTACAAACCACTGCTCAAGGAAATCAGAGAGCACACAAACAAATGGAAAAACATTTCATCCTCATGGATAGGAAGAATCAATATTGTGAAATTGCTCTATTGCCCAGCAGATTCAATGCTATTCCCATTAAACTACCATTGACATTCTTCACAGAATTAGAAAAAACTACTTTAAAATTCAAGTGGAACCAAAAAATAGTCCACAGAGCCAAGACACTCCTAAGCAAAAATAAAAAAGCTGGAGGCATCAGAATACCCCACTTCAAACTATACTACAAGGCTACAGTAACCAAAACAGCATGGTAATGGTACAAAAACAGACACATAGACCAATGGAACAGAATAGAGGTCTCAGAAATAAGACCACACATCCACAACAAACATCTGATCTTTGACATACCTGACAAAAGCAATGGGGAAAGGATTTCCTATTTAATAAATGGTGCTGGGAGAACTGGCTAGCCATATGAAGAAAATAGAAACTGGACCTCTTCCTTATACCTTACACAAAAATTAACTCAAGATATATTAAAGACTTAAATGTAAAAGCCAAAGCTATAAAAATCCTAGAAGAAAATCTAGGCAATATCATTCAGGACATAGGCACGGACAAATATTTCATGATGAAAATGTCAAAAGCAATGACAGCAAAAGCAAAAATTGACCAAAGAAATCTAATTAAACTAAAGAGCTTCTGCACAGCAAAAGAAAAGAACATCAGAGTAAAGAGACAACCTACAGAATGGGAGAAAAAATTTGCAATCTATCCATCTGACAAAGGGCTAATATCTAGAATCTACAGGGAACTTAAACAAATTCACAAGAAAAAAAACAACGCCATTAAAACACGGGCAAAGGACATAAACAGACACTTCTCAAAACAACTTGATTTTATTACATGAAAAGAAACTTCTAGGTCTAGTAAATAGGGGCTAGACTTGGTACTTGTTGAACCCTTGAATTTTGGAGGCACATTTACACTTGTGTCTGTGACCCAGTGTTAAATGAGACACAGGTCAAGAGATGACTCTTTGGCTGGTCTAGGATATGGTATAAATAGATCTATCACTCTGCCCTTATATGACAAAAAAAAAAAAACTTATGGGAATCACAACACCTGCAGTAGACTGGAATATTGTATATTGTATGTATCCTGAGGGAAATCAAAACAGGAGAATCACACTAAAGATATCTAGAGTTTTGAAGTAAAGCTGATCCCTCTTCACTTTCTAAAACAGGTAATTATTCTGCTTTTAAAAACATCATTTGTTTTGTAACTAGGTCCTGTCCAGGAATCTTTTAGGCATAATTAACTTCAGCCTTGGTCAAGACTGGCAATACTCCAAAAGTACCTGACAAAAGCAAACTCAAAAATTCTCTAAGAAGACACACCTTCAAATCAGGATCCACAAAATTCTCACAACTGAAGCCCCACTGAATAGGAGCTTACAATCCAAAGTTACAAAATAGATGGGGAATTTCACCATGAGCCAGAGAAAGCAGACATAAAAATATTAGGATTATACCCCCCACCAGTTTATAATTGAACAATAAGACAGAGGCTACCAAATAAAAATGTTTAAAATGACTACAGAAAGAAAAACTAAATATATATACATATATATATACACACTAAATATAGAGCAGGAAGTTTTGGAGGGAAAATACCTGAAATGAAAACTATATCCATTGAAATTACAATAGTAGATGTGTTAAGTTGGAATGCAGATAAAAGCATAAGGAAAATTAATTAACTGGAACATATATCTTTAAAAAATTACCTGTATTGACAGGTAAATAGATGGAAAATATGAATGAGAAATAAAGAGACATGCAGGATAAAATGAGAAGACTTAACACATATCTGAAAAGGTTTTCTGAAGGAGATAAGTTATTGGAAGAGGTAATATCTGACATTTTTAGCCTTGATAAAAGAATTGTGAAATTTCAAAACCAAACAGTCCTAAGTAGGATAAAAAAATAAGCTCACACCTAGACAACATAGTAAAATGGTAGAACAGTAGAGATATAAAGAAAATATTACAGACATCTGGACAGAAGCAGCACATTATCTACAAAGAAATAATGTATAGTCTGGGTCTGGTCTCAATACATTCAATGGTAACAATAGAAATCAAAAAATAATGAAACAATATATTCAGTGCTGAGATAAAGTAACTCTCAATTTGCTGTTGACAGAATTCCATGTCCAGTTAAACTACCATTTAAGAATGATAATGAATTAAATGTTTTCAGATCCATATTGTATGAGTTTACCATTAACAGACACTTACTAGTGAACTTGGAAGTATCTGCCTTAGTAAGAAAGAATCTCAATCTATAAAGAAGGAAGTGTGAGCAAAGAGACTGAAAAAAAATCAGTAATTCCAAGCAAACTGCCAAATGTTATAATATAATCGCAATAGCTATCAACTTAAGAAGTACAAGTTCAAACTAAAATATGTAAGATTGACATTTAAGACAGAATGATGGTGATTAGAGTTCCAGTGTTTCAGGGCTCCTGTATTTTTCCAATGGAGGGAAGAGAGAGTGATTAATTATATACTTTGTTAAAGAAAGTTTGCATATTAGAATTTTAAGAGAAACACAAAAAGACAAGAAACTGAATGCATAACTGTAAAATTACTAGGGTTGGAAGAAGTTATAAGATGCTTAATGCATGACTGCAGTAGACCAAGTGGCCACAGAAATTGATATATTCATAATGAACTGGATGTTTCTAATCCACCTATCATTAAGTTGAGCATACCCACAGGCACTCTATCATCTAGTGGAAGTAAACACATTCAAGATCTGACCGTTGCAGTTCCCAAGTTGGACAAGCAAGTAGCTCACACTCCTAACATGTCTACTCTAGCCACACAGTGACATTCTACCTTCTCCCACATCCATAGCCTTATAAAAAGTTGTCTAGGACCGTATTTTGAGTCTTATTTACAGGAGGCTTATCATGACATAGATAGAAATGCACTTTTACAATGCAACAGTGGTGGCTCTGAAAGACAGTGAAAACTAAAATTCTTCCAATGGGACAAATGTGAAATGCTTTAATTTGTGATCAGGATGAAAGGAGAAATGTTCTTAGGTAAACATCTACATCTAGTAGCAGGTTCCTTAAAGAAGGAAAACAGGAAAATTGATGACAAAGAGTCTTAAAGAAGAGCTATGTATACGAACTTTTGGCAATGGTCCCAGAGTATATTTGTGTCTCATGTGATGTAAGTACTCAAACAAAATTCTCCTCCATGGAGAATATTCTTCAAATCAAGTAAGATGATCCATTTGCTGTTGTTGTTGTTTTGTTTCAAATTAGTACTGACCTTTAATCAAAGAACTATAAATTCCCAGGTAGTCTTGGAAGCAAGACCGCTCAGTATTTGGAAACGCCTGTATTTGACTTTTCTTCCTCCTTTGCAACTGTGCAAGGTTTCTGTCTGGGTTTCTTCAGAAGACCTCTGCCTCCTTGTCCTGGCATTATGGAGACTCAGGCCCTAACGAAATGCATTTAAGAGGTTTTAAATAATTAAATAATGCCAAGCAGATGGTGATCAGCTCAGGGTAGATATGCTACAAAAAGCCAACTGAGGTCCCTCCAAGCTCATGGATGGAGCAAGGCTGACACTTCCCAATGGGCCTCGAGTTTCTCCACATGCTGTGCAGAGCCCACGGTGAAGTTGCTAAGGCTCTCCATTCATCTGCAGAAGCACACTCTTTTTTGCACAGCTGGAAGACTGTGCTTACGGTCTTTAATCTTCTCTCTGAAAAGCATCCAATTTAGGAATTTTTGCAGTAATCATTTCAGAGTAATGAAAAATGGACAGAACAATAGAACATTTCAAATGTGATATGCGCACTCTGTGCAATTCTCTCTAATGTATGTTTAAAAAGATGTATTAGTCATCCTGAGGAACCCTCTTTTGTCTCCTCACACAATCAAATTGCGCCTGCATGCGGACCACAAACATCATAATACAGTTAATTTACCCAATGTACTCATGTCTCCCTCATAACAATGCCCATAAGATAGCATTCAATTTTGTTTTAAAGTTTTAAAGTTTCTTCACATACAAGATCGGGCTGGAATGAACATTTTTTCACCTTGCAGTGTTGCAAAGCACCATGGTAGAGGCTAATGTGTGCCATTTTGCCTGGTTCAAGTCTTTCTTTTTTAACTTTTAAATTTCCATAGGTTTTGCAGAAACTGGTGGTATTTGGTTTCACGAGTAAGTTCTTTAGTGGTGATTTGTGGGATTTTGGTGCATTCATCACCGGAGCAGTATACACTGAATGCAATTTGTAGTCTTTTCTCCCTCACCCACCTCCCGCCCTTTCCCATGCATCCCCAAAGTCCATTGTTTCATTCTTATGCCTTCGCATCTTCATTGCTTAGCTCCCACTTAAGAGTGAGAACATAACGAAGTTTGGTTTTCCATTACTGAGTTATTTCACTTAGAATAATAGTCTGCAATTCCATCCAGGTTGGTGTGAATGCCATTAATTCATTCATTTTTATGGCTGAGTAGTATTCTATGGTATGTATATAAACCACAGTTTCTTTATCCACTCATTGATTGATGTACATTTGGGCTGGTTCCATATCTTTGCAATTGTGAATTGTGCTGCTATAAGCATATGTGTGCAAGTGTCTTTTTTGTATAATGACTTATTTTCCTCTGGGTAGATACCCAGTAGTGGGATTGTTGTTTCAATGAGTATTTCTACTTTTAGTTCCTTAAGGAATCTTCACACTGTTTTCTATAGTGATTGTACTAGTTTACACCCCCACCAGCAGGGTAGAAGTGTTCCCTTTTCACCACATCCATGCCAACATCCATCATTTTTTTATTTTTTTATTATGGCCATTCTTGCAAGAGTAAGGTAGTATTGCATTGTGGTTTTGATTTGCATTTCTCTGATCATTAGTGATGTTGAGCATTTTTTCATGTTTGTTGGCCATTAGTACGTCTTCTTTTGAGAATTGCCTATTCATGTTCCTTAGCCCACTTTTTGATGGGATTGTTTGTTTTTTCTTGCTAATTTGCTTGAGTTCCTTGTAGATTCTGGATATTAGTCCTTTGTCAGATGTATACATTGTGAAGATTTTCTCCCACTCTGTGGGTTGTCTGTTTACTCTGCTGACTGTTCCTTTTGCCATGCAGAAGTTATTTAGTTTAATTAAGTCCTACCTATTTATCTTTGTTTTTGTTGCATTTGCTTTTGGGTTCTTGGTCATGAAGTCTTTGCCTAGGCTGATATCTAGAAGGGTTTTTCCAATGTTATCTTCTAGAATTTTTATAGTTTCGGGTCTTAGATTTAAGTCCTTGATCCATCTTGAGTTGATTTTTGTATAAGATGAGATATAAGGATCCAGTTTCATTCTCCTACATGTAGCTTGCCAATTATCCCAGTACCTTTCACTGAATAAGGTGTCCTCTCCCCACTTTGTGTTTTTGTTTGCTTCTTGAAGATCAGTTATCTGTAAGTATTTGGGTTTATTTCTGGGTTCTCTATTCTATTCCATTGGTCTATGTGCCTATTTAAATACCAGTACCATACTGTTTGGGTGACTATAGCCTTAAAGTATAGTTTGAAATCAGGTGACGTGATGCCTCCAGATTTGTTCTTTTTGCTTAGTTTTGCTTTGGCTATGTGGGCCCTTTTTGGGTTCCACATGAATTTTGTTTTTTTCTAGTTCTGTGAAGAATGATGGTGGTA
>NW_012113808.1:9210233-9217319 GCF_000951035.1 Colobus angolensis palliatus
CTGGTGGTGTATAGCAGAGCTACTGATTTGTGTATGTTAATTTTTTATCCTGAAACTTCGTCAAATTCATTTATCAGTTCTAGGAGCTTTTGGGAGGAGTCTTTAGCATTTTCCAGGTATCCAATCATATCATCAGCAAACAGCAACAGTTTGATTTTCTCTTTACTGATTTGGATGCCCTTTCTTTCTTTCTCTTGTCTGATTGCTCTGGGTAGGACTTTCAGTACTATGCTGAATAGAAGTGGTAAGACTGGGAATCCTGTCTTGTTCTAGTTCTCAGAGGGAATACTTTCAAATTTTCCCATTCATTATTTATGTTGGCTGTGGGCTTGTCATAGATGGCTTTTATTATACTGTGGTATGTCGCCTGTTTGCCAATTTTGCTGAGGGTTTTAATCATGAAGGGATGCTGGATTTTGCCAAGTGTTTTTTCTGTGGCTATTGAGATGATCACGTGATTTTTGTTTTTACTTTTGTTTATTTATTTGTTTATTGACTTGTATGTGTCAAACCACCCCTGCAACCCTGATATGAAACCCACTTGATCATGATATATTATCTTTCTGATATGATGTTGGATTTGGTTAGCTAGTATTTTGTTAAGGATTTTTGCACCTATATTCATCAGGAATATTGGTCTGTAGTTTTCTTTTTTATTTTTCTTTTTTTTTTTTTGTTATGTCCTTTCCTGGTTTTGGTAACAGGGTAACACTGGCTTCATAGAATGATTTGGGGAGGATTCCCTCTTTCTCTATCTTGTGGAATACCATCAACAGGATTGGTACCAATTCTTCTTTGAATGTCCGATAGAATTCAGCTGTGAATTTGTCTGGTCTTGGACTTTTTTTGTTGTTGGTAATTTTTTTATTACCATTTCAGTCTCACTTGTTGTTATTAATTTGTTCAGGGTTTTTAATTCTACCTGATTTAAGTTAGGAGGGCTGTATCTTTCCAGGAATTTATCCGTCTTCTTTTGGTTTTCTAGTTTATGCACATAAAGGTGTTCATAGTAGCCTTGAATGACCTTTGTCTTTCTGTGGTGTTGGTTGTACTAGCTCCTGTTTTGTTTCTAATTGAGCTTATTTGAATCTTCTATCTTCTTTTCTTGGTTAATCTCGCTAACGGTCTACCAATTTTATTTATATTTCCAAAGAACCAGCTTTTTGTTTTGTTTATCTTTTGTATTGTGTTTGTTTGTTTGTTTCAGTTTCATTTGGCTCTGCTCTGATCTTGGTTATTTCTTTTCTTTGCTAGGTTTGGGTTTGGTTTGTTCTTGTTTCTCTATTTCCTTTAAGTATGACCTCAGATTACCTATTGGTGTTCTTTCAGACTTTTTGATGAAGGCATTTAAGGCTATCAACTTTCCTCTTAGCATCGCCTTTGCTGTATCTCAGAGGTTTTGATAGATTGTGTCATGGTTATTGTTCAGTTCAAATAATTTTCTAATTTCCATCTTGATTTCATTGTTGACCCAATGATCATTCAGGAGCAGGTTACTTAATTTCCATGTATTTGCATGGTTTTGAAGGTTCCTTTTGATTTCCAATTTTATTCCACTGTGGTCTGAGAGAGAACTTGATATAATTTCAATTTTCTTAAATTTATTGAGACTTTGTGGCCTATCATGTGGTCTATCTTGGAGAAAGTTCCACATGCCAATGAGTAGAATGTATATTCTGTGGTTGTTGGATAGAATGTTCTGTAAATATCTGTTAAGTCCATTTGTTCCAGGGTACAGTTGAAATCCATTATTTCTTTGTTGACTTTGTGTCTTGATGACCTGTCCAGTGCTGTCAGTGGAGTATTGAAGTCCCCCATTATTATTGTGTTGCTGTCTATCTTATTTCTTAGGTCCAGTAGTAATTGTTTTACATATTTGGGAGCTCCAGTATTAGGTGCATATATATTTAGGACAGTGATATTTTCCTATTGGACAAGGCCTTTTATCATATAATTTCCCTCTTTGTCTTTTTTAACTGCTGTTGCTTTAAAGTTTGTTTTGTCTGATATAAGAATAGCTACCCCTGCTTGCTTTTGGAGTTCATTTTCATGGAATGTCTTTTTCCACCCCTTTACCTTAAGTTTTTTGTGAGTCCTTATGTGTTAGGTGAGTCTCTTGGATGACGCATAATTTAAATATCAGTTAGTCTCCTTCTACAACCACTCTAGAGTTTGTTCAGTGGTCTTAAAAAAGCAAACTAGCCATAGTGACTGACTTAGAGGCAAGGCAAAAATGTCTGCAACAGGGACTTCTTATGGAATCTGACCCAGCTACTACCAAAGCTGAAAATCCAATTTGCCAATTACTATGTTTAACCCTAATACCCAATATGGTCTCATACAACAAGCATCACTCCACTAGCTGGTAGCAAGTTGATTACATTGAATACCATTCTGCATGGATAGGCAAAAAATTTAGCCTTACTAGCATAGAGTTGTTATCTATTTAGATTTGTTTTCCCTGCCTACCAAACTTTTGCCAGCACCAATGTGGACCCACTGAATGTTAATAGAAAATTACAATAATCACATAAAGACCATATCACAGGGGAATAAAGGTTAGGGTCTCATTACCAGATAAAATCCCTACCCAACTGTGGGTCTGGCTAGATGCAAAGGAAAATGGAATAGGTAGTCAGTAATAGAAGTCATGGATAAGTTGCCACTTATTTCTGATTGTCCATGAAAATCACTGACATGTAAATAATGCAGTCTTGTGTTGGTATAGTCGTGCCAGCCAAAATGATTTCATTGGGTTTTTCCCTCAGAAGCTTACATTATAAAAATAATATGGTCCCTCCATGTTCCAGGTGCTTTGGGAACTGGGTGTTAAACTGCAGACATGGACAAGTCCAAGAACCACACCACACACAACCATTCCTGAAAATGGCACAGAAATGGCATCAAGAAACCCTGATCGCAAAAATATGAATCTCTTAAGGGGGTGGACCCCAAGTTCCTGAGGAACATGGACTTTTCCAAGAAGTGCAACAAGAAGGGCCTAAAGAAGATGCAGGCTAACAATGCCAAGGCCATGAGTGCACTTGCTGAGGCTATCGAGGCCCTCATTAAGCCAAAGGAGTTTAAGCCCAAGATGCCAAAGGGTGTCAGCCACAAGCTCAATCAACTTGCCTACATTACCCACGCCAAGCTTGGGAAGCACACTTGGACCCTCATTGCCAAGGGGCTCAGGTTGTGTGGGCCAAAGGCCAAAGCCAAGGATCAAACCAAGGCCCAGGCTGCAGCTCCAGCTTCAGTTCCAGCTCAGGCTCCCAAAGATGCCCAGGCCCCTACAAAGACTTCAGAGTAGAGATCTCTGTCTGCCAACATGAAGACAGAAGGACTGGTGTGACCAACCCTGCACTGCCGTCAGCATGGGGCTGCTGCCTTCCTGTGTAATTTGTACAAATAAACCTGAGGCAGGAAAATAATAATAATAATAATATGTTTTTTCCTCAATTAAAAACTTAAGTTTCAATAGTGATTATACTTTTTCAAATTTTTACATGCTGCCCCCAAAATACTTATATGCCTCCCTGGTGAGAGACTAAGAATGAGTACTTCAGATCAATGCACGGGACTCTATAGTTAGGGTCAAGTTAATTCTCTTGCGGGCTACAGACTCCTAGAAGTACAGCTCTTAGGAGTGTACAGACTGCTCATAAATCAGTTAGTCTATTATTGTAGCACTCAATGGGCATAAGTTTCCTGAGTGCTCTCAAAACCATTAACACATTATGAAGGTGTTCTATCCAAAGCCCTAGCATTTCTTTCTATCTTTAAGGTCAGTCACTTACAAAAAGAGATATTCAAGGTGAGACCATGTCACCTTAAGAAAATATACACACAGATTCCCATAAGGCGAATAATATGATTTTAAAAAACAAAACACTGAAGTGCTGTTTGATATCTAACTTGAAACTGTATTATGTTAGCAATTACATAAGTGGGGGTTCTTCCAGTAATTTTTCCATGTGATTATCCTGACTGTTAGATTCAAAATGACCTTCATACAAAGACAGATAATATCGCAAGCTAATGAGGAGAGGCGGTCCTGTGTAGGCAGGGCAGGAATGAGTCACAGGAATCCTTCATAAAAGTAATTATGCACCTGCTGGGGAGTGTTTTCTGACTCCAGTAAATATTGATGTGCCTTTCCTCGGCTTTGCAAGATGAAGATTTGTTGAAGGCTGTGATCTACCATAGTTTTCACAAAAGTCTTTTTTGGGGGCTATTTTGTTTACTAGAATTACACAAATACAAGTCAGTCAAGCCTGAGCTACAAGTGGACAATAGAGTTAAATATGTTATCAGACGTAAAGGACCAAAAAAAAAAAAAAAAATCAGAAACCAACAAGCTATAGATTGAGGGACAATAGCCAGGAAGGAAAATTTACCAATTTACTAACTAGAATCTGGGATGAGGAGAAACTTCTATTCCCATAACAGGGCCCAGACAGAGTGACGGCAGGCTATAACCAAGATCCTAAAGTCAATCTAACAATGTAAGGACTTTATTGTTTGCAGAGGCAGGTAGGGAATAGTGTCACTGAAAACACTCAGATTTTGTTCTGTTAAAAATCCAGTTGAGCTGGGCACAGTGGCAGATGCTTGTAGTCCCAGCTACTAGAGAGGCTGAGGCAAAGGATCCCTTGAGCCCAGGACTTTGAGACCAGCCTGGACAGAATGAGTCCTCATTGCTAAGGAAAAAAAAAAAAAATTAATAATAATTTTGTTTTAAAAAATTAAAAATTTACAAAAAATTCAGTTGACTCTTTTTTTTTTTTTTTTTTAATGGAGTCTAACTCTCTCCCAAGTTGGAGTGCAGTGGTGCCATCTTGGCTCACTGCAACCTCCGCCTCACAGGCTCAAACAATTCTCCTGCCTTAGCCTCACAAGTAGCTGCAATTACAGTCACCTGCCACCATGCCCGGCTAATTTTTGTACTTTTAGTAGAGATGGAGTTTTGCCTTGTTGGCCAGGCTGGTCTCGAACTCCTGGCCTCAAGAGATTTCCCCCCACTTTGTTCTCCCAAAGTGCTGAGATTATAGACCTGAGACAGTGCCTGACCCCCACTGACTCTTGACCTTTCTAAGTAGTCTTTACTGTTTCATCTGCTACTATCTCTTGTGTTCACCACATCCAATATTTATTTAAGATTTGGTACTTAGTTAACTTTTTTTTTAGCATGCTAAAGCACTTCCATTGTTCAGAATGACTTTTGCATTTCCATAGTCAACTCTTTCAGATCAGTTTCTTGGTTTTGCCATCTCTAGGAACCTTCAACACCCCCGCTTTGGTCACCCACTCCCACAACCGCATCCTGAACCTCCTAGACACTTGTCACAACTCTGCGCTTGAAATGTTCAGTTCCCACACACTACTATTCAATCCCAGGATCCTGTCCTTCTTGCTGTCTCATTCAGTTACTCCTTCACCTGCTCCTGATCCACAAGCCCTCCTGTTCCTTTTTCCCTTCAGAGACCATTCTTGTCTTCATATCTTTCCTTGTTCAACTTAGAGTCCATATCTCCACACTTGAATTATTTTCTTGCCAAAACTTTACTACCTTGCCTCACTGTCTTTTCAATGTTCTCACTTGGTAAATAGCCTAACACTAAATTAACCTGTATCAATTATTATTTAACTTCTGTGGCCTATCAAATAATCTTCCTCACCTTGGTCCCTCCTTACTCTTAATGGAGAAAATAGAATGCCTTTTACTTAATCGAGAAAATTGAAGCCATGAAGTGGAAATGCCCTCAATGCTTTGCCATCCCCACTACAACCTTACATGCATTTATTTGTCAATACCCCTTCTTGTTGCCTCACTGCCTCTCCAATTAAGTTGTGTTTCTCTAGTTCTCTGAGTACTTCTTCATCCATGCTCTGGATTGGGTAACTTTCCGCTCCCACTTAAACGTATTTTTTCATAATTAAAAACTTTAATTTAGTAATTTTTAAAAGTAATTTAGTGGCCGGGCGCGGTGGCTCAAGCCTGTAATCCCAGCACTTTGGGAGGCCGAGACGGCGGATCACGAGGTCAGGAGATCGAGACCATCCTGGCTAACACGGTGAAACCCCGTCTCTACTAAAAAATACAAAAAACTAGCGGGGCGAGGTGACGGGCGCCTGTAGTCCCAGCTACTCCGGAGGCTGAGGCAGGAGAATGGCGTGAACCCGGGAGGCGGAGCTTGCAATGAGCTGAGATCCAGCCACTGCACTCCAGCCTGGGCGACAGAGCAAGACTCCGTCTCAAAAAAAAAAAAAAAAAAAAGTAATTTAGTTAATCATCTATGGAATGTTTTCCGTCAGTATATTCACAGTCCACATTGCCCTTTTTAAAAAATTTTCCTTTTCTTTTGGCCGGTTTCTCCAAAGCACCATTTAATAAGAGCAAGTTTTTGAGCACCTACTATGAACTAGGTGTTTTACATAAATTAGCACCTACCACATGAGGTAGCTATTATTATCGCAGTTCTACAGATTAGGAAACTCGATCTTAGATGCAGTTATGTAAATTACTTAACATTCCACAGTGACTGTGGCAGATTTGGGACTGGAACCTAGGTCTGTCTACACTGAAGTTTGTCTCTTTCTTTTAGTAATTTTGCCTTGGTTGCCCTCTCCCTGATCTACAGTGCATGTTTTTCCTATTTCCATCTCTTTACATCTGCAAAAAGGCAAAGTAAAGGAGAGTTGATAGCAGTAAAAACAATCACTTACCGAAGTAAAGAGCTTGTTCAACTAATGGGAACAGAAGGAATCAGAAGGACCTAGGCTGACCTCAGCCTGTCTTCTCCTCAAGGAATCCAGGGTGAATGAATGGTGACCTGGAACAAAGACAGTGACTCCCACTTCCCACAGTGCTCCATGCTATGCTCTTAAAGATGGCGTACCAGCAAATGGGGCTGCAAACTGGCCCAGCCTCTCTCAGATTAGCCTCAGATCTTACAGCAAACGGAACTCAAAGGCGCAAAGAGGCCGGGCACGGTGGCTCAAGCCTGTAATCCCAGCACTTTGGGAGGCCGAGACGGGCGGATAACGAGGTCAGGAGATCAAGACCATCCTGGCTAACACGGTGAA
>NW_012113808.1:9217504-9308888 GCF_000951035.1 Colobus angolensis palliatus
AAAAAAAAAAAAAAAAAAAGGCGCAAAGAGAGATATTAGGTACTTAGCTCCACACTGAATCTACACCACTCACGTTCAGGTGTTCTGGTGAGGACGGGCACCTTGACAGAACTGTGAGTCACTCCCTGACTGCTTACTGGGGATCTATTAAGGAGGAAACACTGTACTATGAAGGGCAATCCAATAGAAAGCTTATCATTGACCATTTTATAAAATAGTGAGGCAGATGGATCATGTGCATAATGAATTATATTAAAGATAGAAAATAAGTTCCTAAGAGAAATACAGGTAAAGTACAACTTGTGGCCAAAGAAGGGAAATATTACCATGGCAGGAAAAAGAGCTTTCTTAAACACATAGAATTTAAACTGGAGCAGAGAGAATTTGGAACTGTAGAGATAGTTTTAAGGGCAGGTCATGGGACCATACCAATAGGAGCTACCAGCTAGGAATGTGATGCGATTTTTGTGTGTGTGTGTGTGTGTCTGTGTGTGTGTGTGATCTGAAGAGAAACCTGAACATGAAGTTGTTATGGTAAAGAGCTAAAAGTCTGAGCTATCTAAAACATTGAAAATGGGATGGCTAGGAGAGGAAGATGTTTTTGGAAAAGCCCTCCAATCTCTTTCTCTCTTTCTAAGACCACTCCTGTCTCCTCATCTTTCCTTATTCAGAGTAGATTGGGTTCAACCCTTGATGGCTCTTGCATGCCAGGCTAAAAAGTATGGGCCATGGGCATTAGAACTGGGGAGATTATGAAATATACTATTTGTGTTTGCTTTTTGACCAGGCATGAGAAACTCAGAGCTATTCTTTAAGAAGGTTAATCTAATAGCAGTATTTGAAGAAATTAGAACACTAGAGAGACAGCAAATCAAGCTCAAAGTTGTCATGATTATGAATACTATTAGGTTTTTTTTTTTTTGAAATTGTGAAGTTTTTCCACTCACCATAATATCAAAGACTATCTATTAAAACCCATATTATACCATTCTCTGTCTCATTTATGCAATTGACATTTCAAAGACACAAATTTTATCATCAGCTTTTGTAAACCTCATAGCCTTATTTCTTTAAAAAAGATACAAAAGGACAAATGACACTATGAACTGAAAAAATATGTAAGTAATAGAATTCAGACTTCAGCAGTACAGAGAAAGAAATATACTTTGGTGAAGTTTTTAACTACCTAGGCATTTGTTAAAATACAGATTATCAGGCTCATGAGAGCTAAGTCAGCAAGTTTTTCTGTAAACGGCCAGAAAGTAAATAATTTAGGCTTTGTAGGACACTTGGTCTCTGTCAAAAATACTAAATTCTGCTCTTGTAGCAAAGAAGCAGCCACATAAAAGTCATAAAAGAAAAGGTATGGTTATGTTATAAGAAAAATTAATTTATATAAATGGTACATGGGCATTCAATAGTAGCAAAAATTAGGGGCTGAAAATTTGATGAGAGATGGGATATTTACCTAATCTTAAAGTATATCCCCATATATTAAATGCTTAGTAATTAATAAGTACTTAAAAGGTATTAATTAACTTCACCAATAGAGAAACCTAGAAGACATAATGTTAGCCACGTGGTAAAAATGAACATCACCAGAAATCATATGCTACTTGAAATAATACAATAAAAAGAGCACAGCATCATTTCTGTGATATCCCTGCAAAAGATATAAAACCCGAATTCATTCAGGAGAAAATGTCTGTCAAACATGAACTGAAGGATGTTCTACAGAGTAACTCTTATGGACTCTTCAAATATTTCAGTGTCATTAAAAGAGAAAGAGAAACTGAAGAAATTATCTGATCAAAAGAGAGTAAAGTGATATGGCAAATAAATATAATGCATGATCCTTGACCTTTCAAAGGACATTATTGGGAGAAGCAGCAAAATCTGATTAGGATCAGTAGATTAGAGAGTAACATGGTATCAATGCGAATTTTCTGATTTGTATGGTTGTACTGTGGTTATATAGGAGAATGTTCTTGTTTTTAGAAAATGCACACTGAAGCATTAAGGTGTGATGGGGTTTAATATCTTTAACTCTCTTGAATGGCTGAGAAAAAAACAAAATGTATAAATGCAGGGAGTGAAAGAACAATAACACAATATGGTAAAATATTAGTAATTGCAGTATCTGGTTGTAGAGTATACAAGAATTCTTCAAACTCTTTTTGCCACTTTCCTATCAGCTTCAGGTTATTCAAAATAAAATGTTAAAAAATGTTTGGCTGTAATACATCAACTAAAGACAGAAAAAAATGCCCAAATCCCTGGGAATAGAGAAAGAAAGAAATTTTAAAGCAATGAGAGGGTGATATGATCAATTCATACATTGGACAGATCATCAATTCATCAGAAATTTCCATCTGACTTTGAACAGAAGCTTCCCAACTTCCAACATGTGATTCAATTAAGGAAAAAACAAACAGAAAATACTAATGAAACCATGATGTACTTCAACACGGCTCAAAATAACTTCATCAATGTTAAAGGAGCTAAACAGATCAAAATTACAAGCCAGAGTTATAAAAAGTAGCACATGACTATGATGTCATGTGTATTGCCAATGTCCTAGAGTTGCCATTATATTTAAATTTAAACTAAAAATTATTTACCTAAGAAGGGGGCAAATCTAGGTATTACTGCACTCCAAATGTATGCAATTTGTAGATCCCTCTCTAGAAAAAAGAATACAAAATTATGTACAACAATTAATATTTATTAAGAAAGACAAAATAAATTATGGTAAACTACAAGTTTTAAGAAGCTGAAAAGTATAAAAAAAAAAGATGAATGTTTTTGTAAAGTAGATGCTTGGCATGGCTTTTTCATGCTTTTCCCTATATTTTGTGGCTGCGTATCTTTACCTTTCCATGTGACAAAATGCTGTATTATCATAATCTACACAAAGAAATGGGCTGTGCTAGTGAGAAGCCCTAACGTTGAAACTTTATTAACTACAAGTGAATCTGTCACTGTCCATGGATAAAATGTTTCTCAAAGATGTTACTATGCCTGCAGACAACACTGAAGGATGACCTCTGAGCTTATAAAAGGCCTAGATAAGTTAGAAATCCAGGAGCTATACGGAACCATCCAAGTATGTTGACCCTTCAAGCATTGTATGAATATATAAAGGGGAATAGCTAAAGAATACGCTTTTGAGACCTGATGGGACTTGGTTACTATTTACGTACAAGAGTGACACAGATAAAAGTCTATTGCTAACTAAGTTTAGAAGAGTTCCTTCAACAAAAATAAATAAAAATTCTGAGCAATAAGAAGGCCTGGGGTTGGGGGGAGGTACGTAAAATATCGGTATGTCTTACAATCAAGGGCTTCTTGGATTCATTTGGCAGTTTATTTTGTTCCCTTGCTTATTATGAGCAATTCTAGCTCACAATTCAAGGAATTTAGGACAACTAAAACAAAGTATTTATAACAAATGAAAATATACAGTGATTTAAAACCTCTCTAGGTTAGGGGCTGGATTAGGATCCATTAGGAGATTTAGGATCTGGTCTAAGTAGGGTCCCAGCAGTGGGATGGCATTCAAAAGCAAGCAGGAGCAGAAAGAGCCAGAGAATTACTTGAGCTAAAGCCCTGTGAAAGGTATAAAGTGAGAAAGCTAATTCCAGAGCAGGAGGAAGAAGGTCAAGAGTGAAGTCACACAGAACTTGGGGGACTGCCAGGAACAGGACTTAGAGCCCCAGTGTTGGCCTGGTTAAAGTCCCACATAGCTCAGCCTTCCTGTCCTGGTTCCTGAAAGAGCCCAGGAATGCAGTTAGAAATCATCTGCCATATCTAAGCAGTTGAAAGAATTGCACCTGTTTAATCACAAAAGGCAAAGCTAAAGAAGAGCTTGAATTATTCTCAGATTAAAGAGCTGCTGCCATACAGAAAAAGGAGCAAATTTATTCCATATTTCCATGGAAAAACTAAAATCAGCATGTGAAATTTACCAGGAGACATATTTTGAGTCCTTAAAGCAGGAACTTGACTGGAATTATTTGCCTTTGTTCACCTAGAAGAGTGCCTGGAACATCCTAAATTGTCAATACTACTTGTTAAATTGATTAATACAAATAAGAAATGACTGTTCCGCAATTACAGTAATTTGATTATGGAATAGAACCTGATGATTCTTCCTGAGCTTTGGGTATTTTAATCAGGGATTTGACCACAATGACAGTCTTAGACATGAAATTGAACATGCACCAGGCACTATTCAAAGTGTCTTCCACATACTATTACATTTCATTCTCACAGCCACCCTTGAAGCAAGTTGTACTATTAATCCCATTTTACAGATGAGGCAACTGAGACACAGAGAGATTATAGTACTTGTTCAAAGTCATACAATAGAGTCAGGATTTGAACTCAGGGGACCTGATTCTTACCTCTCTGTCTTGCTATATCCCATTATCCCATCTGATAGAGAAGAACTGGAATTGAGTCCAATATCACATGAGAGGTTAGTTGAGTGTTCTCTTCCTACATACTATAATTCTCAGACCATGCTGGATATCAGTTTTTGCTAATGTCAGATCAACCACCTCGTTTTTGGTTAGTTTAATCTATGATAGCAAGACTGAATATTTAGACATATTAAACAAAACATCAATAAGATGCCACAACACAAGATGCATGGCACTACATATACAAAACAATAAATCCTTTTTGACAATAAAAATACTGAATAAAAACTAAAATCTATTTTGATGTTGGGGAGACTCTCCTCCAGGTCTTCAACTTTATCAAAAAGTAGCATTTATTTGCTTTCTTCAGTTTCCAAGAACTTGGAGAGTTCAGTGGCGCCAGCACAACCCCCATTAAAAATGCTCACTCAGCCTTGCCCACATGCCTAGCAACCTTCTGTTTATTCCACTACAGTCAATTCAAAGTCACAAGAATGACACAGGTTATAAATTGCAGGAGCACAGGTGATGTGTGCAGTGAGGGAGCCTGACTGAGAATGCATGCCCAGTGAAGAAAAATCACTCTGAAGGGTTCAGGGTCAATAATTATGCTGATAGGGAAATCAGCGAAGAGGCAGGTGTCCTGGATAACAGGACATATTTCTTAGCCAGGAAATTATATTTTAAATGAAGGTAAGAAAACATGCTGCTTTGAGGTTGCCAGGTAATCCCAGGAAATATAATGTAGGATTTGTTCCCAAGAAAAGGATTAGGGTAATAGCAATTATTGTGCACCTATGAGGTATTGTAGACTGTACCAGACACGTTGTCATTATCTAATCTAATTTCCCCAAAGCCCAAGGTCACTCAGATAGTAAATGGCAGAGTTACAATTTGAACTCAGTTCCTTATGATTCCACATCTACTCTCCTCCTACTATGTTAAGCTGCTCAATATATTGAGCAATATCTTGACAAATTTTGCCTTTAAGAAAGCATTCTGATGGCCAGTGATGATGAGCATTTTTTCATGTGTCTGTTGGCTGCATAAATGTCTTCTTTTGAGAAGTGTCTGTTCATATCCTTTGCCCACTTTTTGATGGGGTTGTTTGATTTTTTCTTGTAAATTTGTTTAAGTTCTTTGTAGACTCTGGATATTAGCTCTTTGTCAGATGGGCAGATTGTAAAAATTTTCTCACATTCTGTAGGCTGCCTATTCACTCTGATGGTAGTTTCTTTTGCTGTGCAGAAGCTCTTTAGTTTAACTAGTTCAACCACTGTGGAAGACAGTGTGGCGATTCCTCAAGGATCTAGAACTAGAAATACCATTTGACCCAGTCATCCCATTACTGGGTATATACCCAAAGGATTATAAATCATGCTGCTATAAAGACACATGCACACATACGTTTATTGTAGCACTATTCACAATAGCAAAGACTTGGAATCAACCCAAATGTCCATCAATGATAGACTGGATTAAGAAAATGTGGCACACACACACCATGGAATACTATGCAGCCATAAAAAAGGATGAGTTCATGTCCCTTTGTAGGGACATGGATGAAGCTGGGAACCATCATTCTGAGCAAACTATCACAAGGAGAGAAAACCAAACACCGCATGTTCTCACTCACACGTGGGAACTGAACAATGAGATCACTTGGACACAGGGTGGGGAACATCACACACTGAGGCCTGTTGTCAGGTAGGGGGAGGGGGGAGGGATAGCATTAGGAGATATACCTAATGTAAATGACAAGTTAATGGGTCCAGCACACCAACATGGCATATGTATACATATTTAACAAACCTGCACGTTGTGTACATATACCCTAGAATTTAAAATATAATTAAAAAAAAGAAAAAAGAAACCATTCTGATTTTTTTCAGGGTCTAATGCTACATAACATACCTGAAGTGGCTGTCTTTTGAAATCGTGCAGCCAAATTAATTTGTGGAAATGTTAAAGATAAGCATTATGGGATTATAAGCAGCTTCTTGATGGTACCAAAGGTGTAAGTGTCCCTGGACTTTTCAAGAAGAAAGTTGTGGCCAACCAGCATACTCAAGCTAGAAATGATGGAGATAGTGCTTAGCTCTCATCAGCTCTGCTGTAGTATCTACCTTGCAGATCGAGATGTGGGCCTCTGTAGACTGAAACCTGCATCACTCCAGAAATTAATTCCCGATTATGTGATGAAAGAACCCAACAAGGAAACACAACCACAACAGAGAACCTCAGGCAAATATACTCATGAAGACAGAACTGAGGGGGCCTAGGACTGCCATAGAAGGCCAGCTTTAGCTAATGCAACCTCTGATGGAAGGAGAGTGAAAAGTTTGGATATTAGACCATTAGGGAGAAACAGAAGTTACATATTAAGAAAAGAAGATTCCAAAGATACACACCAGCTGTCTTCAGAGTTCTTTGTAGCTATGGAAATAAAGCAGGGAGCAGAGATTAGATGCGTTAGAGATTCATCTTTCAGGCCACTGAAGAAATAACTTCCTAATAATCAGAGCCAAATGAAAACCAAATGACTTGTGTGAAGAAGTTGGAAGATCCCTGTTAATGAAGGTGTCATCTCTCTCTTGGTTAAAATGAAAGCGAGAACAAAAAAGAAATAACTTAACCAAATTGCCATTGCCATGGGTACTATGACGCTGTCACATAATTCTTGTGTTTATGATTCTCTCCAGTGCCTCCTATCTTTCTCTTTAAAAGACAAAAAAAAAAAAAAAAGACCTACAACAATCGCTCCATGTTTGGAAAATTATCTTTCCTGACTTTTCTGTTAGTAGAATGCAGTAAGGGTACCGTTCACAGTAACTTCCCCAACTAAGATTGGATCATGCTTCTTTCCAGTCACCCTATTTGGCTCGCATACTCATCACTTCGTGGATGTTACTTTTACCAGCATATCTGTGGCTTACCCAGAAATGCAACACATTGGATTTTGTTGTTCTATAACAGCTGTGGGAGAATCAACTGTAGACAGCAAAAGTTAGAACACAGATCATGATAAAATATCCCCCTTACCAATTATACATTGTTCTGTTTGGACCACTATTTTCCCTCATCCCTGAATTTACTCATTGTCAGTTTCCAGCTAATACTTTTCTTTGCTTTTCAGATTCACTTCGAGTGCATACGTCAAAATTCTTGGGCTAGGTCCTCTGGCCTCCATTGCTGACTCTTGTTGCATTACCACTTTTGTATTCAAGGAACCATGGAATTTCAGAGCTAGAAGAGAACCTAGAGATCATTTACACTAAATGCCTAATTTTATGAATGGGAAAACTGAAGCTACTAGAGCTGATATGATTTGCCCAAGGTCATAGGAGTAGCAGCATAACTGGAACCACTATTTTAATGGTGTTGACCTGACTTCCCTGTCATAGGGATGTTGTCCATTTTCAGCTACTGGGCACTAATGACATCTAAGCCACCCTAACCCCTGCCATCTGATCATTTCCTCTATTGAAGTCCCAAACAACCAGGATCTGGTTGATTCATCTCTTAACACAGTAGGAAAAATATATATATAGACCTTTCTTCATTAAAGACAATTGCTCCTTTTGGCTGTGAGATCATTGTACAGAGGTACCAGTTCAATAAGAAAGCTTGTTTTGCTTTTGCACACTAAGATTAACATGTGTGTATGTGTGTGTGTGTGTGTGTGTGTGTTAAAGGAGAGATTTAAACAAAAGAGTAATATGAATGAAAAATCATGTAAAATAAAGCAACATTAATCATAAAAAGAAGACATTTTTCTTCCCAGCCACCACTTAAATTAAATATTTTGCGTTTTTATTTATTAAAAATTTTATGTACATTTGAACAAAAGTGACTTATTTTCTAAATTCTTAAAAAGAACAAATCTGGGATATCAAAAATCTCGAGCCAAATCTGTGCCATACATTTTTGTCTTTCATTCTGAGTTCCTAATCAGTACTAAATTGCTACAGATGGCACAGATATTGTCATCCTATAAACATCAGTCCATCTAGAGACCAACCAGCCCACAGCCCATCTGGAGGAAGAAAATAAACCAATATCCACTGTTTACCATCTATATGCTAGCCTCTTCCATATACATTATCTCACAGTAATCCCCACAATAATCCTCCAAGGTAGATATTGTTATTCCATTTGTTTTTAATAGAAAGAGGGAACTGAGCTCATATACTTCGCAAATGGTAGAGCTAGAATTTGAGTGTAGATCTAGGTGATCTCTTCTTTTCTCTACATCATGCCATGTGTTACCCTCAAAGATCGCCAACATACCACAGCAGATTTGCTGAGCAGGAATGTGTCAATCATTAGAAAATGAGACAAAACAAGGAAAGGACGCTGTGGAAACTGAGAAGAATGTCCAAATAGTTTGTGAGTCTAAGCAGAAGAAGTATCTCCCATGGCATGGAGGAGCTCCATTTTATTACTACACGGACTGCAAAATGTGGCTTTTGTTGTAAGGAGATTGGATATCCCAAGTTCCCTGGCTTAATCATTACATATTATATAAATATATCAGAATATCACATGTACCCTCAAATATATACTAGATAGATACATAGATTATACATCTATTTTAGAAAACACAAGAAAAATTTTCAAAAGCATATCTCAAAATATGGTTTTTAGTGACTAACAGTCCACGTGAATAAGTGTACCATAACTTTAACTATTCCTCTTTGGTTGGCTCTTTGGGCTTTGTTTTAGATTTTCTGTGTTTGTTTTGTTTGTTTGTTTGTTTTCTCTTTTTTTTGAGACAGAGTCTCACTCTGTCGCCCAGACTGGAGTGCAGCAGCGCCATCTGATTACAGGCGAGAACCATGGGGCCCAGCCTCTTTGTTTCTATCCCAGTTTCTTCCTACTTTAAATAAATGCTGTTATTAACATCCTTGTATGTAAATCTTCTCTGTAGTACTTTGGGCATTTTTTTGACCCCCATCTCAGGTCTACACTCTTCTCCTAGAGGAAAAAACTGTCTTTTTAAGTTTTGTCTGATACGACAACTTGAACTTATGGGAAACTCTATAGTCCAGGACTGTTAGGAAGAAATATTATGAGAATGGAATAGGAAAAATCTCGGGCAGAGTAGAGATCAGCCTTATAAAAAGTCACTATGTTTTCCCATAGTGACTTTGGGAAAACATAGCATTTGGAGGTCCAGGCACAGAAAGCAAAAAGGGTACAGTAATGTTTTTGATTAAATTCCAGAAACTAACCACGTCAGAGCATTCCAGGTTGCAAGCAAGGCAGAGCCACAGGAAGAGGTCAGGACAGACAGTGGTAATCTTCTAAGTAGAAGATGTGTCCATACATAGAGGCCAGCCTCAAGCTGGGGCTATGGGATCTGGCTAAAACCAAAGAAGGGACTGGCATGAGCTAGGCTAGGTGCAGGGGCCTAGCCAGCAGGTTAGTCTGGGAAGGATATGTGTATCCTTCCACATATTTCTCTGTTTATTTGAACAAAAATATGATAACTCTATACATCATATTCTGTGATTTGATTTTCTCACGTAATGTACTGGAGATGCTTTTCCATGTCAGTACATATAAAGCTAATTTGTTAGTTTTAATTTATGTACTAATTTTCAAAGTATGGCTATAACAATTTACGTAACATTTTCCCAACTAATGAATAATTTGATTTTTTTCATTTTTTAAAAAATTCTACTAATACCAGCATTTTTCCTAGTCATCATCTTGCATCAATTTGGCATTATCGCTCCAAGACAGACATTAAAACATCTGATTTCCCACCCACATTGGTTGAAAATGATGATGGACCTGATTAATTTTAAAAAAATGGAATCTAAGCAGAGGGAAGGAGGAGGAAAGGACACAATACAAGTGGTCAGGGTGTTTTCATAACTTTCACTGACATATTTATTACCCTTAGAAATGGTATGGTTCAGTAGAAAACACAGGTCTGAGGGGACTCAGGAGACCTAGGATTTGGGATTTTGCTGTCACTTATTATCTCTTTTGGCCACAATCTCATCTCACTATCTGTTGAAGGGAACTGGATTAGATGACCTCCAACAGTGGTTATTCTATGGATTATTTAGTGCAGATAGATTAAAATTTAGGTGTTAAAGGGGTATGTGTGTGTGCATGTGTGCGTGTGTGTGTGCGTGTCTTTGTCTATGAAAAAGAAAGAGAAGAACAATGAGAATATAAAACAATGAAGAGAAAGAAACAGGAACAAAGAAAAAATACTCAATATCATTCGTATCCTGAACTTGAGACTCCAGTTCTCAAGTAATCAATATTTCTAATGCTCAAGGAAATGGGTCTGTAAATAGTCTTTCTAGTATATTACATTCAAGCCATAAATACTTTCCATCATTTTTTAAATGTTGACTGGACAACTTAAAGGCATGTAACTTCCTACCTATATTTGGATATTGTCAGACTTGCAGATTTGGGCTCCAATTTTATGGGAACTGAGGGATTTAATAATTAACAGTAAAAAACCTACTTTACCCATCATATCCAAAGCTTTCCAATAGAAGAATAACATTAATGAAGACAATCTAAGTGAAAAGGAGGTTATCACCTAATTCCTTCTTGTTCTGAATAAAGTTTCATTGGTACAAAAACTTAAGATATCAGAAAAAACATTTTTTTTCAAATCCTTTGCCTGCAAAACCATTGTTCTTAACCAACACTGCTCAACTGCCCTTTGTGACCATATTGAACGACTGAGTTTCTCTCTGGTTAATACATTTGTAGGTTGAGATACTTAAGAGCCAGCAATGATAGGGTGAGAAACTTGTAAAACTTGTATCATTTATTAAGTTTCCAGAAGCAATTACAGACTTCACTGAGAGACTGGCCTGAGCATAAATGCATTTCAGAACCTTCAGTCTGGCTGTTCACTCATCCTATTCTCCCCTTATGTACCACTCAAGTCTATACATATTTACCTCCTTTCTTTTCTCCCTTTCTTCTTTCCTCTAGTTGGTGTCTCCTTCCTTCATTCATTCACCATTTCCTCCACCATTTATTCATTCTGTTTAATCAAATGTCTTTTTAAGGGAGCATCCGCTATAGCCCAGGCCCTGTGTGTGTGGTGCTGGGGATGCCAAAATAGATTAAAATGATACTTGCCTTCCAGGAGTTCCCATCCCCATCCTCTACCTTTGTTCTACTTTGTGTGTGTGTGTGTGTGTGTGTGTGTGTGTGTGTGTATTGGCTCTTCTTTTTCTTTTACTGTACTCTGTTGTCTAAGTTCAGTGGGCCCCTAGCATCTTCCTCAAACCCTTCAAACCCATTTTCAAATCCTCTATAAGTTTGTAGCAGACACTAATTTATTTATTGCTTCATATATTTGTTTCCTATTGCTGTTGTAATGAGTGGCTGAAAACAACAAAAATTTATCTTATAGTTCTGCAGGTCAGAAGACTGACACCAGTCTCACTGGGCTAAAATCAAAGCATGGTAAGGACTTCATTCTTTTCTGGGGCCTCTAGAGGAAAATGTGCATCCTTGCCTTTTCCAGTTCCTAAAAGCTGCCTGCATTCATTGGCTCAAGACCCCTTTCTCTGTCTTCATAACCTGCAATGGTACACCAAGTTATCCTTATATTGAATCCCTCACTCGGATGCTTCTACCTCCCTCTGCCATCACTTAAGAACCCTCACCATTACATTGGGCACATCCAGATAACCCAAGATAGTCACCTTATTTTAAGGGCAGCCATTTAACAAACTTAATTTCATCTGCAGCCTTAGCTGCTCTTAGCCATGTAACAGATCATATTCACAGGGTCTGGCGTTAACAGTTGGGAATTTTAGGGGGCCATTATTCTGTCTACCACACTTTACCCTAGGAGTGTTTTTTAATGATTATTATACTTTAAGTTTTGGGATACATGTGCAGAACGTGCAGGTTTGTTACATAGGTATACACGTGCCATGGTGGCTTGTTGCACACATCAACTCATCATCTGCATTAGGTATTTCTCCTAATGCTATCCTTCTCCTAGTCCCTCACCTGTGGACAGGCCCCAGTGTGTGATGTTCCCCTACCTGTGTCCATGTGTTCTCTTTGTTCAATTCCCACCTATGAGTGAGAACATGTGGTGTTTGGTTCTCCGATCCTGTGTTAGTTTGCTGAGAATGATGGTTTCCAGTTTCATCCATGTCCCTGCAAAGGACATGAACTCATCCTTTTTTATGGCTGCGTAGTATTCTATGGTGCCTATGTGCCATATTTTCTTTATCTAGTCTATTATTGATGGGCATTTGGGTTGGTTCCAAGTCTTTCCTATTGTAAATAGTGATGCAATAAACATACATGTGCTTGTGTCTTTATAATAGAATGATTTATAATCCTTGGGATATACACCCAGTAATGGGATTGCTGGATCAAATGGTATTTCTGGTTCTAGAGCCTTGAGGAATTGCCACACTGTCTTCCACAATGGTTGAACTAATATACACTCTCACCAACAATGTAAAAGTGTTCCTATTTCTCCTTGTCCTCTCCAGCATCTGTTGTTTCCTGACTTTTTAATGATTACCATTCTAACTGGCATGAGATGGTATCTCATTGTGGTTTTGATTTGCATTTCTCTAGTGACGAGTGATGATGAGCTTTTATTCATATGTTTGTTGGCCGCATAAATGTCTTCTTTTGAGAAGTATCTGTCCATATCCTTTGCCCACTTTTTGATGAGTTTTTTTTTTTTCTTGTAAATTTGTTTAAGTTCCTTATAGATTCCAGATATTAGCCCTTTGTCAGATGGATAGATTGCAAAAATTTTCTCCCACTCTGTAGGTTGCCTGTTCACTCTGATGATAGTTTCTTTGGCTGTACAGAAGGTCTTTAGCTTAATTAGATCCCGTTTGCCAATTTTGGCTTTTGTTGCCATTGCTTTTGTTTTCATCACAAAGTTTTTGCCCATGCCTATGTCCTGAATGGTTTTGCCTAGGTTTTCTTCTAGGGTTTTTACGGTCTATGTTTAAGTCTTCAATCCATCTTGAGTTACATTTTGTATAAGGTGTAAAGAAGGGAGCCACTTTCAGTTTTCTGCATATGGCTGGCCAGTTTTCCCAACATCATTTATTAAATAGGGAATCCTTTTCCCATTGCTTATTTTTGTCAGGTGTGTCAAAGATCAGATGGTTGTAGATGTTTGGCATTATTTCTGAGGCCTCTGTTCTGTTCCATTGGTCTATATATCTGTTTTGGTACCACTACCATGCTGTTTTGGTTACTATAGCCTTATAGTATAGTTTGAAGTCAGGTAGTGTGATGCCTCCAGCTTTGTTCTTTTTGCTTAGGATTGTCTTGGCTATATGGGTTCTTTTTTGGTTCCATATGAAATTTAGAGTAGTTTTTTCTAATTCTGTGAAGAAAGTCAATGGTAGCTTGATGGGGGTAGCATTGAATCTATAAATTACTTTGGGCACTGTTTTCATGATATTGATTTTTCCTGTCTGTGAGCATGGAATGTTTTCCCATTTGTTTGTGTCCTCTCTTATTTCTTTGAGCAGTGGTTTGTAGCTCTCCTTGAAGAGATCCTTCACATCCCTTGTAAATTGTATTCCTAGGTATTTTATTCTCTTTATAGCAATTGTGAATGGGAATTCATTCATGATTTGGCTCTCTGTTTGTCTAATATTGGTGCATAGTATAGGAATGCTTGTGATTTTTGCACATTGATTTTGTATCCTGAGACTCTGCTGAAGTTGCTTATCAGCTTAAGGAGATTTAGGGCTCAGAGGGTGGGGTTTTCTAAATATAAAATCATGTCTTCTGCAAACAGAGACAGTTTGACTTCCTCTCTTTCCATCTGAATACCCTTTATTTATTTCCCTTGCCTGATTTCCCTGGTCAGAACTTCCAATACTATGTTGAATATGAGTAGTGAGAGAGGGCATCCTTGTCTTGTTCTGGTTTTCAAAGAGAATGCTTCTAGCTTTTGCCCATTCAGTGTGATATTGGTTGTGGGTTTGTCATAAATAGCTCTTATTATTTTGAGACACAGTCCAGCAATACCTAGTTTATTGAGCATTTTTAGCATGAAAGAGTGTTGAATTTTATCAAAGGCCTTTTCTGCATCTATTGAGATAATTGTGTGTGGTTTTTTTTTCATTGGTTCTGTTTATATGATGGATTACATTTATTGATTTGTTGAACCAGACTTGCATCCCAGGGATGAAGCCAACTTGATCGTGGTGGACAAGTTTTTTGATGTGCTGCTGGATTCAGTTTACCAGTATTTTATTGAGGATTTTCACATTGATGTTCATCAGGGATATTGGCCTGAAATTTTCTTTTCTTGTTGTGCTCTGCCAGATGTTGGTATCAGGATGATACTGGACTCATCAAATGAGTTAGGGTCGAGTCCCTCTTCTTCTATTGTTTGTAATAGTTTCAGAAGGAATGGTACCAGCTCCTTTTATGTCTGGTAGAATTTGGCTGTGAATCCATCTGTTCCTGGGCATTTTTTGGTTCGTAGGCTATTAATTACTGCCTCAATTTCAGAACTTGTTATTGGTCTACTCAGGGATTCGACTTCTTCATGGTTTAGTTTTGTGAGTGCATCTGTGTCCAGGAATTTATCCATTTCTTCTAGATTTTCTAGTTTATTTGCATAGAGGTGTTTATAGTATTCTCTGATGGTAGCTTGTATTTCTGTGGGATCAGTGGTGATATCCCCTTTATCATTTTTTATTGTGTCTATTTGATTCTTCTCTCCTTTTCTTCTCTATTAGTCTAGCTAGGGGTCTATCTAGTTTGTTACTCTTTTCAAAAAAGCAGCTCCTGGATTCACTGATTTTTTTGAAGTTTTTTTTGTGTCTCTGTCTCCTTCAGTTCTGTGCTGATCTTAGTTATTTCTTGTCTTCTGTTAGCCTTTGAATTTGTTTGCTCTTGTTTCTCCAGTTCTTTTAATTGCGATGTTAGTGTGTCGATTTTAGATCTTTCTCCCTTTCTTCTGTGGGTATAAATTTCCTTCTAAATACTGTTTTAGCTGTGTCCCAGAGATTCTGGTATGTTGTGTCTTTGTTCTCAATGGTTTCAAATAACCTATTTCTGCCTTAATTTCATTATTTACCCAGTAGTCATTCAGGAGCAGGTTGATCAGTTTCCATGTAGTTGTATGGTTTTTGAGTGAGTTTCTTAATCCTGAGTTCTAATTTGATTGCACTGTGGTCCGAGACTGTTTGTTATGATTTCCATTCTTCTGCATTTGCTAAGGAGTGTTTTATTTCCAATATGTGGTCAACTTTAGAGTAAGAGCGCTATGGTGCTGAGAAGAATGTATATTCTGTGGATTTAAGGTGGAGAGTTCTGTTGATGTCTACTAGGTCTGCTTGGTCCAGAGCTGAGTTCAAGTCCTGAATATCCTTGTTAATTTTCCGTCTCATTGATCTGTCTAATATTGACAGTGGGGTGTTAAAGTCTCCCACTATTATTGTGTCAGAGACTAAGTCTCTTTGTAGTTCTCTAAGAACTTACTTGATGAATCTGGGTGCACCCTAGGAGTATTTTTAATTCAACAGGTGTCAAAGTCTCAAGCTACTAGGATAAAACTGCCACACTTTGTTATCAGCCACATGAAAAGGGAGGATATTGGGGGCATTAAAGTTTATCTGAAACTTTGGAATCAGACAAGTCTAAGATTACATTTTAGCTTCTGTCAGTTAAGAGTTTTGTGTGCTTGGGAAACCCACTTTAAATTTCCCTGAATCTGTCTGTATTTGCTCATCCTTAATTAGGATGTCTCTTCTATGGTGTTTTAAATCAGTGATCCCCAACCTTCTTGGCGTGAAGACCAGTTTTGTGGAAGACAACTTTTCCACAGATGGGGTCAGGGGATATGGTTTCGGGATGATACAAGCACAGTACATTTATTGTGCACTTTATTTCTATTATTATTACATTGTAATATATAATACAATGATTATACAATTCACCATAATGTAGAATCAGTGGAAACCCTGAACTTGTTTTCTTGCAACTAGGAGGTCCCATCTGAGGGTGATGGGAGACTGTGACAAATCATCAGGCATTAGACTCTCATAAGGAGCATGCAACCTAGATCCCTTGCATGTGGAGTTCACAATAAGGTTCATGCTCCTATGAGAATCTAATGCTGCCCTTGACCTGATAGAAGGTGGAGCTCATGCAGTAATGTGAGCTATGGAGAGCAGTTGTAAATACAGATGAAACTTGGCTCACTCACCTGCCACTCACCTCCTGCTGTGCAGCCCCATTCCTAACAGTCCACAGACCTGGAGTTGGGGACCTCTCTTTTAAATAAGTAAATTAAGATCATCTAATCCCAGTGAAGGACCTGGTTCATGGGTGCTTGATGGATGCTAGTTTCCTTCCTCTTTTTAATTCATCAGACCCCCCTCACATAAGTGGACCACCATAGCTGGCAGCCATTCACATTAATACCAAATCAATCAACCAACATGCATTAAGGGCCTACTTTATGTAAGGCACTGTGTGGGACCCCAGGGTGATATACACAACCATATCTCCATTCAAGGAGACGTCAACCTTATTAGGGAATCAGTACATGAACATACGAAAAAGTAAATAACAATAAAAGATAGTTTATCAACACTAAAGTCATAAAACTCACCCTAATTGCCAAATGACTCTCTGCCTACATTCAAGAGGTAAAAGGTCCTATAAGCTAGATTGAAATGGATGGTTTCATGAAAGCAAAGGATTTGAGCAGGGCTTTGAAAGATGGATTAGATTTAGGCAACCTGTGAGGAGGGAGAATTGTAGTTTATTCTGAGCAAACTTTTGGATATTTCCCCCCAATGACCTTCAAAGATCTCAGGTACTTTTAGGGGAAGTGTTCTGCTCAGCACAGGCTAAGTCAGCCACGTGAACACACTACTAAACACTGCCTTCTCCACCTCTTCCCCTCTGACAGCCTGCCTCCTTGCCAGGCTTCCCCCCTCCTCCTTCCCCTATCTCAACATGAGACAAAACAGCCTTTCTTTCTTTCTGGGATTATTTAGAAGCAGTTTCCCATAATTATAGTAATCTTATCTTCTCTGAATTCACCAAAATTACCCCTTTTCTTTATATTAGCACCACTGCTACATGACAGACATTATTTGTAAGCTTTGTGCCATGGTGCAATGTTTTTTAAAGTGACATCTGCTCAAATAAACTAATGTTCCTATCTAACTGACTCACTTGGTGAGAACATGTCCACATGCCAGTGTGAATGGGTGGGGAGTTGGGGGAAATGCAGGAAGAGGAAAGCATCTGGAAGAATTTTTTTGGTGTTTTAGATTAAGAATAAGACTATTTTATTTCCTACAGAAAAGCAGTGGACATCAGTTGAAGCAACAGCAATGACTAATTGTCTCATAATGTCTGAAACATGCCACGTTTTGAGATGAGTGAAGATGGTCATGTTTTTCAAACACATTTTGAAGAACTTGGTGATTCTCACCCACATTTCCTTGTTCTCAACAACCTGAAAATTTCTTGGTTCATCTACCCTGCAGCTATGCCCTTCTGAAGTGAACCTCTTTAAGAAAGCACTGAGATTCCATCTGTGTACCTTCCTGCATTTACAACCTGTGTTTTCACATGTCCAGTGACTTCTGCTCCCGGAAATCCATCCTCAAATGGCCCTGAGAAGTCAGAGGAGGATGTGGTTCCCTGTCAAGGTCCATTTATTCATCACTTAGTCTATTTACTGAGGTCCTACTATGTACCAAGCCTTGGGGACACAAAGATGGTAAATCAGAGCTCTGTCCTCTAGGAGCTCACAGTCTGAGATGGCCATGATCAAGAAAAGTACCAGGGCACCATGGGAGACTGACACCCAAAGCAGAACACAAGGGAGAGGGTAGAGAAGGCTTCTCCGAGGAAGTGACACCTGAGTAGGATGTAAAATATTCATTTCTGCTTACAAACTTCAATCATCTCTCAATGGCTGTTTCATAATATCCAAACTCCCTCGTCTGGATCTCTAGGCTCCGTATACATTGATCCCCTAGACATCCCCACCCTCTCTCTCTCTCCACCATCATGAATCATCAGCTCCTGCTGGGAAAGCCTATTCCCTTGCTTCCCCTGCACACCCCTTTATTCTTAACTCGGGGTATTTGCTCTCTTTATTCTTAACTCTGGATCTTTGCTCATGTTTTCTGTCTAAAATGAATCATCCACTACCACCTCCACCAACACCACTAGCAATAAGTATTCAGATACACATCAGTTTCAGGGACCAGCTTATTTTCTTTATGAAACTTCCTCCGATCACCCCAGTTCTTTATGAAACTTTCTCTATCCACCTCAAACATTTTATAGCTTCTCTGAATTCCCATAGTACTTAAGCTATAAGTATAACTTAGATAATATAGGTAAAATAATAGTTACAAACTCATAAAGCATAATGCAAGCGTGAGGTATGGCCATTATTTTAAACTGAAAAGGGAAATTTTGATGCCCCTCACCAACACTAACTGTTTTCTTAGGCAAGTAGGTTCTTTAGCTATAAAAGCAAGAAAAACATATTTACATTGTAAGCTTATTGTGAAGATTAACCAGATACATTGACATGCATACACAATGTCTGGCTTGTCATAGGCAGCTCTTGATGGAATGGTGATATTAGTGGGCATGTTGTTATTTCTCAAAGAGGATAAGTATTTTTGTTCCATAGACCAGGATAGGTGTGTGTGTATTAAGGTGGTAAGAGGCAGAAAATTTGTCTTATGAAAAAAAGGTTTATCATGAAGGATAAAAGTAAACATCCTTCAGAGCTCTGCAACTTTTATCTCAAAACTCCAAAGAGAATTACAGTATTGTAATGGTTGATGATTTCCCATTTCCTGTATCACTGGTTCTTGGCAGGAAGACAATGGTTTGGCCCTGACACTCCCTTCCAGACTATGGGATCATTGTTCTCTAGGAGACAGTGTTTATCAAAAATGGAGGCACTTGCTGGCTGAGGGAAGTAGAGATGAAGGAGAGGGCAGGGTAGCAGCTGCTCTTTTTGGAAGGTAGTGCCTTTCTGACCTTTAGAATCAAAGAGTTCTCCTGTGTGGAACTTGGATGCTGAGCCATCAGCAAAACTTGAAGAATAGTTGTCAATGTGGGATATTTTACAGCCCCCACTGCCAGGACATTTGACAATGTCTAGAGACATTTCTGGTTGTCATAACTTAGGCAAGATAGGGGGATTCTATTGGTGCCTAATGAATAGAGGCCAGGGATGCAGCTAAACATCCTACAGTGCATAAGACAGCACCTCAACAAAGACGTTTCTGGCCCATAATGTCAGTAGTGTCGAGGGTGAGAAACCCTGCATTAGAAACAGTTGTAACCCACAGTCCTAGGTTCTGCCAATCCTAGCTGAGTGATCAGATCTCCAAACCATTTCTCCCCTATGTCTTCTCTAGACCAGAGTCCAGAATGACCACACTGGAATTAATTAATGGAAATCAGTCAGCAAAACTTGAAGATCTAGTACAAACGTGACTTCCTCTATGAATTCTCCCTAGGTGGACTACCCCTTCCTGTGTCAGCCAGGGTCTGACTGCCTTAACTACTTACAACTGGGGGGTTTTAATATAAAGAATTGATTCTAGGTGATGGAAGAGTTAAACTCAAACAGGATGGTGAAGCAATGCTGAGATTAACAGCCGACAAGAAGCTACAACCACCCACGTACTGAAAAGAAGGAAGTCAGTGTTACTAGAACCCGTGGCCAGCTGAAGTGGATCCATGAAGTGCAGTCATCACTGCAGCCACTTATGAGACAAGCAAATAGGAAGAAATGCTTCCGCTTCTCCCTTTTTCCCATTGGCTGAATCCAGGTAAGGTCACTGACAGGGGAACCTGGGAGATGCAACCTGCAAGATCAGTCCTTAAACGAAACAAGAAGAGCAAAAAAAAGAGGAGGAACGGGCCCAGCGTGCTGGCTTATGCCTGTAATCCCAGCACTTTAGGAGGCCAAGGCAAGTGGATCATGAGGTCAAGAGATCGAGACCATCCTGGCCAACACGGTGAGACCCCATCTCTAGTAAAAATACAAAAAATTAGCTGACTGTGGTGGTACACACCTGTAGTCCCAGCTACTTGGGAGACTGAGGCAGGATAATTACTTGAACCCAGGGGGTGGAGGTTTCTGTGAGCCAAGATCACACCACTGGACTCCAGCCTGGCGACAGGGCAAGACCCTGTCTTGAAAAAAAAAAAAGAAGAGGAATGCCTAGCAGACTCAAGATCAACACAGTACCCAGTGTACCTTGGATATGCCTCTTCTGCGGCTCTTCTGTGACAATGATGTTTTCTCATCATTATCAATTTAAGTATGATTCCTTTCCCTTTACTCTTCTCCTACTGGTTAAAATACAGATATGATGGTGGGAGCTGGAACAAACAGCCATGTTGGACCACAAGATAGAAGATGCAGTTTGAGGATGGCAGAGCAGCAAGACTGAAGGGACCTGGGTTCCTGATAATTGCAGAGTTGCAATGCTAGTCATCTAGACTTTTATATGAAAGAGAAATGAACTTTTAATGTGACTAATCAATTTCCTTTTTTGTTGTTGTTGTTTGTTTATTTCAGACATGATCTCCAGCTGCTGCTCAAGACTGGAGTGCAGTGTTGTGATCTTAGCTCACTACAACCTACACTCACCAGGTTCAAGCTATTCTCCTGCCTCAGCCTTCCAAGTAACTGAGATTACAGGTGTGTGCCACCACACCTGGCTAATTTTTGTGTTTTTTAGTAGAGACAGGGTTTCGCCGTGTTGCCCCGGCTGATCTCGAACTCCTGACCTCAGGTGACCCTAGGCCTCCCAAAGTGTTGGGATTACAGGCATGAGCCACTGCACCCAGCCAATTTCCATTATTACTTTAGTTCTCTCTTTGCATAGCAGCTGAAGCAAAGTGCTAAGTAACACAAGCCCCTTTCCTCCTGGGTCTTGATGTCTAAAGCATATGAAAGATTCTCTTTCATTCGTTCATTCACAATGTGGAAACTAACAAGAACAGAGACAGTGCCATGGCAACATCATGTTTCACAGGTGTCTTTTGGACATGTAAAATGTTGCAGCAACTCTCAAATTACCTTGCTTGAGCAAATATTTAATTTTTACCTTTATATTCAAAAAAAAATTTTTAGTCAGTAATTAACATTATCAGTAGGAAAAGGGGAAAAAATGCAAAATGACAAATGAAGTACGTTAGAACAGTGCTTCTTAAACTTTAGGATGGCAACAAAATCACCTGGAAAACTTGTTAAAATACAGACTTCTAGACCCCAAACTCGGAGATTCTGATTCAGTACATTTGGAGTGGGGCCTAAGAATTTGCATTTCTAAGCTCCCAAGTGATGTTGACGTTGCTGGTCCCAGGACCACACTTCAAGTGGTGTTAGTTTAGAATAGGATGCTGGAAGGATGGAGACCGTCAATGAAAACTGCCCACTGTCTTAAAATCAACCTAGACATTCTGCCTTTTAAAATCATATAAGTGAAACATATAAAAAGCTGAGGTTCTCACATTTCTGGCATGGAAAGATCATTCAAGAACCAAGAGAAAAACTGACTTTAAGTTAAGGCGGCTTGGATAAAATATCCAGGTGATTTGATAAAAGCGGAACTCACACATCTACAAGGACCTTGGGGGTTTCACTGGGTATGGCTGCCTTGCTGCCAGTCTGTGGTCAGTTTAGCCACAGTTTTGCCAGCCACTTCGGCCAGGGACACAGACAGTGTTCTCACAATGTAGCAATTGCAGCAGCCTATTCTAGGCAGAGGTGCCAGGGAGGATTTGGGGAGAGCTGAGGAGACTTTAGATCCCTTTCAACCCCTCACAAATAAGCACACAGTGTAAGTTTTTTAAAAAAGCATGCTCACTATTCAAGCATGATTTCAATGCAAGTCTTCTAGCCTGCCACGCTCTTCCCACTAAATTACTACCCCTGAGTACTTCCTACACAGAAACGCTGGCACTGCCAGTGCCAAGGAGCGTGGGTTAAAATCCAGCCTCAGTGATCTAATCCATTTCTGTGAAGTGTGTATGAGATTTCACATAGACAGTAGGGCAGAATAAGTGATTTCACAGGCCTGGAAATAAATTATTGGCTGTCTAAACACAGACACTAAATTTAGATATTGACAGAGCTTAACATAATACTTCCTTCCTCCTCCTTCCTTTTCCTGTTTCTCCGCCTTCCTCCTTTTTTTCTCTTTCTCTACACATCTCTAACTCCCACCCCCTCATGCCCACCCCTCTGAATAGTCAGTGGGCCTTTTGGCACTGCTTGACTTCATCCTGAGCAGTTCCTCGCTCTTCTTTACTAAACTGCCAGAACCACAAAGACATCACAGCATCCTCCTTGCCTGACCAAATCTCTGCTAGGCCTTTCCATTAATTAACCTGATTGGTCTGTAAGAGCTGTGTCATCTGGGCACCCCAGGCCCCTCTCACACTGCCTCTGAGTCTGAATGACCCAGTCAGAGGAATCAAACCAGGACGGGCTTCTCTGCCTGCTTTATGTGCATGCTGGCTACCTGGGCTCTGTTTAGTTCGGAGACTGAGTCTACACAGTGAAGAGTCAACATACAATGCATGAAGACTGATAATTTCTCGTCGACTGCCCCAGAATAAGGTTTTACATGTTATTTCAAAAGTCTTCATTCCCTATCTCTATACCCTCAAAAACAAAATCCATCATGGAAAACCCGGTCCCTAACTTGGAATTTTGGAATTCTGACGTCAGGTTTCTGAAATGACTGTCTTTTGTTTTGTTTTGTCCTGCGACCTATCTGCCAAACACATTGTCAAGTTTCTGGGTCTAGAGTTCTCTCAATTCTGCCTTTGGCCTTCCCCTAATCTGCATCATCACTGGTGGGAGTAACACTGTTCTGGGAACACAGAGGTGTCACATGAGTAAGAGATACAATCCTTCCCTGAAAACAGGTATTGAAACTGTCTCAGGCGCTATAAGCAGGGACAAAAGCCAGTGTTCTAGCCATCCATCAACCATGTGGGAGGGTCTAGAACAAACTGAGGAGGAAAGTCCAGGAATGCATTCTAGAATGAACTCTGCCCCTCTGTGTGCATCAGGATTATGAGCCCTTCTGGGGTCAGGGTTACTATTTTAGAAATTCACCTATAGCTATCTAGTCCTAAATCTCCTATCATGAGGTAAGACAGCCAGCATGGGTCTCCCAGCCAAGATCACTTTATTGGGTCTGATATTGTTCTTTATTTAAAAAAAAAAAAAAAAAGCTAGATTGAAAGCATGCTCAGGCCAGGTGCAGTGCTTCATGCCTGTAATCCCAAAACTTAGGGAGGGTGAGGCAAGAGGATCACTTAAGGCCAGGAGTTCAAGGCCACCCTGGGCAACATAGTAAGACTCCATCTCCACCAAAACACAGAGCAAAACAAAAATCATAATTGAAGGCATGCTAAAGAGCTATGAAACATTTCACCCAGGTATAGCTGCTTCTCAGGCCAAGGGGAAGAGGCTGTTCCTTAATTTCCTTGCATGGATTCTCACGGAGAAAGTGAGATACTCACTGAGGTACTCACATAGGTACTCACTGAGAAAACAAGAAGCAATGAGGGTAAAGCATGAAAACTGGAGACTCTGGAAATGTATCAGATCCAAGTCCCTGGGCTTAAAAGCCCTCAACAATATCCCCGAAAGCATGGTTTTAGGTAGCACTAACACACATACATGCACACACACAAGATAATCTGTAATTACTTTGGAGATTTTAATTAATGTTTGATTTTCTGAATAATAATTTTAAAATCTAATACTTCTTTTGTTATTTTCTTAAATATTTTAATTCTTTTAATTTTTTTCTTTCTTTTTTCAGAGACAGTATCTCACTCTGTCACCCAGGCTGAAGTGCAGTGGTGCTATTATAGTTCACTGCAGCCTCAAACTCTTGGGCTCAAGCAATCCTTCCATGTCAACCTCCTGAGTAGCTAAGACTACATGTGCATGCTGCCATGTCTGGCTAAGAAATCTAGTATGTCTTAAGTGTTTTACTTCAACTTACAAATTTTGTTATTCTAGTTATACATCTAGAAAATTTCAGCACCATTTTTAAGAAAGAAATTTGCTAATTAAATACTCATGAACATTAAAATGCATCAATGAATTTAATCTATTTTATTTGCTTTGTAAGTATGTAATTATCTGACTAATAGAATCTTACCAAATATTTAGATAGTTTTTATAAATATAATCAACAAGACTCAAAACAATGGTGAATCTTATATTCTCTTAGCATTACCATGTTTCTATACATAATTTCCCTTCTACTTTTCATATTAAAAAATCACACATCTCAATCAATCATTCAGTTTAAATTTGAATCATAAGTCTTAGCTGCTGGTGTTTCAACTATCTATCGCTATGAAACAAACTGCCCCAGAATTTGGTGGCTTAGAATAACCACCATCTTATTTCCTCTTAGAGTCTGTGGGTTGACTGGGCTTAGCTGGGCAGTTCTCATTCAGTTGTAGTCATGCAGGACCTGGGGCAGGCACCACCTGCAGGCTTGATTGGAGCGTGCTGGGACAGCTGGGCCTCTCTCACCAGGCAGCCCCAAGTGTCCCTTCTCCAAGTGGCATCTCCACATGGACTCTCCAGCAGGACAGCCAGACTACTCACATGATGCCACATGACTTTCAAAAGTGAGAGTTCCACAGTAGACACTGGGGACTACAAGATGGGGGAGAGCGGGATAGGGGAAAGGGCTGAAAAATTGCCTGTCAGGTACTGTGTTCACTACCTGGGAGACAAGTTCAATTGTACCCCAAGCCTCAGCACCACACAATATACCCTTGTGCAGCAAACCTGCACATGTACCCCCGAATCGAAGATAAAAGTTGAAGATAAAAGAGAGAGAGAGAGAGACCCAATGGAGAAAAAGGAGAAGCTACCAGTCCTCTTAAAGTTTAGGCCTAGAACTGGCACAGAGCCACTCTCTCCCCCTTCTGTTGGCTAACATGAGTACAGACCAGCCCAAATTCAACGAGGGACTGAACAGGAGTGTAAATATTGGGAAGTGTGGTTGATTGGATGACTCTCCTTAGAGACTAGTTACCACAGTTAGATAATCCAGTATGCCAAAATTTCTGAAAGTTTACAAATATCGTAAATACCAAATATCTATATATATGTGTATTTGTGATATTTTATTTATACATTATATATAATATATATAAAGTTCTTGTGACAAGAACTGCTGTTGCTCACCAATATCTGTGTTCTCTTTCTCCCAGGCACACAGCAATACCACATCTTCCAGCCTCCCTTGAAGTTAGGTGTGGCCATGTCAATGAGTTTTGGTCAGTGGAGTATGTGTGGAAGTGCCATGCTTCGCTCCCAGGCCTGGTCTGTCTGAGTGCCCTACTAGATTTAGTATCCGTCATTGGTTGTTGCCTGAAGCAGTATTCACTATGATGCTTGCAAAATGATGGACTTTCAACTCTGACATTCCTCCCACACTTACTAGTCAGTACTTGGCTTTACTATAGCCAAGAGCCCTCCCTTCTCACCTATTTTTGCATTTGTTTATCCACTGATTAACAATGTGAGCTCATTGTTGTTCTCAATTCTTTTGGTATTTAAATTATCTCAGACTTTGGTGAATGAGAGCCCCGTTTTGATGGATGTTGTGTCTTTTTTTTCTTTCTTTTTAAAGAACTTTCCTACTTTCTAACATAAAAAAATACTTCAGACTTATTCTCTACCTACCCTGTCCCAGATCTAGAATTTTCCCTTTCTCCAAGAAGCTCTGATTCCTTTCATGGGGAAATGCTATTTAGAAACCACATCTAGATGCTAGCTGAGCTCATTGCTATTGGGGTGTCTGTGCTTTTAGGAGACAAAGTTAGGAAATACATGAATGTTTATACACACACATACACATGCAAACACATGTACATGAACAAGTGCACGTATATATACGCACATACATTTACACACACAATATACACAGTTTAGAAATCACAAGTTTGCACAGATAACATTAAATGCAATCCATCCCCACAGGGGATTTCCTACACCATTTCATATATGTCCATTCACCACACTGAAGATCTGGGCCCCAACAAGATATGTGCATTTATTCATTTGCTTAATCCTATAATACATCTAAAGTAGTTTCAGAATTTCCTTGTTCATACAATCACAAAAAGAAAACCTACTCAAAACAGTTCAGGGTTTGTTTGCTGCTCTCCCCCTCCTAAGACTTAGGGTACGTAGACAAATATCATGTTCTTAAGGTTCTTAAGTTAGCCAGCTTGCTCCAATTTTTCATTCTGTGTGGTTATGCAATTCATTCAAAATATCTTAGGGTTCATATGTTTTCACTGGTTTTCAGCATTAGGTTCTTTTCCCATCCTTGTTGATTTAATTATATGTTTTTTAAAGAGGTAGAACATACACATGCGTCTAAAAAACAAAACTGTACAGAAAGATGTTCTTAGAAAATGCCACTCTCTTCCATGTCCCTTCCTCTGCATTTCCCTTCCAACACCCTCTGTAGGTAGCTAACTTCAGTGTCTTCTGGTTTATCCTCCCTGTGTTTCTTTTTGTAAAGATAAATATATGCATGTGTTTTTAAAATTTATTCTTTCTTATACAATGGGAAATATATCATATATATATTCTTTTACATATATATGCTTTATATATATAAAATTGTTTTTTTAACTTCACAATATCTTTTGGTAATCACTCCATATCAATCCATAGAGACCTTTCTCATTGTTTTCATAATTATATAGCACTATACTATGTGAATGCACCATAGTTTACTCAACTAAACTCCTATGCTTGTACATTTAGGTAATACAAAAAAACATTTTCTGTATAAATAATGCTGCAATAAACTTTTGCATTTTTTTAAAGTTACAGGCATATCTTTAAGGTAGACTCTAGGGTCAAAGGGTAAATGCATCAACAAAGTCACCTCCATAAATGTTGTACCATTTTACATTTTTATCAGCAATGTATAAAAATGCCTGCTTCCCCAGCCTACTAACACAGTGTATTGTCAAGCTTAGAAATTTTTGCCAGTCTTGACGGGTAGAAAATAGTATTTTATCCTCCAGTTTCATCCATGTTATTGTAACTGGCATTATACTCCTTGAAATAAGCCAGATACAGAAAGAATTAGACCACATGATCTCACATGTGAAATCTGAGAAAAAAAAAAAGTCAAATACATAGAAACAGAGTAGAACAGTGGTTATCAGAGATGGGGAGAAGGAAGAAATGGGGAGATGTAGGACAAAGGGCACACACTTGTCATTGTGTAAGATAAGCCTAGAGATCTAATGTATAGCAGGAGGACTACAGTTGTTAATATTGTATTATATATTGAAGATTTGCCAAGAGAATGGTTTTTAAGTGCACTTACCACAAAAAAAAATCTGTTAAATTGCTTACCTATAATAATCATTTCACCATGGATATTTACATCAAATATTATATTGTACACCTTAAATTTATGTAATAAAATATATTATGTAAATATGTACATATATACATATAATGATAATGCATTAAAAGGAAAATAGTATCTCATCTATATATGTTGTATTATTTTTCTCAGAGCAAAAAGACACAACTAACAAAAGAAACAGGAAAGTGACCTCAGTGACCTGAGGTTCACAAGCAAACTAGAAAACTCTCATCTCAAAAAGAGCGATTATCAACCAGTGATTTCAGCTGAAGAGTAAATTCTAGAACTGCCCATATTCAGAGCAATGCCTCTTTGCAAGCCTTGCTGAGTCCTATTTATAATGCACTCTGCCATTTGGAGATCTAATCCATTTGCCTCAAATGGGGTTCTTTACACAACTACACTCCCAAATTTCTGTCTACGTCTTTATTTAATTATTCAATAATCAATTTCAACCTTATTGCCTGATTAAGGTGAGAAAATATTCCATATGCCAGCCCAGGTAGATTTGCCACTCAATTGACTCAATTAATATATTGATCACTTGACTCTGTTAGAATTCTTTGCATATTCCTCTTCTCTAGAAGGACATATTTTGTATAGGTATGTAAATGGCTAACTGTGTTTGTATCTATTTCATACCTATATCTGGTTCTACACTCGTAGCTTCTAAGGTCATTCTATATAAGACTCCAGTTTGTTTTTCAAGTCTTTTCCCCCACTTCTTCCACAGAGTCGACACTCTAGATCATGGATTTTCAATGGCTTTTATAGTAGAAAATTTGTTTCAAATGAAATTCAATATGTATAAAAGATATATACAAAGAAAGGGTAAATTAGGGTATGGTCACTTGCTGCACAAAAGATTTCAAAACAATATTCTTTTATTCCAAAGATCAAAAAAATTCTTGAGGAAAGAAACACTTTCATTTAGCATGGTAAATCTAGTTATTTTGTATCATACTGTAAATTTTTTTCAACTATCTGTGATTTGTATCCACAGATTTCAAGACTCTTGAATACAGAAACTCCGTGTATATGTGTGTGTGGTGTGTGTGTGTGTGATGAAATAGTGACAAAATCCCCAAACAGAAGTCTCCCTAGGCAGGGCTCCTATTACTGCTTACCTTGGCTCCCCTTTCACTACCAGTATGCTGAACCAATAGGATTACAGTGAGAATCCTATCCTGGAATAAATATCCACTTAGGCTCACAACTCTATCTCCCCTTCTCATCTTTCTCAGCAAGTTACATAGTTCCAACCTTTCTACAGAAGTTCAGCTTCCCCAGTCTGGTGAAGTGCTCAGCTAGTTTTTGCTGAGAGGGGTAGGTCTCATAGGTGACCCGCTAACTAATTAATTGGGCAAATAAGATCCACTGAATGAACAGGCAAATGAACGAAGACCAAAGCTACTCTTTCTAGACCTTCTGTCGCCTTTGTTTCCCACACCACCAATCTGGACAAGGATAGGCCAAGGCTTATTTTTGTTTCTTTTAGTGCATGGTCTTAGAGGTTTTGACCATATAGCCTATGTCATGCCTTCAGCATGGTCAAAATTCAGCCGATAATGGTGATGCTTGTTTCATTTCCAATATAGCACCTACATCCTGCAGATGCTATTTACTCTTCTAAGCAGCATCCTGAAACACTGAAGACACTGTAGCAGATGCTCCATGTGTAGCTTCACCCAACTGTGCCAGAGTTTCAGCTTTCACATTGGAAATAAAAGTATGCACAAGGGTGGTAGGTGGGAGCAAGGCCCAGAGGGGGAAGGAGACAGAGGCAGGGAGAAGGAAGGATGTTGGCCTTGGCCTCGCTTTGAGGAGATACAGGGCTTTACAAGAGCTCACTAACATAAAGAATTGAGCCAAACGTTGCCAAAACTAGGCTGCCTGCAAATGCCAAATAATAAGAATCCTTTATCAGGAACACTAGGAACCTTTTCAGGAGAGAAGCATAAAGAATTCCGGGAAGCGCATATTCAAAGCCTGTTTCCTAGGCAGCTGAAGCCACCCACCTTCTCTTGCACAAATGGAGCCAAATTCAGTTCTCAAATGTGCCGTTTGTCTTGGCTTTCAAAACAATCCTGGGAGTTCAGCTGGTTTCTTTTGCTTGCTGAAAGAAGCCTGTAAGAGAAGGGTTTAATGCTGCTCTCTATCTGGTCATTGGAAATCCTTTCATTCCCAGCCCATCCTGCCTCCCAAGCACCCTACCTCAGCCTCAGTTCTATCTTTGCAGTAGCCTTGAGCTGAGTTGTCACTCTAGTCACTGTGGAAACGCAACAGAACAGTTAACCTTCTTACAGTTCTTTGAAGTCTTGGGGAGGAACAGAACAAATCATCTATTGCCATCTTGCTGTCTTCTGGGGCCCTGAAGGTAGCTTTAAAATTTGGCTTTAGTTGGAATATGGGACTTGGAGACAGATCTTGGGGAGAAAATGAGAGTTTGTTTAAATAAATTGTAGCACAACTATGTGATAAAATATTACACAGCCATTAAGAAACATGTATAAGAGTACCTAATTATATGGGGGAAAGTTCAGGATAACGTATTAAATGGGGAAAAAAAGCAAGTTTCAAAATAGAATGGTCTGAGGAAAGTGAAAATGTGTGTGTCTAGAAGGAAAAAACCACCAAATATCAATTGTGGCTACATCTGGGTATAGAACTGTGGATAGTTTTTAATTCCTTCTTTTTCTTTCCTTTCAAATGTTCTATGAGGAGCACATTAAATTTTAATCATAGAAAGGATATTAACATAGAATGAAACAAAAATAATAAAGGAAATATAATGTACAAATTGGGCAAAAGTCATGCCAGGTTATGACCAGAGAATTTTCCCATGCCTCACTAAGTCATTTCTCTTCCTTCCCCTTCTAGCACCTGTAGTCTCATCTTTACAAGTCAACATTGTTTTGTACATCGTCCTACAACTCTGATAGCTCACTGAAAGCATGTTCTGTTTCCCCAGGACTGCCTTTTATTTTTCTCTTGCACACAAACCCCCACCTTCAATGACTAAGGGTAGAGCTATACACACAGCAGGTATAGGGTTGAATAGTCATTTTAACAAAGTCAGAGTCACTATGAGAAGGAAAGGAATGTTAAGAGGTGCTAGGAAAGGGGTGAGTCAAGTGGCCTAAGATGGAGGTGACAGAGAGATAAAGAGACAGACAGATAGATAGACATAGACAGATAGATAGATGATAAAGAGATAGATAGATAGATAGATAGATAGATAGATAGATAGATAGATAGATAGATAGATAGATAAGCAATTCTTCATCCTGATGCTTTGTATTCCCTAGAAGGAAGGTGAGGGGATCTTCTGAACAATTCTTTAATCTGAAAAAATTATCCCTGTCTCTCTCTCTCTCTCACACACACACACACACACACACACACAGTCTGTTTCACATTAAGATCTGTAGCCCCCAGCATAGAACTTGGTGGTGCTCAATAACTACTCCCTGAATGAACGAAAAATAAATACCCACTCTCCATTGTACAGTGCCCTTCCTTGTATCACAGACCCTCTTTCAGATTAGGGAACACACTAAGCAGGCGGACTAAAGCATCTACACAATCATGAAGTTCAGAGCCTCCACTAGGAGAAAGGAGTGCACCAGAAGTTGATGCAGCCAGGGTGAAGAGGACAGGCTACTTAATTAAAAAGCATTCCAAGGTCTCCTGGCTTCCCAGAAAGCCTGGCAAAGAGCACTGTGTAAGTGCACAACCAAACCCAGTCCTGTCCTGCTAGGACTGGAATGCCTTGCAGGGTAGGGATCCTGAGAAAGGTTAAGAGCAAGCCTTGGCGAATTGACAGTCCACCAGCCAGATGAGTTTTTGCTTTGGCTTTGTTTGACTTGACTTTGAGTGTGTTGTGTTTTATAAACACTTGATTTTAAATATCTCATTTTCAGTGGTGCAGGTGTGCTCCTGTTCACCCTATCCCACATCCTCCCAGTCTTCCTCCTAGCAGTTTCTCCAATTTACATTACCCGACAGCTTTTGGGTTTATAACCTGTGCTTGGAATGAAGCCATGGGGAACAATGCCTCTACTACTGGAGAGAAGATAATAAAAATATTAATTATAGTAGCAAACGTCCAGTAAGTGCTTACAGTGTGCCAGGTACCATCCTAAGGGTTTTATGTACAGAGATCATCTAACCTTCAACACAGGCTGACACTGTTGGGATTCTGTTCAGGTTCCTTTAGACCCCACTTATGAGTTCTGTGTATTCCTCTCCAGCAAATGTGTGCTTATGTGTTTAAATAGGAGACTTACAACTCTTTCCAGTGGATTGACTCCGAGCTACTCGGGCCTAGTAATTTACATTCTCCCCATCCCTTCCCATCAATAATAATGGGCCACAGGATTACTTATACTCAAAGCTCCCCCACAGGATCAGGCTGGGGCTTCATTACAAAACACGTGTGCCTGACTACTTCCCTTTTCCTGTCATACCTGATTATTTTCATCCTACATATGAGGAAAGTGAAGCCCAAATTAATTGCCTCAATGTACAAAATGGCAAGTTGCAGAACCCAGAGCTATCTTCAGAGAGATTTCTAAAGGTGTGTTAAAACACAAGATGAAAGAAATTAATGTGAAAAAGAACACAAGGCCTAGACTCTTCCTTTTGACACAGGATATCTAGATCATTTGTACAGTAGTAAGGATGGCTTGTTACGTTGTGTCTGTCTGCCTCGCTCTTCATCTCTTTGTCCTTCCCTTCATCCCATCTAAGGGCTCTTCACTTGGAAAAACTGTGGCCATAGAAAAGGGTTTCGTTGAGGAATGAGCTATTTTCCCTGTGTAAAGAGGCTGACATACACTTTGATAGAAGCCCGTGATAGTGGATACCTTGGTCTACACAGCCAACAGTTGATCTACCATGTCACCATATTGACAAATAAAGCACTGCACAGCTTAGCTGTTTTTGTATTGTTGCCATATATTTGAACCAAACTGCATAAAAGCTGAGTCATATGTTCATACATTCAAAAAACATTTACTGAGATCTACTCTATACAAAGCACTGTGTTAAGATGGGACACAGTTACAAACCAGACAGACCTTTGCAAAGCTAGTCCACAGAGAGGTTATTCCTTGGGAAAATGCCATAAGTACATGTGAAGTAGAGACGCTCACCTTTTTCATGCTCTGTGATAACAGCAAGATAAGGTCCTTCTCAGGCTGTCCTGCAGATCTGTCCTCTGAGGACCCTTAGGCTCCATGCTTTTTCTTTAATTTTTTTTTCTTTTTATATTGAGTCAGGGTCTCACTATGTTGCCCAGGCTGCTCTTCAACTCCCGGCCTCAGGGAATCCTCCTGCCTCAGCCTTCCAAAGTGCTAGGATCACAGGTGTGAGTCACTGCACCTGGCCTCCATGCTTCAATATTCTCTAAAGGCCACACAAAATACAACTGAAGGCAAACCACAACCATGTTCCTTTGCATCTTCCTTAAGTTGGTGACTTATTTTCTATGTTGACACCAGGGCCTTATCATTACAGTAGGTATAAGTATGGAGTCAGATGATTAAATAAATTCCTAAAAGACAAAGACTCCACTAAGAGGTCACCAAAGGGTGAGTGCAGTGGCCCATGCTTGCAATGCCAGCACTTTGGGAGGCTGAGGCAGGAGAATTGCTTGAGCCCAGGAGTCTGAGACCAGGCTGGGCAACATAGCGAGACCACGTCTCTGCAAAAATATTTTTTTAAATTAGCCAGGCACAGTGGCACATTACTATAGTCCCAGCTACTTGGGAGGCTGAGGTGGGAGTCCTAGCTACTTGAGCCCAGGAGTTTGTGACTCCAGTCTGGGAGAAAGAACAAAACCCTATCAAAAAAAAAAAAAAAGAGAAGAAGAAGATTGTCAAAAGAAGTCACATTAAAACTGAAAAAAATAATATGGTTTCTCCTGTGTTTACAGTTTTCTGAAGGTATCTTGAGTCCTTTTATTCCTCTTTCTAAGAACAATGATACATCTTGGATCCTTCATAGTTACCTTTTTCACTGATGTTTTAAACACAAGTACAATACAATCTAATAATAGTAATATTGAAAATCTGCTACTGTCTTCAAGACACTTTTTATTATGACATGCATTCTTAAACAGTAATTACTTACAAATAATAATTAATTCAATTTTTTCAATTTACTCTGTATAAATACAGTAAGGAAGATATTAGTGTCATGACCTTACAGATGAGACAATTGAAGTTAGAGTTTTTAAGTTACATATCCAAAGTCATATGGTCTTATTTGTTTCTACTATGCAAAGCCAGTGATTGATAATTTTATTTGAATGGAAATTTTCATTTGGTTTCACTTTTCTTACTTTCATATGTATCCCAGAAGGTATTTTCATCCAATGTCTACGTCTATTTAATTCTGCCTCAATTAAAAGAAAAATCAAAGAAAATCTTTTTTATTTTTATTCCCTTAGTATATAAGATTATCTTGAAATTTGGTTATAAGGACTATAACTTTTTTTTTTTTGAGACAGAGTCTCGCTCTGTCACCCAGGCTGGAGTGCTGTGGCCAGATCTCAGCTCACTGCAAGCTCCGCCTCCCAGGTTCACGCCATTCTCCTGCCTCAGCCTCCCAGGTAGCTGGGACTACAGGCGCCACCACCTCGCCCGGCTAGTTTTTTTTTTTTTGTAGTTTTTAGTAGAGACGGGGTTTCACCGTGTTAGCCAGGATGGTCTCGATGTCCTGGCCTCGTGGATCCGCCCGTCTCGGCCTCCCAAAGTGCTGGGATTACAGGCTTGAGCCACCGCGCCCGGCTAGGACTATAACGTTTTAATATTTTCCACTCTCCTTCTATAATTGGACAATTACAGAAAAATAGCCCTTTGTTCCTGTTTCATTGGTCAGTAAATTATTTTAATAATTAATTGATTTTGTTCTTTAGTTGAATTAGTTACAACATAATGTTGAACAAATTTTGTGGCCAAAATATCTGGTGGGCAATTTAAGTCAATCTGTTTATTAATGATGATGATGATGATGATGATGATAAAACACGAGCTTGTAAGCTCTATAGGTCAAAAAGTGCATCTATTTAGTGTTATGAATTTAAGTGCAGTGCCTGGCACAAAGTAGGCGTGACCTCGAGGGTATCAAAATCCAGAGTGAAAAAGGTAAACAATGAAAGAAGTGAAGAAGGCTGGCATAGAAAACCAAAGGAACTGTAAGTGAAATTAGCTAAAAAGGCTTGGTTGAGATAAAGGTTAAAATTACCGGCCTTTGAAAGAGAAATTCTACACTTAAACTTCAAAACTTCACAGCCTTTCCCTTTTTTTATGCCTCTTTCCTGTATCAGATCATCTCCATGCTCATGACGACTTATGAGTGACAATGATGGAGAAGTTCTAGGTGGTGTGCTAATATCTAGTTGGCTTTATGTCAGCCTTTAAATAACTTCTTTCCTACAGGATTATCTGCTGTTGATAAATGGAATTAAGTTAGGATAGAAGTGGAAATTGTTAATGGATGTAAAGGAGATCTGCAGAGATCATCTCCTGAGTTCAAGCCTAGGTATCTGTGTTTCACAGCAACAACAAAATCAGTTATTGGTGATGTTTACAGAAACCCAATCAATGAAACATGGGGCTTCATAAGTTTTTTATTTGTTTGTTTGTTTTTACAGTAGCCCTCTGAGGTTCTTATGAAAATCATGGACTCTCTCCAAAAGAAAAAAAAAAAAGATATGCTTTTATATATACCCATCTCTGTTTTCAATTTTCTTCTGGCTCTCCTACTCCCTGATGGAACCATGGACATTGGATCTATGGACCTAGAGTGAGAATTTCTCTCTGGATAGTTTATAATGCCTCTTCTAGATCTAATATTCTCTTTATTTATGAGTTGATACAGTTGTATTCACATTCCAACACCGCCAAGTTTTTTTGTTGGTGGTTTGTTTTTGTTTTTTGAGACAGGATCTTGCTCTGTCACCTAGGCTGGAGTGCGGTGACACAATCTTAGCTCCCTGCAGCCTCAACCTCCCAGGCTCAAGAGATCCTTCTACCTCAGTCTCCCAAGTAGCTGGGACTACAGGCATGTACCACCATACCCAGCTAATTTTCATACTTTTTGTAGAGATGAGGTTTCACCATGAAGCCCAGGCTGGTCTCAAACTCCTGGGTTCAAGCGATCCACCTGTCTTGGACTCCCAAAATGCTGGGATTACAGGAGGCGTGAGCCACCACACCTGGCCCAACACTGCCAAATTTTATCCATACTATCTGGGTTAAGTTTCTCAACCTCTCCAAGCTCCTGGCTCTTCATTGTAATTGTAAGGATTATAGGAAGTCATGTGTACAAAAAGCCTTACCTCCTCCCCTTTGTCTCTGTGGTAGGCCAAATAATGCCCCCCTTCCCAAAGATGTCCACACCAATCCCTGGGTTTTATAAATGTGTTAAACTGTGTGACAAAAGGGATTTTGCAGATATAATGAAGGTTGCAGATCTTACAACAGGCAGATGAGCCTGGATTATCTGGTGGGCCCAGTCTAATTACGTGAGTCCTTGAAAGCAGAGAAATTTTTCCAGCTGGAGCCGGAGAGAAGTGGCAAAAGAAGCAGCGGGAGAAATGAGGCAGAGGAGAGGGCAGGGAGATATGGAATGTGGGGATGCAATCAGCATTTCTGACTTTGAGGATGGAGAAAAGGAGCCACAATCCAGAGAAGGCAGGTGGCCTCGATGCTGAGAATGACTCAGCCAATAGACAGCAAGGAAACAGAGACCTCAGTCCTACAACTGCAAAAACTTGGATTCTGCCAGCAATCAGAGTGAGCCTGGAATTGGATTCTCCTACATAGCCTTCAGTAAGGAAAGTAGCTCTGCTGACGTCTCAATTTTGGTATGGTGAAACCCTGGGCAGGACTCAGCCTAATCACCAAGACTTTTGATTTACAGAACTGTGAGACAATTAATGTGTGCTGTTTTAAACCATAAGTTTTTGGTCATTTGTTATGTCAGCAATCAAAAAAAATACCCCTACACTTCCCTATTCTCATGACAACCTACTCTCCCAAGGGTGGATTGGTTAATTCCCCCATAAAGTGAATTTCAGCTGAGATGTTGCTGTGCCCAGGTTTTTTGTTGTGATTTTTTTTTCAAATTATATTTGCTCTTCTACTTGTAAGTGAAAGAAAGTGTAGGCAGCAACAATCAGAAGGGAGAAGGTGTTTTGAAAAGATGGTGTCTTTTTCCTGGCGTTTCTAAAGTTATACCATAGCAGAAGCTGCAAGTCCAGTTGATCTTTTCACAACTAAGCCTCTGTGTGTTGGCCAGCACCCTGTCTTGCCTACCAAGACAACACCCTTCTTTGTTCAGACCTCTGACTCTCAATCAACTTTTCTCATCAGCCCTACACAGCCCCCACACCTGGGCTAATCAAGGGATTTCTCTGGGGACATGGACTCAGACTCCTGGTTGGTTTCCATGTATAAAGGATAGCTCTCAGGAAGCCAGGTGGATAGCTGGAGGAGGACACACAGAACCTCCAGTAAATATTCTGCTGTGATGAAATCCGGAGTTGCCTTGCAGTTCCTTCAAACACTGTCATTGCTGAGAGCTGAGAGCTGATGCTGCAGTAGGATTTTATCAAGTTGCTCCTTTAAAGAGAGTGAGCCCCTGTTTTTCAAACACTGAGCCTGTCTGTATGGTCAATAGGCTGTGATGCCCATTCATTTCCACAGGAAATGGGGTGACATGGTTTGGCTCTGTGTCCCCACCCAAATCTCATCTTGAATTGTAATCCCTATAATCCCCACATGTTGAGGGAACAACCCAATGGGAGGTTATTAGACCATGGGGGCGGTCTCCCCCATGCCGTAATGGTTTTATAAGGGGCTTTTCCTGCTTCACTCCTTACTCTTCTCTCTCCTGCCGCCTTGTGAAGAAGGTGCCTGATTCCCCTTCTGTAAATTTCCTGAGGCCGCCTCAGCCACATGGAACTGTGAGTCCATTAAACCTCTTTCCTTTACAAATTACCCAGTCTCAGGTAGTATCTTTACAGCTGTGTGAAAATGAATACACCAAGTAACTTGGCTTGGACCTATGGGGCATCATACCTGGGGAAGCAGATATCTGATGCACTTGGTCTGGATGGTCCCACACTACACAATAGCCAAGATATGAACAAGTAGACACCAAGTGGAATAAGCTCCTGAGTCTAAGTGGAGGCCCTAGGGCTCATCAGAAAATATGATCACAGGGTCATGGGGTGGCATCATGTGACTGACCAACTCAGTCTGACCATCGTGTGACTGTACCAGAATTTTGAAGCAACATAGGAAAGAGAAGCTTGAATCTTTCCAGCTTCTGTAGCTGTTGTCAAAGGGACTTGATGCAAAGCACAGGACAGCAATTTTACTGTGTGCATTTCAGAAGATTTTCCGAATAACAGAACCAGAACTTCTCTGTTTCATGCTCAGGAGATTGGCCTGGGTTTTCATGTTGGCTGAATTTCCACTGGCCTCTTTGATCTCTGGTTGTTCAATATGCCCTCGTGCTCAGCATTTCCAGGCTCACCATAGCTTTCTCTCATCTTTCTTCTTCCTGTCACAGCCAAGCTTTAGATTGTCTGGATTATAAATCCCAACTCATTAGATGGCCTATCATAGATCATAATTTGCCTTTCATTACACTGTTCTGTATTATTTTTCATTGTTTACTCTGTAAAAATGTACATCCAGATATGTGAATGTTGCGGACATAGCTATTTGTCTAAGGTTTTGAATCAGGACCATGGAAGCAGAAGGATCCTCAGGATAGAGAGAGAACAGGAAACAAAGTTTGGAATAAAAATTATGGATTTAAATCCCTGACCACTCCACAGTAGCCTTGAATAACTATGAAATTTCTCTTTGCTCATCTTTGTGACTATAAAATAGGAGTAATTAGACTGATTTATTGTGAAGACTCATTGGAAATCCATGTTCTTACAACAGCCTCCAAGCCTTCTGGCTCTCTCATCCCACCTCCTCCCTATCTTCTCTTCTACCTCTCTCTCCTTGTGCTCCTCCTGCTCCAGTCACACTGTCCTGTTAGATATTCCTCAAATACACCCAGAACTGTCTCCCAAGGACATGTGCACTCTCTTCTCTCTCCTTGGGAAGCTCTGTCCTTAGATAACTACATGGTTTGCTCTCCCATGTCCTTGGGTGAGCTGCTCAAGTCAGAGACCTACCCTCATCACCTATATTATTTAGAGCAATATCACACTGCCACTTCTACACCTCCCAACCCTGGTACTTCATAGCCCTCTTGAGTACTTTATGTTTGTCCACTGTTCTTATCACCAACTGATTATTTATTTATTTATTATTTATTTATTTATTTTGCATTTTGCTCTCCATTAAGAGTTGAGTTTGACTGTTTTATTCACTGTTGTATCTGCGGCAATTCTATGAAGCATGTTTAAAACATTTTAGGTGCTCAAAAAATCAATGCAGAAAGAGTGACTGAGAGAACTTATATAAAGTGCTAATGCCCATTACAGGAAGGGCATTTAAGAAACTGCTAATGACAATATATCTGACGGGTAGTTGCCTGAAAGAAACTCTTTTTTAGAGGATTTTCTTGATGATTTAAAATTTAAACTTACTTTATTTGGTGACTTAAAATGTATACTTCACTTTGAAACTCTGAGGTGAAGAAATAATTTGCATCTAGGGAACTAGACTTAAATCTCCTTAGAAATAGCTAACTACTGCTCTGGTGGGTGACTCGAGGCTGGTTCTGTGATCCAAAATGCGAATTTCTCTCTGAAGAGGTAACAAAACAGGAAGTTGGAGAGGAGGGAGATATTTAGCTCCCTGAAGAAGTGGTGGCAATGGCGTGGACTTTGGCATCAAGAGATCTGGATTCAGATCCTGATTCTACCACTTAATAGCTAAGGGACTTTGAGTAAAATTTACCCTTGCTGAGTCTTGCAGTCTCTTCCTTTCAAATGATGGTAAGAATAGCTATTGTCTCGCGATGTTTCTGCTTCACTTGCAGTGTCTCATGTATGAGAAATAAGGCCATGCATATAAAAATGTTTTACAAACTATTAATCACTATGCAAGGATTGGCTATTGTTATTGTTTAGTGGGACTTGTAGGCTCTACAGGTTGTCTTGACCTCAAAAAAATGCCACTTAGTCATTTGTACAAGATTTTGACTTTGAAATGTTAAGTTCTATTTCGTGAATTTCTTCCCAGCCTGTGACTTTCTTTGCTTTGAGCTCTGATAGCCGTCTAGCACATTCACTTTTATATTCTGATGATACTTTTCTTCAAGAAACTCGAGATGCTTTGTAGATGATTATCTCATTCATTCTTGCAATTTGAAAAGAAAGAATAAAATTATTTTGAGTCTAGCAAAATGGAGAAAAGCAGGATCACAAAACCCAGGCTGGTCGGGCACAGTGGCTCATGCCTGTAATCTCAGCACTTTGGCAGGCTAAAGCAGGAGAGCTGCTCGTGCTCAAGAGTTCAAGACCAGCCTGGGCAACATAGTGAGACTCCACTTCTACAAAAAATTTTAAGATAGCCACGTATGGTGGCATGTGTCTATAGTCCTAGCTACTTGGGAGGCTGAAGCAGGAGGATCACCTGAACCTAGAAGTTCAAGATTATAGTCAGCTCTGATCATGCCACTGCACTCCAGCCTGGGTAACACAGTAAGATCATCTCAAAGGAAAAAAAAGAAAGAATCACAGGCTAATTTCTCATCTATGCATTGACTCTCATTTCCGTGGAAGGAGGGCTTTGCACCCTCTATCTGGCCTGTGCCCATCTCTACCAGGTATATCAGGGTTTTAGCCAAGACATGAGGGAAGGAGAGAAGAGCTTTTACAGAATCTTGTGATAGAACAGGGAACTTTAAACCATTGTAGAGAGGAAATGCAATGGTTCAACTCTTGTGGATTATGACTGTTAAACAAAAATTATAAAAAGCCAATGTTTTGGGCTAAGGTGATTGTTAAACAAAAATGATAAGAAGCCACTGTTGGCCAGGTGCAGTGGCTCACACCTGTAATCCCAGCACTTTGGGAGGCCAAGGTGGGCAGATTACAAGGTCAGGAGATCGAGACCATCCTGGCCAACATGGTGAAACCCCGTCTCTACTAAAAACACAAAAATTAGCTGGGTGTAGCGGCGCATGCCTATAATCTCAGCTACTCAGTAGGCTGAGGCAGGAGAATCACTTAAACTCGGGAGGTGGAGTTTGCAGTGAGCCGAGATTGTGCCACTGTACTCCAGTCTGGCGAGAGAGCTAGACTCCGTCTCCATTTTGGGTTAAGCTCCTGTACTAGGCCCCAACAGACCATATTAAAAATCAGAATGGAGTCACACATGCTAAAGTTTCATGTCACCAAACTGAAACTAAGTTGTTCTCTGAGCTTCTGAGAAATTAGGAGGGAAAGATAACAGCCCATTTTCCAAACAGTCATGATAATGAATTAACTGTTTTAATCCTTTCAACAAAAAGTAACCAGAATAACCTGGTATTAACCAATCAGTTATCTTTCTATTGTTCTGTCTCCCTGTTCCTGCCTTACTAGGAAATGACCAATCTGCTTCTAAATCTTTGTTTCTGCTTTCTTCAACTCTGTCTGTCTATAAAACCAACCCCCTCTGTTCAACTCACTGGGATACTTACTCCATTTTATGAAATGAAGTGTTGGCCAATTCAACTGAGATCTCGAAACAAAATTTGTTTGATTTCTCTTTTGATACGCCTTTTCAGTGGGTACTGGGGGACAGAAAGGCACTATGGAACCATGAATACTTTGCACTTTCTAAGTCACTGTCTGAGACCAGAAACAGATTGGTGGGGAAGTGGTTCAGCAAAAATTGGCTAAGCGTGAGTTTCTCTAAAAATGAAACTTCAGGAAAGCCCAAAATTCAGAAAGGGCAGGACACATGAGGAAGCCACTGCTTCCCGTAAATGCTGGATTGTGTTTTTCCATAAACATTTACTTGCGTTATTTTCTGATTTTTGTTTTTACCTTGGCTCTCATCCACCAAATGGATAGAAGTACAGGTTTCATCAAGGGCCCGGCGGCCAGAGGAACAATGGTTCTATCCGCATCAATGTCCACGACCTTGGATGTCACTTAACCTTTCTCTGGCTATTCTTCCTGGTCTTTCAAATGGACATGACATTACTTGACCTTCTGTAAATCATGGTATTAATATGAGAACAGAGCAAAATTCTATGTAATCCACATGTAAGCTGGATTCACATTATTCTTAAACTGTCAAATGAAATTACCTCAAAATCCCTACTACATGTGTTGAGAAACTTGGTCTTCCTTAGGATTCTTAGATTTCTTAGAGAAATTTTTCCTAGTTAACCTGGGTCTGAATTTCTACCTCTGCCAAACTACTTCATTTTATAGAGCACCTGGCCACCCATACATGTATTAATCACTTTTCTGTACTCTTTTATAACTTTGTGAGACAGCATCCTAATTATTTCCAGAAAACTGCCAATCCAAGTGTATGCTTGTATAAGACTTTCATTGAAAGTTTGAAAAATGGAAGATTTTAATATGGCAGTTTTGCAGAAAATAAAAAAGAAAAAGTAGACATGAGGGTACTTAAGTCCTCAGGCTAATCCTCCTCCAGAAATTTCTTAATTGGTCTCCACAGTCAGGTTTCTCAGCCTCTTATCTTATCTTTTCCACAGATTTATGTTAACTTCTTATGCATAGATGTTTAGCTATCAGTGTTGACCTCTGGACCTCATCTTCTTCCCCAATATGGTCTATAAGGTCATTTTGCAAGTCACAAGGCTGCCCCTCCAGAGAAAAGTTATACTGCTAAGGTGGGAGGCAGGAGCAGCTATCACCAGTTATCTTTTCTAATAACACTTTTTATATTCTTTGCACCATATTTGAAAACTCTGTATTTTCAGCAAGAAAATGTTCTTCATTGAGTTCTTATTAGAGTGAAATCTGACATCCAACACATGCTTTTTTGAAAATGTTATCAATTGCTATTCTACACATCTAAACTTCATTAAATAACTGATTTTTGAAAGCATAATAGCAAAATATTGTGAAATTCTGAAGCCCCTCTGAAGCCCAATAAATTTTGACAGTTTTATTGGAGCCCATCTTAGTACATGTCAGTGGGAGCAAGGTGTGAAAGGGACCTTCAGGGAGAGGTAAGGCAATAGCTTTCTAACATTCTTTTTTTTTACTTGCAATCTGTTCTTCACAGGACAGATGAAGTAACCTTTGATAAATGCAAACCAGGCCATGTCATTCCTTTGCTTGCAACCCTTTGGTGGTTCCTCATGTATTTATGTGTCAGTCTTCCTTCTTACTCCTGTCCAGGTAGGATGGATTCTCAGTTCCTCCAAGACACCAAGATCTTTCCCACACTAGCACCTTTGCTACCACCCATCCTTGTCTCCATTGCCTGGAACAAAATTGCCCCAGCTCTGAACATAGCAGCATTTCCCTTGCTCTTGGCATATCTGGATCCTTCTCACCCTTTTAACCTCAGTGTAAGCATAAGTATCGCTTCCAGCTGAAGATGTTCTCTTACAGACTCTATCGACACTCATGCTCCTAGCATTCTTCATCTCCTCCTCCTTTTCCCCCTTTGTATCACTTACCACAATCTGTGATTATTTTATTATTCACTTGCTTGCCTCTTTTCTGTCTACTCCACTATATCAGGAGTCTGCAAACTTTTTCTGTAAAGAGCCAGATAGTAAATATTTCAGGTTTGTGCCATACAGTTTCTGCTGCAACTACTCGACTCTGACACTGCAGCATAAAATCAACTGTAGACAATACATAAACAAACTAGTGTGGCTGTGTTCCAATAAAACTTGATTAAAGGACACTAAAATTTGAGTTTTATACACTCTGCATGTGTCATGAAATTTTTTTTCTATTTTTTTATTATGTTTTAAAATTTAAAAACCATTCTTATCATACAAAAACAGATGGCAGACTAAATTTGGCCCATGGACTATAGTTTAATTACCCTTGCAATAGATTGTAAGCTCCAGAAGGACAGGTGTGAAATCTCTTGATTAACCACTGAATCTCTAATATCCAGCACAATATTTGGCACAAAATATGTACTCAAAAAATATGTATTAAAGGCATAGGGCGATGATACGAAATTCAAAACAAAAGACTTGTAGGAAGTATGAACTGGTAGAAAAGCCAAAGGAAAAACAAAGATAATAGTAAAAATGTGATCACAGGAAAACTTCTAGGCAAAAATTGAATACAGGCCCCTAAATGTCGTGTCCAAAACACACGCCGAAATAAATATGTGCTCTCCCTAGGTAGCTCGCCACCCCTCCATAATACTGTGACAGTCCAGTAGACTCAAAGGAGAGGTCAGCATATATTAGTCCCTATGAGGTTCAAACATATGTGATGGAATGTGGTAGATTTCATTATTTGTATGCTTTTGAGACTGGAAAATATTTGGTTTGTTAGTGATGGAGGGAGCTGTTGTTATGTATAATCCAGTGGGTCCTTTAAGGTTTTGGAAGTCCGGGTTATATAAGAAAATAATTTTAAAGTGTAGCCATTAAATGACTATCATCTAAGTTGGTTTAAGAAGTTAATGATTCAAAATGTGAATAATTTAAGATCTGTTTTCCAAAATAACTGTACAAATTTTAATTTAAGCAGCTGTGAGAATAGTGATATCAGTGCCACTTGCAGAATTTGTTTGTGTGGGTGCATGTTGCATCCTAATAGACCAAAAAAGAAAAAATTCTGCTACTTTGTTCTGAAGTTGACTTTTTATTCAAATTTTTATCATTTTTTTTGTTCATCATGTCCTTGGCCCCTCCATCTCTTGAGGATTTTTGTTCATTAATTTGCATGAGGCTCTAATATTTTTAATATTTAGGGAGAAATTTTACTTTCCTGACCTCATGTTTTGATGAAGAGACTTCTTTTAGAGAAAGGATTCTTCATCTGAAGTCCATTGGGCATTAAGTCTGGGAATAAAAATGGCAGGAGCAGGTGTCTTTGAACTTTAATAGGAAAATTTATACTTTTATTTTTACTAACTGTATTAGGCTACTCTCACATTGCTGTAAAGAACTACCTGAGACTTGGTAATTTATAAGATAAGAGGTTTAATTGACTTAGGTTTAATTCTGTAGGCTCTACAGGAAGCATGGCTGGGGAAGTCTCTGAAAACTTACAATCATAGTAGAAGGCAAAGAAGAAGGAGGTACATCTTACATGGCAAGTGCAGGAGGAAGAGAGAGAGAGTAAAGGGGGAGGTGCCACACACTCAAACAACCAGATCTCGTGAGAACTCACTTACTATCATAAGTACAGCAAGGGGGAAATCTGTCCCCATAATCCAACTACCTCCCACCAGGTCCCTCCCCCAATATTGGGGATTACAATTCAGTGTTAGATTTTGGTAGGGACACAGAGCCAAACCACATCACTAACCTTTACTTGAAGTTAGGATTTCTCCAACTCTAATGTAGGTAACCAACCCCATCGATTTGGCAGTACCTGTAACTCTGCCATCAACAGAAACCATAGATATTTTTATATCACATTACATATATTGAAATATGTGTTACGCTACCCACAATTTCAAAATTATAGTAATTATTGAATCTGCCAATAGAGAATAATGAGCTAATTAATTTAATGGGCTAATTAAGAAGGATGTATTTTACTAAACCACAAAAAATTCTGAATTTCGTACACTTGGCTTCCTTTGAAATTCTATGTGCCTTATTGACTGAATTTACAAATGTAACTTTGAGAAGGGGATCCATTGGCTTCACCAAATTACCAGTGTGGTCCATGGCACCAAAAAATTAAGAATTCCTGCCCTGGAATAATACTCATGGCTTCTTTCCACCCCTTCTCTTACTTTTTTTTTTTTTTTTTTTTGTGGGAAAAGAACAAACTCATCTAATTCGTAAGGAGTTAGAGAAGAAACAGAGCACTTTCTACTTATCAGAATCAGAAACACAGAAGAGGCATAAACACACGCTAAGGTGTGTAGGCAGGATCTGGCATTGCTCTGAGCATGCCTGTTACCAAGGAGTCTGCACTAGCTTTGACCTTCCATCACAATGTCACCACAGAACTCAAATTAGAAGACACACAGAAGAGGTATCACTGATATCACTTCATGCTGCACTGACTCTACCTGTGAGGAGCTTGGTATAATGGCCAGTTTATCCCTACTCCAACTGTCCAATGTCTGAAGAAAAGCTAGAGCTAGGTCTCCTGCTGCCTCCCCAGCAACACAACCCACAATTCCCAATGCCCTACCTCTCCCTGAAGGCGCAGGCTTGCTCAGAGTCGCACACAGGGCCCCATAATTAAAATCTCTGCCTTCAAGTGACATACACACTGAGAGACCAAAATCCCTCCCGTCACAGCCTCCATTTGAGTCCCAGCTCAGACTTTCCCACTGCCTTCTGCTTGTGTCCGCCACCTCCTGGCCTGCTTTTCTCTGGGCAAACAACCAGCACTAGCCATTGTAACTGATTCTGGGTTCTGGGTTCTGTGTTCATCAAATGACCTCCATTCACCACAGTTAGCTCCCTTTCATCTGCTTCTTGTTTTTATGTTTGCATTTTGTTTCCATCACCCTATTTTATTTTTTACAAGTTCTTCATTATGGATCTCTCTAAGCTGAGAATAACCTGAGTCTTGTCAGTCCCTGAATATTCCTGAAAATAAATTCCGGATGTTATTCCCTGACCTTTGTAAGAGGGACCCCAGAGGAGTGTAAATGTTACCTTCTTTGGATTTCTCCAGTTGCTTAACAGATGGACCCCACCTGGAGGTTGGGAGTAGGGAAAACCTTTCCAAAAGCATCTCTTAATTGAGCCAGGCCTTGTCTGGAATGTGCAACTTTTAGAGTATTTGTGCATCTTCTGTAAATATTGTGGGGAAAGATACTGAAGCCTAACTCTTTTCCCACTCACCCCTAAGTGCTTGACACCTGGCACCTGCTCTAGACTGTTTTCATGCCTCTCCCATCCTTGCAAGGGGACACTTAAAGATAACAATGTAGACTATGGCCAGTGGTACATGCAACTGGAGTTATTTGAGATTCCCCTGCCACAGCACTTCCATCAAGTCTCAAAAATGAACACAATGCTGGGCCAAATTCTCCCATCATCTAGGGAATCTCCTGGCTTTGACACCCAGTCCCATCCCCTCACACACAGTTTTCCTCAATCTCTGCTAGTGACGGCTGAGCCCCAGATGCTACCATTGACCACTTCCCCATTCATCCATTCTCTGACTCTAGGTAGCCTCATTCGTTCCAGTTCACCTCAGTTAAGAGAGACCAACAAACACCACATTGACAGAATGAAGGATAAAAATCATATGATTATCCCAACAGATGCAGAAAAATAATTTGACAAAATTCAACATACTTTCGTTATGAATATTCTCAATAAAGTAGGTTTAGAAGGAATGTACTTCAACAGAATAAAGATCATATATCATAAGCCCACAGCCAGCATCATACTTAGCAAACAAAAGTTCAAAGCTTTCCTTCTAAGCTTAGGGGACAAGAGCACCTAATTTCACCACTTCTATTTAATAGTACTAGAAGTCCTAGCCAAAGCAATTAGACAAGAGAAGAAAATAAAAGGCCTCGAAATTCTAAAGGAAAATGTAAGACTGTCTGTTTGCAGATGACACATCTTATACATAAAAAACTCTAAAGACCCCATCAAAAAATTGTTAGAACTAATAAATAAATTCAATATAGTTGCATGATACAAAATCAACATACAAAAATCAGTTGTGTTTCTATACGCTAAAGACAAACTATCTGAAAAATAATAAAGAATCCCATTTCAAAATATAGAAAAGTAAATAATGATCTCATTTTAAAATGCAAGAAAATTAAGATAACAATTGCATTTAAAATAGCAAAAAAACAATAAACTACTTAGGAATAAATTTAACCAAAGAGGTAAAAGACCTGTACACTAAAAACTATTAATATAAGACACTGATGAAAGAAATTGAAGACACAAATAAATGGAAAGATGTCCTATGGAAGAATTAATATTGTTAAAATATCCAAAGTGATCTGCAGATTTGATGCAATTCCTATTAAAATTCCAGTAACTTTTTTTTTTTTTTTCAGAGACAGGGTCTCACTCTGTCACCCAAGCTGGAGTGCAGTGGTGCAATCTCAACTCACTGTAACCTTTGCCTCCTGGGTTCAAGCAATTCTCCTGCCTGAACTTTCCAAATAACTGGGACTACAGGTGTGCACTACCACACCTGGCTAATTTTTGTATTTTTAGTAGAGACAGGGTTTCACCATGTTGGCCAGGCTGGTCTTGAACTTCTGGTCTCAAGTGATCCACCTGCCTCAGCCTCCCAAAGTGCTGTGATTATAGGTGTGAGCCACCGCACCTCACCACCAATAACATTTTTAACAAAAATTTTTTATAATTCTAAAATTTGTATAGATTCACAAAGGATCCTGAAAAGCTGAAGCAATCTTGTGGAAAAAAAAAAAAAACTGAAGGTATACACTTATTTAAAAATACATTACAAAGCTGTAGTACTCAAAACAGCATGATAAGGGCATAAAAACAGATATATAGATCAATGAAACAAAATAGAGAGCCCAGAAAAAAATCCTCACATATATGGTCAAGTAATATTTGACAAATGTGCTAATACACAAGGAGGAAAAGACAGTCTCTTCAATAAGTGGTGTTTGGAAAACAGGACATCCACATGTAAATGAATAAAATTGGAACCCTATCTTTTTTTTTTTTTTGAGACGGAGTCTCACTCTCGCCCAGGCTGGAGTGCAGTGGCCAGATCTCAGCTCACTGCAAGCTCCGCCTCCCGGGTTTACTCCATTCTCCTGCCTCAGCCTCCCGAGTAGCTGGGACTACAGGCACCCACCACTACGCCCGGCTAGTTTTATGTATTTTTTTTAGTAGAGACGGGGTTTCACTGTGTTAGCCAGGATGGTCTCGATCTCCTGACCTTGTGATCCGCCCGTCTCGGCCTCCCACAGTGCTGGGATTACAGGCTTGAGCCACCGCGCCCGGCCTGGAACCCTATCTTACACCACACACTAAAATTAACTCAAAATCAATTAAAGACTTAAATATAACACCTGAAACCATAAAACACCTAGAAGAAAACATAAGGAAAAAGCTCCTTGACATTAGTCTTGACAATTACTTTTTTAGATATGACACCGAAATCACAAGCCCCAAATGCAAAAATAAACAAGTGGGATTGTATCAAGCTAAAAAGTTTAACACAGCAAAGGAAATAATCACCAAAATGAAAGGTAACCTCAAGATTAGTTACAAACCATATGTCTGATAAGAGGTTAATATCCAAAATACATGAGGAACTTATGCAACTCAGCAAAAACAAAACAAAAACAAACACAAATATTCCAGTTAAAAACTAGGCAAAGAAACTGAATAGAAATTTCACTAAAGAAGACATAGAAATGGCCAACAGGTATATGAAAATATGTTCAACATCACCAATCTTCAGAGAGAAATGCAAATCAAAACTTCAATGAGATATCACTTCACACCTGTTAGAGTGGCTGTTATCAAAATGACAAGAGATAACAAGTGTTGATGAGGAGGTGGAGAAAAGGGAACCCTTGCACACCATTGGTGGGAATGTAAATTGGTACAGCGATTATGAAAAAACAGAATTAAGGTTCCTCAGAACCTTTGAAATAGAACTATCGTATGATCCAACAATCTCACTTCTGGGTATATATAAGGAAACAAAGTCAGTATCTCAAAGATATATCTGCATTCCATGTTCATTGCAGCATTATTTGCAATAGCCGAGACATGGAAACAACCTAATTATCTGTCAACAGATGAATGGATGTGTTAATTAACCTGATTGTGGTCATCATTTTGCAATGTATATGTATATCAAATCATCACATTGTACTCCTTTAAAATATACAACTTTTTTTTTGTCAATTTACCTCAATAAAGCTGGAGAAAAAAGATCAACAAAAGGAAACTCCCCTTCATCCAAGTTGCGGCTTGAGAAAGCACCTTGTCCCTGCCACAGCAGCATGTGCCAGATGAACAGTCTCAGAGCAGAGTTTTGGGGTGAAGCATCTTTTCCTCCAGGAGCCCTTTTCCTCCATAGAACTGCCATCTCTGAATGCTTAGTGCCTAGCACTGCCCTGGAACTCAGAAGACTCAAAAGAAGGAACAGGGAATATACCTAGACTTTAACCTTGTTGATACTATAGTACCTGTCCTGAGTAGTACATTGTAGAGGCCACCCTGACTAACTGGAAGTCAAAGGAGAAATACCAAGTAGAGGAATGGCCTAGAAAGCCTGTTATATGAGAAACTGTGGAAGTCTAATTTAGCATGGAATGGCCCAATTTGAGAAAAAAGAATATTAAATGGGACATGACAGTTGTTTTCAAGTACTTCAGGATGGCCATATGGAGGACAATCAGACTTATTTTGGATAATTCCAAGTGTGTGTGGGGCAGAGAGAAATAGGACCAATAAGTGAAAGTTATAGGGAGATAATATTCAGCTTATTATGGAAGATTTTTTCACTGAAGATTGAGTGGTCCAAAATGGACCATGCTGGATTATGAGGTTGTGAGCATCCCACCACCAATATACAATATTGTATATTGTTTAATATACAATAAAACCTGCTCGACAGAGAATTTCTACATTGACTAGTATAATGGAGCAGACAATCTCTGAAGTTCCCGCAAACTCTAATGTTTTATGATCATATCAAGGAGGAGAGGAGAAAATGGAAAGTGACGTTCCATACCATTGATACTTATTGAACCTCTACTGTGTACTGTGATATTGTAGTTTTTAGGCCAGGTGCTGTGCAAAGTTTTGGAGCTGCCAAGAAGGGTACGATAAGATGTCCTGACTCACTGACTCATCCATTCATGTAATAGACATAATTGTATATGAAAAGCAGATAGCAAAGCACACAGTGTGATTATTTCTACCTGAGTAGGCTGGTGAGGACTTTAAAGTTAACACCAAGGCAGGCTTTCTAGAAAAACAAGTCTTTGCCAGGAAGCCATTCTAGACAGAGGGGTTTCCCAAGCAAGGCACCAGAAGAGACAAGAAAGGTCTTATTTCATGTGCAGACATGCCCTCCTACACATACAGAAAATGCCAGTGTGACAAATACGCACTCATCACTGGCAAACTAGGTCAAGCAGCAAAACGAGACCCAAGCAGCAAAAATACGCAATGACAGTGTGAAGAGATATGACACGGTAGATAGTAAAGAGGAGGGTTTCTCACATGGGGCCCTGCCAAAGGGAGCCCAGGACTTCTGGGAACACGCTCACCTCTTGTCTCCTTCAGCAGCCCCTGTTCCAAGTTCTTTCAGGACTGAGTCTTCATTCTTCTCTAGTATTACCCCAGCTCTCCTTGATAAGACTTGAGAGCAGAAACCTTTAGCTTTTTTCATGTGAATCACCATATAGCAGATTAGGGGAGAAGATGGAAGTAGGGAGGGGACATCTGAACAGGGACTCTATGCTAGAACCAGCACTTAGAATATTCCCCATGCTATCACAGGAAAATACCCGGGAGGTCAGGCAGGCCTAGCTTTCACTGTCTCTCTTTGAATTTGTTCAACGATTTTTTTGTTTTTCTTATTTGGTTTTTACTCTATTTGCTCCTTACTGATGACTCTAAGTGAACCCTGTCTTTTCTATCCAACCTCACATATAATTATTGAGTACTTATTCTGTGCATTTGTCTACAAAACTTTATCTGTACTTCTCCCCTGTTACTATTTATTCATCCCACAAATAATCATTGAGCACATAAAATGCACCAATCACTGTTTAAGATTTTTTTATTATTATTATACTTCAAGTTCTGGGATACATGTGCAGAATATGCGGGTTTGTTACATAGGTATACACGTGCCATAGTGGTTTGCTGCACTCATCAACCCATCATCTACATTAGATATTTCTCCTAATGCTATCCTTACCCTTGCCCTCCAACCCCAACAGGCCCTAATGTGTGATGTTCCCCTCCCTGTGTCCATGTGTTCTTATTGTTCAACTCCCATATATGAGTGAGAACAGGTGGTGTTTGGTTTTCCTGTTCCTGTGTTAGTTTGCTGAGAATGGTGGTTTCCAGCTTCATCCATGTCCCTGCAAAGGACATGAACTCATCCATTTTTATGGCTGCGTAGCATTGTATGGTGCATATGTGCCACATTTTCTTTATCCAGTCTATCATTGATGGGCATTTGGGTTGGTTCCACATCTTTGCTGTTGTGAACAGTGTTGCAATAAACATACGTGTGCATGTGTCCTTATAGTAGAATGATTTATAATCCTTTGGGTATATACCCAATAATGGGATTGCTGGGTCAAATGGTGTTCGTATTTCTAGATCCTTGAGGAATTGCCACACTGTCTTCCACAATGGTTGAACTAATTACACTCCCACCAACAGTGTAAAAGTGTTCCTATTTCTCCACATCCTCTCCAGCATCTGTTGTTTCCTGACTTTTTAATGATTGCCATTCTAACTGGTATGAGATGATATCTCATTGTGGTTTTGATTTGCATTTCTCTAATGATCAGTGATGATGAACTTTTTTTCATACGTTTGAGGGACGCATAAATGTTTCTTTTGAGAAGTGTCTGTTTATATCCTTCACCCACTTTTTGATGAGGTTTTTTTTTCTTGTAAATTTGTTTAACTTCCTTATAGATTCTGGATATTAGCCATTTGTCAGATGGACAGATTGCAAAACTTTTCTTCCATTCTGTAGGTTGCCTGTGCACTCTGATGATAGTTTCTTTTGTTGTGCAGAAGCTCTTTAGCTTAATTAGATCCCATTTATCAATTTTGGCTTTTGTTGCCATTGCTTTTGGCATTTTAGTCATGAAGTCTTTGCCCATGCCTATGTCCTGAATGGTATTGCCTAGGTTTTCTTGTGTGATTTTTATGGTTTTAGGTCTTATGTTTAAATCTTTAATCCATCTTGAGTTAATTTTTTTATAAGGTGTAAGGAAGGGGTCCAGTTTCAGTTTTCTGCATATGGCTAGCCAGTTTTCCCGACACCATTTATTAAATAGGGAATCCTTTCCCGATTGTTTGTTTTTGTCAGGTTTGTCAAAGATCAGATGGTTGTAGATGTGTGGCGTTATTTCTGAGGCCTCTATTCTGTTCCATTGGTCTATATATCTGTTTTGGTACCACTACCATGCTGTTTTGGTTACTGTAGCCTTGTAGTATAGTTTGAAGTCAGGTAGTGTGATGCCTCCAGCTTTGTTCTTTTTGCTTAGGATTCTCTTGGCTATATGGGCTTTCTTTTTGTTCCATATGACATTTAAAGTAGTTTTTTCTAATTCTGTGAAGAAAGTCAATGGTAGCTTGATGGGGATAGCCTTGAATCTATAAATTACTTTGGGCAGTATGGCCATTTTCACGCTATTGGTTCTTCTTATTCATGACCATGGAATGTTTTTCCATCTGTTTGTGTCCTCTGATTTCCTTGAGCAGTGGTTTCTAGTTCTCCTTGAAGAGTTCCTTCACCTCCCTTGTAAGTTGTATTCCTAGATATTTTATTCTCTTTGTAGCAATTGTGAATGGGAGTTCATGCATGATTTGACTCTCTGTATATTATTGATACGTAGAAATACTTTTGATATTTGCACATTGATTTTATATACTGAGACTGCTGAAGTTGCTTATCAGCTTAAGGAGATTTTGGGCTGAGACAATGGGGTTTTCTAAATATACAATCATGTCATCTGCAAACAGAGACAATGTGACTTCCTCTCTTCCTATGTGAATAGCTTTTATTTCTTGCTCTTGCCTGATTGTCCTGGCCAGAACTTCCAATACTATGTTGAACAGAAGTGGTGAGACAGGGCATCCTTGTCCTATGCTGGTTTTCAAAGGGAAGGCCTCCAGCTTTTGCCCATTCAGTATGATATTGTCTGTGGGTTTGTCATAAATAGCTTTTATTATTTTGAGATATGTTCCATTAATACCTAGTTTATTGAGAGTTTTTTACTTGAAGGATTTGGATTAAATTTACTGATCTGCATATGTTGAACCAGCCTTGCATCCCAGGGATGAAGTCAATTTGATTGAGTTGGATAAGCTTTTTGATGTGCTGCTGGATTCGGTTTCCCAGTATTTTATTGAGGATTTTCACATTGATGTTCATCAGGAAAATTGGCCTGAACTTTTCTTTTCTTTTTTTGTTGTGTCTCTACCAAGTTTTGGTATCAGGATAATGCTGGTTTCATAAAATGAGTTAGGGAGGAGTCCTCTTTTTCTGTTGTTTGGAATAGTTTCAGAAGGAATGATACCAGCTCCTCTTTGTACCTCTGGTAGAATTCCACTGTGAATCCATCTGGTCCTAGGCTTTTTCTTGTTGGTAGGCTATTAATTACTTCCTCAATTTCAGAACTTGTTATTGGTCTATTCAGGGTTTTGATTTCTTCCTGGTTTAGTTTTGGGATGGTGTATGTGTCCAGGAATTTATCCATTTCTTCTAGATTTTCTAGTTTATTTGTGTAGAGGTGTTTATATTATTCCCTGATGGTAGTTTATATTTCTGTGGGATCAGTGGGGATATCACCTTTACCATTTTTTATTGTGTCTGTTTGATTCTTCTCTCTTTTCTTCTTTATTAGTCTGGCTAGCAGTCTATCTATTTTGTTAATCTTTCCAAAAAACCAGCTCCTGGATTCACTGATTTTTTTTTTTTTTTAAGGGTTTTTCATGTCTCTATCTCCTTCACAGTTCTGCTCTGATCTTAGTTATTTTCTGTCTTCTGATAGCTTTTGAACTTGTTTGCTCTTACTTCTCTAGGTCTTGTAATTGTAATGTTAGGGTGTCAATTTTAGATCTTTCCTGCTTTCTCCTGTGGGCATTTAGTGCTATAAATTTTTCTCTAAACAATGCTTTAGCTGTGTCCCAGAGATTCTGGTACATTGTATCTTTGTTCTCATTGGTTTCAAATAACTTATTTATTTCTGCCTTAATTTCGTTATTTACCCAGTAGTCACTCAGCAGCAGGTTGTTCAGTTTCCATGTAGTTGTGCGGTTTTGAGTGCATTTCTTAATCCCGAGTTCTAATTTCATTGCACTGTGGTCTGAGAGACTGTTTGTTATTATTTCTGTTCTTTTGCATTTGCTGAGGAGTGTTTTACTTCCAGTTATGTGGTCAATTTTAGAATAAGTGTGACGTGGTACTGCAAAGAATGTATATTCTGTTGATTTGGGGTGGAGAGTTCTGTAGATGTCTATTAGGTCCACTTGGTCCAGAACTGAGTTCAAGTCTTGAATATCCTTGTTAATTTTCTGTCTCCTTGATCTGTATAATATTGACAATGGGGTGTTAAAATTTACCACTGTTATTGTGTGGGAGTCTAAGTCTCTTTGTAGGTTTCTATATTAGGATAGTTAGCTCTTCTTGTTGAATTGATCCCTTTACCATTATGTAATGTCTTTCTTTGTCTTTTTCAATCTTCGTTGGCTTAAAGTCTGTTTTATTAGACACTAGGATTGCAACCCCTGGTTTTTGCTTTATTCTTTTTTTCTTTCCATTTGTTTGGTAAATCTTCCTCCATCTCTTTATTTCAAGAGCATGTGTGTCTTTGCACATGAGATGGGACTCCTGGATACAGCACACCAGTGGGTCTTGACTCTATCCAATGTGCCAGTCTGTGTATTTTAATTGGGGAATTTAGCCCATTTGCATTTAAGGTTAATATTGTTATGTATGAATTTGATCCTGTCATTATGATGCTCGCTGGTTTTTCTGCTCATTGGTTGATGCAGTTTCTTCATAGTGTCGATTGTCTTGACAATTTGGTATGTTTTTGCAGTGGCTGGTACCAAGTTTTTTATTTCCTTATTTATTGCTTCCTTCAGGAGCTCTTGTAAGGCAGGCCTCGTGGAGAGAAGATCTCTCTGCATTTGCTTGTCTGTAAAGGATTTTATTTCTCTTTCGCTTATGAAGCTTAGTTTGGCTGGATATGAAATTCTGGGTTGAAAATTATTTAAGAATGTTGAATATTGGCCTGCACTTCTGGCTGATAGGGTTTCTGCAGAGAGATCCACTCTTAGTCCAATGGGCTTCCCTTTGTGGGTAACTTGACCTTTATCTCTGGCTGCTCTCAACATTTTTTTCTTCATTTCAGCCTTGGTGAATCTGAAGATTTTGTGTCTTGGGGTTTATCTTCTTGAGGAATATCTCTGTGGTGTTTTCTGTATTTCCTGAATTTGAATGTTGGCCTGTCTTGCTAGGTTGGGGAAGTTCTCGATAATACCCTGAAGAGTGTTTTCCAACTTGGTTCCATTCTCCCTGTCACTGTCAGGTACACCAAACATAGGTTTGGTCTTTTCACATAGTCCCATATTTCTTGGAGGCTTTGTTCATTTCTTTTCATTCTTTTTTCTCTAATCTTGTCTTCACACTTTATTTCATTAAGTTGATCTTCAATCTCTGATATCCTTTCTTCCGCTTGATCGATTTGGCTATTGATACTTGCATATGCTTCACGAAATTCTCGTGCTGTGTTTTTCAGCTCCATCAGGTCATTTATGTTCTTCTCTAAACTGGTTATTCTAGTTAGCAATTCCTCTAACCTTTTTTCATGGCTCTTAGCTTCCTTGCATTGGGTTAGAACATGCTCCTTTAGCTCGGTGGAGTTTGTTATTACCCACCTTCTGAAGCCTACTTCTGTCAATTCATTAAACTCATTCTCAGTCCAGTTTTGTTCCTTTGGGCTGGTAAGGAGTTGTGATCCTTTGGAGAAGAAGAGGCATTCTGGACTTGTCAGCACTGATTTTTCCTCATCTTCATGGATTTATCTAACTTTGGTCATTTGTGCTGGTGACTTTCGGATGTGGTTTCTGTGTGGACATCCTTTTTGTTGATGCTGATGCCATTCCTTTCTGTTTGTTAGTTTTCCTTCTAACAGGCTCCTCTGCTGCAGGTCTGCTGGAGTTTGCTGGTGGTCCACTCCAGACCCTGTTTGCTTGGATATCACCAGCGGAGGCTGCAGAACAGCAAATATTGCTGCCTGTTCTTTCCTCTGGAAGCTTCATCTCAGAGGGGCACCTGCCAGATGCCAGCTAGAACTCTTCTGTATGAGGTGTCTGTTGAACCCTGCAGGGAGCTGTCTCCCAGTCAGGAGGCACAGGGATCAGGAACCCGCTTGAGGAGGCAGTCTGTGCCTTAGCAGAGGTTGAGCACTGTGCTAGGAGATTTGCTGCTCTCTTCAGAATCAGCAGGCAGGAACGTTTAAGTCTGCTGAAGCTGCACCCACAGCCACCCCTTCCCCCAGGTGCTCTGTCCCAGGGAGATGGGAGTTTTATCTATAAGCCCCTGACTGGGGCTGCTGCCTTTCTTTCAGAGATGCACTGCCCAGAGAGGGGGAATATAGAGAGGCAGTCTGGCCACAGTGGCTTTGCAGAGCTGTGGTGGTCTCTGCCCAGTTTGAACTTCCCAGAGGCTTTGTTTACACTGTGAGGGGAAAACTGCCTACTCAAGCCTCTGGGAAGTTCAAACTGGGCAGAGACCACCACAGCTCTGCAAAGCCACTGTAGCCAGACTGCCTCTCTATATTCCCCCTCTCTGGGCAGTGCATCTCTGAAAGAAAGGCAGCAGCCCCAGTCAGGGGCTTATAGATAAAACTCCCATCTCCCTGGGACAGAGCACCTGGGGGAAGGGGTGGCTGTGGGTGCAGCTTCAGCAGACTTAAACGTTCCTGCCTGCTGGCTCTGAAGAGAGCAGCAAATCTCCTAGCACAGTGCTCAACCTCTGCTAAGGCACAGACTGCCTCCTCAAGCGGGTCCCTGATCCCTGTGCCTCCTGACTGGGAGACAGCTCCCTGCAGGGTTCAACAGACACCTCATACAGAAGAGTGGAACTTAGCTTGCTGGGCTCCGTGGGGTTGGGATCCACTGAGCTAGACCACTTGGCTCCCTGGCTTCAGCCCCCTTTCCAGGGAAGTGAATGGTTCTGTCTCACCTTCTAAGTGCCACTGGTATATGAAAAAAAAAACTCCTGCAGTTAGCTCAGTGTCTGCCCAAACAGCTGCCCAGTTTTGCACTTGAAACCCAGGGCCCTGGTGGTGTAGGCACCTGAGGGAATCTCCTGGTCTGTGGGTTGTGAAGACCATGGGAAAAGCATAGTATCTGGGCCAGAATGCATGGTTCCTCATGGCACAGTCCCTAACGGCTTCTCTCAGCTAGGGGAGGGAGTTTCCAGACCCCTTGCACTTCCTGGATGAGGCGACGTCCCACCCTGCTTCGGCTTGCCCTCCGCAGGCTGCACCCACTGTCTAACGAGTCCCAGTGAGATGAACCAGGTACCTCAGTTGGAAATGCAGAAATCACCTGCCTTCTGCGTTGATCTCGCTGGGAGCTGTAGGCCAGAGCTGTTCCTATTCGGCCATCTTGTCGGCCACCCCCAAGTCTTCAAGAATTAATGATATAACAGTAAGCAAAACACACAGAACTCTCACTTTTCTTGGGAACTTCTCTTTTATGTTCCCTCCCCCACTGTCCCTGGCCCCCAGCCTTGAGTGCAATACCGCACACACACACACACACAGAGTAAGATCTTTCTTTAAAACAGCATACTCTAAGTGGATCTGTTTCCTGTTTTGCCCACTCTGGATAAAATCTTGACTATAATTCTCAGTTGGAGCCCAACAGACCCAGAAAGCTATTTATAATTACATCTGAAGAGTACTTACACTGAGGACTTTATGGAAATAGCAACTGAGGGTGGTTGAACTTTTTAGTATCATATTGCAATTTATTGAAAATTAAAAATTTTAGACTCTGTTTCTGTAATTGCTATAATTTCTGATTTTGAGTGTCTTCATCAATTGATTTCTAAAGATATTTCCTCTTCCCTCCACTCAAAGCCAGCCTCCACTTAATGGCCAGCCTCCATTTAAGGGCCAGACCCTCCACTTTGGGTCAACTTTAGTTAGAACGTGACAGCTTCCTGCCTCTCTCTGGGACTCTGACTGCTCTCTTAAGCTCTCTGTGTCTCAATTTCTCATCTGTAAAAGAATGTCATAATAGTGACTACATCATAGGATTATAGTGATGGGCAAATAAATTAAACTTGCAAAGTACCTTAAAGATAAATAAGTTTAATATTAGTGTTGACTAATTTCACTGTTGCTATTGCTCTCTTATCTCTTTCCTATTCTATGGTTTTACTTTGTCAAACCAAAGCGACTTAACTATAGTAGATACCCACCAAATAATGTATAGAATGAATTAACAAACTGGTACATGAAACAGGAGCATTGCCCTCAAGAAGTTCTCAACCTGTAGGAGAGGCAGACATAAGGAGTCAATCTGTAAACCACACCACAATGGTAGAAAAATGCTTGGGCTGGGATTCATTCTTCTGGGAAAGATTACAGAAGCTACTACAGAGCAGTGAGAGCCATTCAAAAACCTATACTGTCTGACTCCCCATTGGAGTCTGCCTCCTGGTAGATCATATTTGTTCAATGTCTGTTCAGAAAAGATGATGACTCCTATGAGGGGAAAGGCAGAGATGGATTTATGGAGCCCAAGCCTCAAACAATAATTTCTTCTCTGAACTCTGCCACTAACCAAATTCGCCCCATCCCAAGAAGACCATCTGTTGTTATTGAAGCATGATTCTCGAGAGTCACCCCTTCCCCAAGCCACATTCCAAAGTAACCCTTCAAACTACACGTTACACTCTCGCTGATTAAATGCTGGTAAATACAACCCTCCTAGTCTTGTTCCATATCCAGCTGTGTTTAAGGCTCCCTATCAGTTGGTGCCTCCCAGAGATCCCCCCTCACCCCATGTGTACCACTTAATCTCACTCTTGTGGAGAGAGATGCCATGTCTAGGGACCATGTTGGGAGGATAATTGATGACTGTGGGCACTTCCTGGGTAAATACACAGTATATGACTGAGTGATGGAGCTTACAGATAAGATGAGGTTTTAGGAACTAGGAGAAAACACCACCTCTATCTCATGTAGAACAAAGTTATTTTTTATTTGGATTTAGTTCACAATTAATCAACTATCAGAAGTAGATGAGGGTAACAGTTAGAGAGTGAGGAAGAACAGCGACTCCCAAACACTGGTCCATGCAACAGTCACCAATGGGCTGTAGAAGACTCACCTGGGAGCTTGTTACAAATAAAGATTTCTGGACCCTCCTTCCTCTCCCAAAGATTCAGATTCAGAACATCTAGAAATCAGTATAATTAACAAGGCTTCAAAGAGATCTTTCCATGTCGGCAGATTTGGTGGCCACCAGGACAGAGACATCTGTGCACAGACATCAAGGCAGCCCTGACCAAGGCAAATTCATCAGTCTTCTCTGGGCCTGGCCCTAGGATGGACAGTCTAAAATTTTCCCTGGCCTTGGCAGCAAGCAGTACATCAGTGACGAGGAGCAGGACCCTTTGTGCACTCATTTGAAGGCAAAGTATCACATCATTTGACTGTTTTCAGCAGCATTGCTCCCGAGAGCTAGGAGGCCGTGCCCAACCTTTTTTGATCTGACACTTAGATTTTTCACTGCTGCCTTTCCCAGAGCTGAGCAAAAGTTGCAAAGGCATAAGGTAAAAATATGTCTTATTACAGGAGCAAATGTAGAAATGGTTTCTAGGTAGAGTGTGAGGGGTATCCAGAGTTCAAAGAGCATTTGAAGGCCACAGCTTGAAAAAGCCTGTGATTCAAATCCCCCTCCAAACGTTCTTCTGTGTTAAAACTTTTCATCATCCTCCCTTCTTGTCCACTCTCAGGTACTAAGATAAGAAAGCAGGCTGGTTAAAGATGAAGGATAGTGTGGGGAAATGCTATATTTGTGGATCCAGCTGGAGGGAAAATGCAGAGTCTCTCTACCTTTCCTTTTGAGTTTGCCCTCCCCGCTTCTCTTTGTATGGCGTGTTCTCAGTAAGGGCCCAAAGTAATGAATGCATGGAAGGGTGCGCGGGCGGGAAAACAGTGCAGTGTAATGGGAGAAAAAGGATGTGAAGGCGAGAGGGACAGGTTGCTATTTTAAATAGAGTAGTCTTACTCATAATGTGACATTTTAGCAAAGACCCCAAACAAATCTTGCAGATCTCCAGAGAAAGTGTTCCAGGAAGAAGAAAGCACAAGTGCAAAGGCTCTGAGGAGGCAACCAAGGGGAACAAGGATTCCAGGGTGGCTAGATGGGAGTAAGCCAGGGTGCAGGTTATGAAAAGCCTTGGGCATGCACCAAGGACTCCAACTTCATTGGGACAGTTTTTGAAACAAATTTTAACATAATCATTCTAGGCTTTAGTAGATCACTCTGGCTACCGTAGTGAGAGAAGAGACTGGAAGGAGGCCTGAGTAGAAGCACGGAGAACAGTTGAGGGCCATTGAGACCATCCTAGTGAGACAGGATGGTAATTAGACCATGTGATGACAGTGGCCATGGTGAGAAATTGCAGAATTCTGGATATATTTTGAAGTTACAGTCAACAAGCATTACTGACAAATTGGCAGTGAGGTATCACAAAAAAAAAAAAAAAAAAGAGGAATCAAGGATAAATTGTGGTCTCAGAAATGGCTGGAAGGATTTCCCATTATCTGAGATGGAAAAGATAGAAATAGGCAGATTTGAGGAGAAATATCAGGAACTCAGCTTTATAAGTGTTAATCTTGAAACACCTATTGGTCATCCTAGGGGAGATGTTTAATCTGCCAACTGATGTGTAATGTACTCAGACTACTGCCTGAAAGGCAATATTTGCTATTACTATGAAGATTCAAAAATTCGAATTCTTTCATTTTTCTATTCTGTTTTCTATACCCTGTGGATACCACCCAAGAACCATCACTTGAAAATATTTCCAATCCCCATTTCTTTCCCTTGTTGACTACATTAGTTGAAGTTCATGTCCTCTTAAGTACTTGTCTCCTAATAGGTTTCCCTATCTGTCCCTCTTCCACCACCCTCTCCTTTCAAGAACCTCAAAGCACTTCTATCATCTTTTATCCCTTTTGTTCATAAGCCTACAAAGTTACCTCATTTTGTTTAATAAATGCAGGGGACAATGTCTTCAAATAAGTGTTTAAAATCCTCCACGACTGAGTGGTAACCTTCCTTGACATCCTAATTAACATTCCTACATACATGTAGAATCCAGTCCAAACCAACCTTCTCTGAATTCCTTTTAACATGCTTGTATTGTCTGCTGTGTGAGAAGGGTGCAATCTCTAGAGACTAGCCAAGCCTGTGGGCCTGTACAAATGGGAAGTTCATTTTCAAAACACAGCTGCTATTCTGTAGATTCTGCATTGTACCATCTCCCAGCACATGCTCTGATCTTCAGGGCCTTCTCCAGTTCACTCCTATTGATGAGACTTCCCTCATTCTCTTTCTTTCCCTCCTATGGCTTCTGCTTTCACTCCAGGTTCCCTTTCTACCATGCTGTAGACCTGGAAAAGCAACTTATGTCCCATCTGTCAAGTTAACCACCAAAGAATAGTTATGGAAGCCTTTGCCCTGTGCTGCCCATGCTGAGAACAGAGATGTGTATTTGAGTGGGGCTGGGGGTAAGTGAGTGTGGGGCAAGAAAAAGGGTGAGATATTGATCCTGTTGTTAAGAAACTTACAGTTTAGTTCAGAAAATCAGATTAGGATTGTAATAAATTTACATGGTAAAAATTACATAAATTGAGTCTGATTTTGTGGTGCATATTACATACTTTTATTGATTTATTCATCAATGAATATTTACAGAACACCTCCTATGTTTCAGGAACAAAAAGCCCTCCCCTCATGGGGTTTACATTCCAGTCAAGGGAGACAGTAAGTAGACGCAAAAAAGTACATAGCATGGCAGACTGTGCAAAGTGCTTAGAGAAAAATTAAGCAGAGAAAGGGATAGGGAATATGGTGGTGGCTCAATTTTAAATCGAATGGTCAGGACATGAGATTAACAAGGTCTTCACTAGGAAGAGAAAACTGGAGAAAATGAGTTGTGAAAGATATAAAAGAAGTGATTGGGACAGACATTGCAAACCAAGCTAAGGTAGGCTGTCTGTTGCTTAGAAATGGCAGCACAAAGAAAGGTGAAGTGAAAAATTATTTTCAGACAGAGATACTCACCAGGATATCACTATGGAAGATGAAAAACTGGGAGAAGTAACTCAGTTAAGGGAAAATGACAAATGTAACTAGGACTGATTGAGTTTTCAGGTGTTCATGAATCATCTAGAGATCAAATTGCCAAGTAGGAATAAAGGAGATATGAGCTTGGGGCTCAGAGGAATTGCTCAGAACAATAGATACAGATGTAAGAGCCATCATGTGAAGGTGATCAATGAAGCACCGAAATTCCTGAAACCAAGAATAAAAATGACAGTATTTTGTAAAATCATCACAGACATTTGTTGGTAGTAGGAGAAAAAGCAACAAATAAAGTAAAACACAAAAGTTTCCCTTGGTGTTGTAGAAAAAGAAATAGGATGAGGGATTATGCTACCCACCTGAGGAATTACACTTTTCCCACAGATTTTTGCAACTGCAGATCAGAAGATTCCTTCATGAGCCTACACCACAGGGCCTGGGGTCCCAAGAACAAAGCTGTGCAGAACCATGGCAGCCACTCGGGTCAGCAGCTACTCAGGGAGGCACTAAGCTTCAGGGGTTTTTGCATACTCTGGGGGCTCTCAGAATTCCAATGAGGCAGGAGATCCATCCACTCCCATGGGAAGGCGGCTGAAGCCAGGAAGCCAAGCAGCCTCATTCAGCAGGTCCCACACCCACAGAACCCCACAAGCTAAGACCCACTGGCTTGAAATCCCCGCTGGCCAGCACAGCAGCTTGGAGTCTGCCTAAGACGACAGAGTTCCCATTACTTCAGCTCTAGTCGGCAGCTTTCCTGCAAGTGCTAGGGAGACTAGGTGATCTGAACTGGGCAGAATTCCCCACAGCATAGCACAGTGGCTGTGGCAGATTGTGGCTAGACTGCTTCTTTCGGTGGGACCTAGATCTATCCCTCCTCACCAGGCAGGGCCTCCCTGCAGAAATTTCAACAACTCCAGCCAAGGGTTTACAGACAGAACTCTCTTCTCCCTGGGACAGAGCACTTGGGAGGAGGCGCGGCTATGGTCTCAGGTTCAGTGGACTTAATCTTTCCTGCCTGCTGGCTCTGAAGAGTCTGGGAAATCTGAACAAAGGGGATTCCCCCCAGCACAGTGCACTTGCTCTACTAAGGGGCAGCTAGACTGCTTCCTTAAGTGGGTCCCTAATCCTGTGCCTCCTGACTATGTGACACCTCCCACTAGGAGTTGCCAGACACCTCATACAGGAGAGTTCCAGATGGCATCAGGTCAGTGCCCCTCTGGGATGAAGTTTCCAGAGGAAGGAGCAGGCAGCAATCTCTGCTGTTCTGCAGCCTCCACTGGTGATAGCCAGGCAAAGAGGGTCTGGAATGGATCCCCAGCAAACTGCAGCAGACCTGCAGAAGAGAGGCCTGTGAGAAGAAAAACAAACAGAAAGCAACAACATCAACAAAAAAGGACCCAAAAAAAACCCATCCACTGGTCAACAGTCTCAAAGATCAAAGGTAGATAAATCCAGGAAGATGAGGAAAAACCAATGCAAAAATGCTGAAAATTCCAAAAGCCAGAATGCTGCTTCTCCTCCATTTGATCGCAAAACCTCTCCAGCAAGGGCAGAGAACTGGGCTGAAGCTGAGATGGATGAACTGACAGAAGTAGGCTTCAAAAAGTCGGTAATAACAAACTTCGCTGAGCTAAAGAATTATGTTCTAACCCAATGCAAAGAAGCGAAGAACCATTATAAATGATTACAGTACCTGTTAACTAGAATAACCAGTTTAGAGAGAAATATAAATGACTTGATGGAGCTGAAAAACACAGCATGAGAACTTCAAATGCAAGTATCAATAGCTGAATTGAACAAGCAGAAGAAAGAATATCAGAGCTTGAAGACTATCTTGCTGAATTACATCAGGCAAACAACTTTAGAGAAAAAAGAATGAAAAGGAATGAACAAAACCTCTGAGAACTATGGGACTATGTAAAAAGACCAAACCTATAACTGATTGGAGTACCCAAAAGAGATGGGGAGAATGGAACCAAGTTGGAAAACACACTTCAGGATATCATACTGGATAACTTCCCCAACCTAGCAAGATAAGCCAACATTCAAATCCAAGATATCTAGAGAACCCCAATAAGATACTCCACAAGCAGATCAACACTGAGACACATAATCATCATATTTTCCAAGGTTGAAATGATGGAAAAAACGTTAAGGCAGCCAAAGAGAAAGGCCAGGTCACCTACAAAGGGAAGCCCATCAGAGGAAAAGTAAATGTCTCATTGGAAACCCTACAAGCCAGAAGACATTGGGGGCCAATATTCAACCTTCTTAAAGAAAAGAATTTCCAATCCAGAATTTCATATCTGGCCAAACAAAACTTCATAAGTGAAGGAGAAATAATTTTTTTTTCAGACAAGCAAATGCTGAGGGATTTCATTACCACCAGGCCTGATTTGCAAGAGCTCCTGAAGGAAGCACTAAATATGGAAAGGAAAAACCATTACTAACCACTACAAAAACACTGAAGTATATAGACCAATGATACTATGAAGCAACTACATTACAGCCTGCAAAATTAACCAGCCAGCATCATGATGACAATATCAAGTTTACCCATAACAATATTAACCCTAAATGTAAATGGGCTAATTGCCCCAATTAAAAGACACAGAATGGCAAGCTGCATAAAGAACAATTGGTGTGCAGTATTCAAGAGATGCATCTCACATGCAAAGACACACATAGGCTCAAAATAAAGGGATGGAGGAAAATTTACCAAGCAAATGGAAATCAGAGAAAAGCAGGGGTTGCAATCCTAGTTTCCGACAAAATAGACTTTAAACTAACAAAGGTCAAAAAAGACAAAGAAGGGCATTACATAATGGTACAATGGTTCAATTAAACAAGAAGAGCTAACTATCCTAAATATATATGCACCCAATACAATACAAAAAACATATATATTTAGGATAATACTATCCTATATATACTATATACTCTCCTAATATATATGCACCCAGATTCATAAAACAAGTTCTTAAAGACCTACAAACAGACATAGACCCCCATACAATAATAGTAGGAAACTTTATTACCCTACTGTCAATATTAGACAGATCATCGAGACAGATTCAGGACTTGAACTTAGCTCTGGGTCAAGTGGAACTGATAGATATCTACAGAACTCTCCACCCCAAAACAACAGAATATACATTTTTCTTGGTACCACATGGCACTTACTCTAAAATTGATCACATAATTGGAAGTAAAACACTCCTCAGCAAATGTAAAAGAACTGAAATCGTAACAGTCTCTCAGACCACAATGCAAACAAATTAGAACTCAAGATTAAGAAATTCACTCAAAACCACACAACTACATGGAAATTGAACAACCTGCTCCTAAATGACTTCTGGATAAATAATTAAATTAAGGCAGAAATCGGGAAGTTCTTTGAAACTAATGAGAACAAAGAGACAATGTACCAGAGTCTCTGGGATGCAGCAAAAGCAGTGTTAAGAAAGAAAGTTATAGCACTAAATGTCCACATAAAAAAGTTAGAAAGATCTCAAATTGACATCCTAACATCACAACTAAAAGAACTAGAAAACCAAGAGTAAACAAACCCCAGAGTTAGTAGACAAGAAATAACCAAGCTCAGAGCAGAACTGAAAGAGACAGAGACATGAAAAACCCTTCAAAATCTCAACGAATCCATGAGCTCGTTTTTTGAAAAAAAAAAAAAAATCAGTAAAATAAATAGACTGCTAGCTAGACTAATAAAGAAGAAAAGAGAGAAGATTCAAATGAACACAATCAGAAATGATAAAGCGAATACTACCACTGACCCCCAGAAATAGAAACAACTGTCAGAAAATACAATAAACACATCTATGCAAATAAAATAGAAAATATAGAAGAAATGAATAAATTCCTGGACACATACACTGTCCTAAGACCAAACAAGGAAGAAGTTAAATCCCTGAACAGATCAATAACAAGTTCTGAAATTGAGGTAGTAATAAATAGCCTACCAACCAAAAATAAAAAAAAAAACAAAAGCCCAGGACCAAATGGATTTACAGCTGAATTCCACCAGAGGTACATAGAGGAGCTGGTGACACTTCTTCTGAAACTGTTTCAAACAATTGAAAAAAAGGGACTCCTCCCAAACTCATTTTATGAGGCCAGCATCATCCTGATAATAAAACCTGGCAGAAATACAACAAAAAAATAAAACTTTAGGCCAACATTCCTGATGAACATTGATGCAAAAATCCTCAATGAAATACTGGTAAACCAAATCTAGCAGGACGTCAAAAAGTTTATCCACCATAAACAAGTTGGTTTCATCCCTGGAATGCAAGGCTGGTTCAACATACGCAAATCAATAAATGTAATTTATCACATAAACAAAACTAAAGACAAAAACCACATGATTATCTCAGTAGACACAGAAAAGGCTTTGATATAATTCAATATCCCTTCATATTAAAAACTCTCAATAAATAAGGTATTGAAAAAGCATACCTCAAAATAGTAAGAGTCATTTATGACAAACCCACAGGCAATATCATATTAAATGGGCAAAAGCTAGCACAAGACAAGGAAGCCCTGTCTCACCACTCTTATTCAACATAGTATTGGAAGTTCTGTTCAGGGCAATCAGGCAAGAGAAAAAAAGTGTATTCAAATCGGAAAAGAGGAAGTCAAATTGTCTTTGTTTGCGGATGACATGATCCTGTATCTAGAAAACCCCAATGACTCAGCCCAAAAGCTTCTTAAGCTGATAAGCAACTTCAGCAAAGTCTCAGGATACAAAATCAGTGTGCAGGAATCACAAGCTTTCCTATGCACCAACAAAAGACAAGCAGAGAGCCAAATCATGAATGAATTCCCATTCACAACTGCTGTAAAGAGAATAAAATACCTAGGAGTACAGCTAACAAGGGAAGTGAAGGACCTCTTTAAGGAGAACTACAAACCACCACTTAAGGAAATCAGAGAGGACACAAACAGGTGGAAAAATATTTAAACTACCATTGACATTCTTCACAAAATTAGAAAAAAAAAATATTTCAAAATTCATGTGGAACCAAAAAAAGAGCCCATAAGGCCAGGACAATCCTAAGCAAAAAGAACAAAGCTGGAGGCATCACACTACATGTCTTCAAACTATACTATAAGGCTACAGTAACCAAGTCAGCATGGTACTGGTACAAAAACAGATACATAGACCAGTGGAACAGGATACAGATCTCAGAAATAAAACTCCACATCTACAACCATCTGATCTTTAACAAACCTGACAAAAACAAGCGATAGGCAAAGGATTCTCTATTTAATAAATGGTGCCAGGAGAACTGGCTAGCCATATGCAGAAAATTGAAACTGGACCTCTTCCTTACACCTTATACAAAAATCAACTCAAGATGGATTAAAAGCCAAAACTATAAAAATCCTACAAGAAAATCTAGGCAATACCATTCAGGACATAGGCATGGGCAAAGATTTCATAATAAAATCACCAAAAGCAATTGCAACAAAAGCAAAAATTGACAAGTGGCATCTAATTAAACTAAGGAGCTTCTGCTCAGGAAAATAAACTATCATCAGAGTGAATAGACAACCTACAGAATGGGAGAGAAATTTTGCACTATCCATCTGACAAAGGTCTAATATCTGAATCTGAAAGGAACTTAAGCAAATTTACAAGAAAAAACAAATGACCCCATTAAGAAGTGGGCAAAGGACATGAACAGACATTTCTCAAAAGAAGACATACATGCAGCCAACAAACATGAAAAAAAGCTCAACATCACTGATCATTAGAGAAATGCAAATCAAAACTACAATGAGATACCATCTCACTCTAGTCAGAATGTCAATTATGAAAAAGTCAAGAAACAACAGATGCTGGTGAGGCTGTGGAGAAATAGGAATGTGTTTACACTGTTGATGGGAATGTATATTAGTTCAACCATTGTGGAAGACAACGTGGTGATTCCTCAAAGATTGAGAAGCAGAAATACTATTTGACCCAGCAATCCCATTACTGGGTATATACCCAAAGGAATATAAATCATTCTATTGCAAAGATACATGCACATGTATGTCCACTGCAGCACTATTCACAATAGCAAAGACATGGAATCAACCCACATGCCCATCAATGATAGACTGGATTTTTAAAAATGTGGTACATATATACCATGGAATACTATACAGCCATAAAAAGGAATGAGATCATGTTCTTTGTAGGAGCACGGACGAAGCTGGAAGCCATTATCCTAAGCAAACTAACACAGGAACAGAAAACCAAACACCACATGTTCTCACATATAAGTGGGAGCTGAACAATAAGAACACATGAACACAGAAAGGGGAACAACATACACTAGTGACTGTGGGGGGAGGGGAGTGGGGAGAACATCAGGAAAAATAGCTAATGCATGCTGGGCTTAATACCTATGGGATGGGTTGATAGGTGCTGCAAACTACCATGGCACATGTTTACCTATGTAACAAACCTGCACATACTGCACATGTAACCTAGAACTTAAAATAAAAAATAATTTTAAAAAGAAAAAATAAATAGTGCAAAAACAAAAGTCAAGAAAGAAGGGATGAGGTTGAAAAGGAGGAAGACCAAAAATCTGAACAGTATGTGAAAGTATTTTGTAAACTGTTAAAAGGCTGCAAATGGGAGTTGGCACCTGGTGATGATGATCATCATTAATTACAACACTAGGAATAAGGCATTGGATTCGTTGTTAAAGAATTTTTAATGATCTCTGAAAGAGTTATTTCTGTACATGGTAGAAACAGAAGTCTTATATAAGCATTAGAGGAAAAGTGTGTGTGAATAGGTAGAGAAAATTGATGCAGACTATTTTTTCTAAACATGTGGCAATGATGAGGACATTAAGGACAATAAAAATGAGCAAATATTTTATAATAAATAGTAATGACCCATTTGTGCATGACAGAGGACATAAAACCGAAGGAGAAAGAGGCTAAAGGAGACCCCAAGCTAGTTAAGCCTTCAGATCTAAGTTCCAGGTTATAAAAAATGCAGGAGAGTGAGCATCTATTAAACCACACCAATAGGAAACAATCAGAAAAATTGAAATTACTGGACATTTTACAGAACAACTGACCTGCTTTCTTCAACGAGTCAATAGCATGACAGGGGAAAAAAACCCTGCAGGATTGTATTTGTTTAGATAAGAAAGAATGAATATAGTGACATGACAACCAAATGTATTATTTAAACCATATTTGAATCCTAATTGAATCATGAAAAGACATTTTTGAGACGATGATAGAATTTGGTTTAAAATAAGGTTGAGCATCCTAATCCAAAAATCCAAAATTATAAATGTTCCAAAATCCAAAACGTTTTATGAGATAGTAACACCTTTGCTTTTTGATGGTTCAATGTCACAAACTGTTTCATGCACAAAATCATTTAAAATGTTGTATAAAATTGCCTTCAGGCTATGTGTGTAAGGTAAATATGAAACAAATGAATTTTGTGTTTAAACGAGACATCTCATTCTTGTATTTGGAATATGCAAATATTCCAAAATTGAGAAAAATCCAAAATCAGAAACACTTTTGGTCTCAAGCATTTTGGGCAAGGGATACTCAACCTGTCCTAATACAAAAAGAAGAAAGAAGGAGAAGGAAGAAGAAGAAGAAAGAAGGAAGAAGAAAGCAGAAGAAGAAGAAATAAAAAATGTGATACAGTAAGTGTAGAAAAATGATAATTTGGGAGGATTATTATGCTGTTCTCTCTACTTCTGCATACGTTTGAAAGCTCTTATAATTAACTTTTTAATCAAAAGAATAGAGCGAGATTAAGTTACTGAGAAAGCACAATACCAGAAAGGAAGACTAGAGAGTAGCTTTGGGACATATATGAAAAGAGTGTGTGTTCAGGGATGGAGTAAGGAATCTAGAAGAAATAAGGCCTTGTTTGGTGACTATAAAAGTTGCAGCAAAGAAGGCGGTGAAGTTATCTCCCCACAGTAGAAGAAATAGTAAGTTGGGGCTGGGGTTTGAAGAAAGAAGATTTGGCAGGATCATGGCAGGTAACACCAGAGAACAGATAGCGGAGGAAAATCACGACTCAGAAGCAGCAAGATGGTGTGGTTTTACAGAAGCCTTGGTCAGAAATTCTGAGCTCTCACCAAATTCCTAAGACCTGTATTGTTTCTGGCCATAAAGGCCAAACCTCCTTTGGTCAATGGGTGGCTTCTTCTGCTCCTATCTACCAGGGTCCTTCAGATTTTTTTCTTCCCAGCCAGACTCTATCTAAAACCCCATTGCAGTCCTCTGCCACAAGCACCCAGAACTCAAAGGAATAGTGCCTCAAACACTATGGAAATTTCTCAAGACCCTTGAGTGATTACAGTAGTCCAAGAAGTGCTCACCCTACAGTGATCTTCGCTATTCAGAGAAATTAACAACTCAATCCTCCTTATTCTTGAGGAGGATTCTGAGGTGAGAGGACTGGGGAGGGGCACACAGGCTGAGGGGTTTCCCCTGGGGGAAGGAGGAGATGCAGGGCGAGAAGAGAAGTCCTGGCACCCTGCACTTGAGGGCCTGGCACACAGCCATCCAGGGAAACTGCCATTTCCCTGTTTCTGTTCATTGCTCTATGGCCCCTGGCATCATAGAAATTTCCAGCACTTGTGGAAATTCTCCAGGAATGCGAAACTGCAAAAGTTCTATCTATGCTGAGCCAAAGGACACTTTCTAGCTATCTGAAGAATTTGCTAATTAAATGACTAATGTCAACTAGATTCCCAGGGAATAATTTATATACATATGAGGGGGAAAAGCCACTCTTAACACACCACAGCATTTATAAAAGGCTTTGCATTGGCCTAGCACACAGCAAGTGCTCAAAAATATTAGTCCTCTTGTACCCTGAATTGAGTGACTGAAAGGGGGCATGGGTGAAGCTTCTGGAGGTCTAGGAATATCCTGCCCCTTGACTTGGGTTCTGGTTATACAGGTGTGTTCAGTTTGTAAAAAATCACCAAGCCATACACACATACTCTCCACGTTTTTCCTTACTTACTTTATGTTTAAATCAAAAGTTGCCAAAAACTTTTTTTAATGTTGCTTGTCACAAGTGAATGTTCTAGTCATTAAATTAGGGCCACCTCTACTTTCGTTAACTAAACCATTTACTTGAGTGACTTAAATTATAATGTCTTTTCAAATATTGAATAATTTGAAATTCCTCTCACTGTAGGTATGTTCACAAAATTAGAATTTATGAAGATTCTCCAAACTTAAAACAATGTATATTTGTTGAAATGTTGAATGAATGACTCTTTTCTTTTCCACGTTTCTCTTTGTAGCCAATATTTTTCAGGAACCCCTGTAGCAAATAAGTGTAGAAAGAAAGGCAAGATAGAAAAGGCACCACTATATATTATCACAACAACTTACACTTCTCCTCTTATAACACATCATAAGTTTAATCATATAAATTTGTCAAATTTGTGTAAGTATTTGCTCAACATCTGTCTCTCTTGCTAGACTGTATGTGTCAGGAAAGCAAGGGACATGCTGTTATATTCATCATTATATTCCCAGCACCTAGCAAGGTGCCTGGTACACAGTAAATGCTTAATAAACATGTGTTGCATGAGTGGATAAATAAATGAATAATTGAGTAGATTAATGAATGAGAAATCTAATGTTAGGTTTAGTTGGGTGAAAATTTAGAGGACACATTGAATAAACCCTGGATAAGACATAAACCTGTACCCGTACTGTCATAAAGAATCAGTGAGAATACAGAGCGAAAAAAAGTCTTTCAAGGAGGCACTCAAGTTCTTTGTTGTATAAATTGTTTAAATAAATGTCAGGTCGCTTTGTCCTTATTTTTATTGTATAGGACTTTTTATGTGAGTATTTGAAACACTGGTTTCCCTCATTTTAAGTGTCTTAGAGAATCTTCACACTTATACATAAGAAACCTTATCATAAGGTCATAAAGGACCCAAGGGAAGAATAAATGAAATATAAAGTCAAAGTTAACTTATTAATAATAATTTTAAAATAAACAACAAATAGCCTATGCCAAGGAGAGAGAAAGTAAACTGGTAAGCACCAAACAAAGAGAGGAGAAAAACATTATGTCAAATGATTCAGGCACCAGAAAAGAAAACATTGTAATAAGGGATAAAAGAGCTGGGAGGAAAATTATGCCTTTAGCTGCTTGGATATGAGTGTAGGGGTAGAGGGACTAAAGGGTCTATCTAGAAAGACATGCCCATGTGCAGAGCTGGGCACAGGCAGATCTTGAAGCAGAGGGAATCTGCCTTAGACTCTCCCCAGTGTTCCCAGACAAATCTTCTTTGTCCATTTCAGGCCATGCTTACAGCGTCCTCACCCACACCAAATGCCTACTGTCCTCTCGCTGCTGGCTCTCTGCCCTGACCTCCCCACGGAGCTGAACAGATTTGTATTTTAATTAGCCCTTCTCCCTAGGTAATATATGTTACTTCTGGGCTTTTTCTCCTTTCAGTCCTCTGTTAAAACAGTACAACCCTATATCCAAGCTCTGCTCTCTCTTTAAAATTTATTTCATAGTGTTCGTATTATTAAATAACAACTTTATTGATATACAATTCACATACAATGCCATTCACTCATTTAAAGTGTACAAATTCAATAGTTTTTAGTATATTCATGGAATTATGCAATCATCACTACAATCAATTTAGAACATTTTCATCATCCCAAAAAGAAACTCCATACCCATCAGCAGTCATCCCCAAGCCTTAGGCCTGGGCAACCACTACTCTACTTTCTGCCTCTATTGATTAGGCCTATCATGGACATTTCATAGGACTGGAATCATACACACGTAGTCTTTTATGGTTGGCTTCTTGCACTTAGTGTAATGTTTTCAAGGTTCATTCATGTTGTAGCATGTATCAGTATTTCTGAATAATATTCTATTGTATGAATATACTACATTTTATTTAGCAGTTCATTCAATAGTAGACATTTGATTTATTTCCACTTTTTGGCCATTGGGAATAATGCTGCTATGATCATTCACATAGTGTTCTCCTATAGGATGCTAGAACTGGAATGAAGCTTAGCAGTCATCGGCTCTAATCCCCATGCAACTCATGATTTTCTTCTACTATATCCCTAAATGTTTATGTTTATCCTCATTTGAACAACTCCAAAAACAGAAAATATACTATTGTCCGAAGAATTCTATTCCAGGATTAGACTTTTATGGTCATCAAAACATTTTTTTCCTTAGGTTCTGTCTGCCTCCAACTTCCTAGTTCAGACTCTAGCTTAGTCTTCGGGGGCCAGAGCAGTTTGTTTACTTCCTTTGCCATACAACACATGGAAATATTTTAATCTATTATTTTCCCCTTGATTTTTTTTACTAGGCTCTCCACTAACAAGACTAGACTACGTGATTTGAGATCGGTTTCAACTTTAAATTTCTGTGAAGGTGACCACCACATATGTTTTGAAATTTATCCACACGATGAAATGGACATGTGTTGATTTTTACCCCAGCATACCCATATTTTCCTTTGAGAGATACCTACAGTTTGGTTTACATGAAACCCACTCTCAGCTCCAGGAATGAACCCCAAATGGCTTAAGTCAATCAGTAAATCTTATTTCCCATGACTCTAATGATGGTTCAGAGGGAGGAGGAGAAACACATGACCTAAACCAATCCAATATGAGTGAACATTGCCACTTTTGCTGCAAATAATGGGACACAGACTGTCCTTTTCTGTGCTTGATGGTGTGAGGATATGAAATTTGGGAAAACTGTCAGAGAACCTGTGTGAAACTTGAACATGAGGATAAGACTCACAGAAGTGGAAACAGAGTGGAGAAATGTATCCTGGTGACATCATTTGGGTTCTGAATCAGGACATACCTGCAGCAATAGTTACCCAAGGAACTCTTCAATTTCTCGAGCCAATGATACCTTTTTATAAAACCTGTGTAGCCTGCTTAGGTCAGGTTTTTGTCACTTGTGGCTAAAAAATTCCTGATGCTTATATCTTGGTTGAGGATTTATCATACTCATTCTACTACATTTTAAAGTGTGATGATCAAAATTGACTGTAGCCCTCCAGGAACTTAATACTGCCCCATAGAGTAAGTTCTCTTCTTCCATACTTTAGTAACCCACATCACACTGTTGACTGATATTGCACTTTGATCAGTGCCTTACACATAGTAGATGCTAAATAAATGGCAATGGTTATAATTCTCTACCCCTTTTCCTGAACCGAAAAACAGAGTTCCAATATGCCTGTTCAGAGACAAAATCTGAAATATTGGGCTCTGTCTGAGGTATTATATGACAATCAGGAGTATGGTCAAAAGAGATAGTCCAAGGTGATTAAAGGGTCACATGACACAGCAAGGGAATGATGTAGAAGGAAGGTGTTAGCATAAGACCGGACCCTATTTTCTGCACCATATTATAACCAGTCACTATCATTGATCACTTAGTACACTCAATTTTGTGCCATCACTACTTCAATTCTGGATGTCTAGTATTTAAGTCCCAGGTTGAACCTCACTGAACTGATGGTTTCCTCTGGTGTTATTAATATATGCAGAAGAAGGACACTTCCACAGCTTTCTTCCAACTCCAACTCAAATCCAGCATCTAATAAATATGGCTTTCTACCACTTATTGCAAGTGCTGCTGATACTGCTTTTTTTTTTAATCCATCTGCTGCTCTCCTGCATCTTTGTTTCTTGGTATTTTTCTACAGTTATTCATTGCATCATACTATTGAGATAACTTTTTTCTCCATCTCCTCGAGAAATCCAAGACTTTATTTTTGTCAGTTGCACTTTACATAATGTGTTAATCTGTACCAGCTAAAGGTTTCCCAGTTTTACACTAAGCTATTGGCTGGGGTTAGCCTGGGATTTTTCTTCCTACCCTTCTAGGTAAAAGGTTCTCAAACCTAAACTTCCTTTGAGGTTTCTTGCTCCTATAGGTGGTTTCAGGCTCTCTGATTCTCCAAGCCAGTGGTCTTCAAACTGGAGAATACATTCACATATATAAGGAGTTTCCAGGAAGTATATACTAGTGAGTAGTTTACAAAATCAATTTCTAGATATTCAACTTCTGTCAAAATCTTCCCTGAATTGCTTTGGATGATAACATGGCTGCTAATACTAGCTTTTTCTTTACTAATAATCATCCTTGTCCAATTTAATGAAGGAAAAACTCACCTCCTACTCATTCTAAAACTTACTTCAATGCATCACCTGAGGGTGTTAAAAAAAAAAAAAACCCTCCAGGGCACCAAAAGGGACAATTTAAAATATTGTTTCTGTGACAAGAAAGTGAGTAGGTCTAATGACCTAAAGTAAAAAAATCACAGATCAGGTGATTTCAAATTCTTTGCTCTCTACAAAATTGAAGATGTTAGTTGAGAAATCTTTAAAAATCATTTTTGATGAGTAATAACTACTAAGTGCCACTGATATAACTCCCTTTCAGTTCCATCTACTTATTTATATGAATGAAGTTTCTCAGTATTTACACCTATAAAAAATAAAAACATTAGCTTACATTTTAATATTCATCCAAGAATATATAAAGGCATTTAAACAATAAAATAATCTCATCTATCTCATTAAGAAATGCATTTGCAATAAAATTTTACTCTGTTGATATTCATCAAAGTATGTCACAGATTTATATTGTTTTAGCCAATTGTATAGTAATAGTATAGAGAATGGTCATTCAATTTAAAATAGACTTCTAACTAAAATCTAAAATAGATGTTTCGTTCAAGAGTCAACCAGAGATGTGGGTAGATAGTGTTTGGGGATCCCCTCTCTGGTTCTTTCCCTTTCAGAATTTTTTCACTATCTTTAGTGTTTATGGTTTCCTGACTTCACTTCTTTACTCCTCAGGCCTGAAAGATTGCAAGTTTGTCATATGTGCTGCTGGTACATGGGCACTGGACTCAGTCCCAGTCAAAAGCTCTGAGACGGGAACTTAAAATGCTCCTGTCTTATAGAACATATTTGTTCTACAGTCTTCCCTCTCCAAGCACATCTGAACATCAGAGTCTGTATGCTCCTTATGGCCAGGTTTTGCAGTGATTTTCTGCATGGATAGAAGAAGTGTGGGGTGGTCATTCAGTAGGGTTTTAGTTCATCATACCTGGAAGCAGAGCCCAATTTTGTTTTGGAATGTCAACATTTATGACAGGCTGGGAATTATATCTCCTGCCATCATTTAGACTAATGAAGAAAAAGTTTAGATATCAATTTTGTAATGTATATAAAGGAACTTTTTGTTCAGAATTACCTGAGGCGTATTGTGTCAGAAACCTCTTATGGGCCATTTCAGATCCTCTCAGCCTCTCTCAAATCTTGGTCCAGCTACTATTACCAGCTCTGCCTGAGTTCTGACCAATTTCATACAGGTGAAATCTGACAGTGCTTCATTGTGTGACTGTAACCAAGTGCCTCTTGCATCCATCTTGTTGACAACAAGGCATGGGAATGTCGTAGGACCCAAGATGGAGCCCACATACGCATGATCCAGATTTGGGGGAAGTTAATTCTCTGTAGGATGAACCTTTGACAGATTTGAAATGGCAGCCAGTAAATAAAGTTACTTTCTCCCCTGAGAACAACTATCCTACAATACAGTCATCTGACTCTGCAGAGCCAGTCCAACAGAAGCAAGCAAGCAATCATCCTTAGTAGAAGCCAACTCAGTAATGCATCCACTTGTGTTGGTTTCCCCTCTTCCCTGGCTCACACTCTTTTTCCAACACTCTTTTTTCCTCAGGATGGCAATTGATATAGTAGCAGTACAGAAGCCTTTTGCCTCAGGTTCTGTTTTCTGGAACACCCAGGTTAAAAGAGAAGTACAAGAATTCCACTGCTGCCCTATGGGCACAGATTCAATAACCCACTTATCTCTTCTGATTCCTCATCTGCTGACCTCTCCTGAGCACTGTGACCTATGGTAATTTAACCAGCCCAGGCTTGCCCTTCTGTTGAAACTCACTCAAGTTTCAGTGATCCACTTTGTTCATCAGGAGGGATTTGATATCCAACCTGTGACTTTGCAGGAAACAGAATATATTCTAGGCCCAGAATTGCTAGAAGGACTACTCCCTAAAGAAACAGTAGACCCTGGAACTCTGACACTTCAGTCCTTCTTTTTTCTCCTTTTCGAAAATGTTCCACTTCTATCTTACTTGTGGGGCAAAGAATAAAGCAACTCTGGTAAACTGGTAAACATACCAAAAAAGGCAGCTGGCATTCAAACTACACCTTCCATCAGACAAGCTCTTAACACTTCAGCAATTTTCTGTTCTTGATCATGTGAGTTTAAATAGCTGTGTTCAGCTATCATGTCAATGGGACAAAGAAAAGGACTAGAACCAATGAGTGAACACTAAGCAGCAGCAAACTGTACCCCAATATAAAGAAAACCTTCCTAACAATTGGTGGAGTTAAACTAGTAGAGCAGAGAGTATGACTGCCCTACAGGAGAGTAAAAGCCCTGTCTCTGGAGGTCTCAATGCAGAGGTTATACAACCACCTGTTTGAAACATTGATGTTCAAGCTTGAACCCCTAGCAATTCTAATTCAATAGTTTGAAATTTCCTGAGAATTTGCATTTCAACAAGTTTCCAGGTGATGCTAACAATGCTGGTTCAAGGACCACACTTTGAGAACGACTGTTGGGATGTTCTGTAAGGTAACCCCCAAACTGAGAGGCAGGAGAGAGTAGACATTAAGACAAAAAGCTGTAAAGTCAAATTAGACCTGGGTTTGAATCTCAGTTTGGTCATATACTAGCTGTGGAAATTTAGGAATGCTATTAACCCTCCCTAAGCCTGCTTCCTCATCTGTATAATTTGAATATAGACACAACTTACTTCATAGGGGAATGAGGTGGGGAACAAATATATCCAAATCAAGGTTGCCATTAATATTATCCTTCGTCACCTGCAAGGAGCCATAATGTGCCCTCATACGTGGCAACCATTATCTAATTATCATCACCCTAGGAATAAAGGACCTTTCCTTTTCAGGGTAAGAACACCCATATCCAAAGTAGAAGCAGGACCACCAATCCACAGCAAGATTCTATACCACATATGCCAGGAAATAATATTGGGCAGCATTTACTTTCCCAGGAACATTATATTGGCAAGTAACATCACCACAATTAAATTAACTTTCTGGAGAACCATGGCTTCCTCTTTGCTAGCAAATACCATAATCAAAAATCACCTGTCTACTCAAGAAAGTCAATATTAGCCACTAAAAAGGAATCATTGTAACCAAACGAGATTTTCTAAAAAAAAAAAAAAAATTTAGGTACTATATCAGGATACTGCACAAACCAAAATTTTCCTTTGTAGGGGAATAATTCAATGAAATCATTCTACGTTTGACATCACAGGGCATTCCCAGGCAGTCCTGGGAGCCTACACACATCTCTTTTCACTGTAGAAGAAAACTTCAACAAATTGGATTTTTCAATCATATCCTTTAAGTGTCTTTGTCTACTGAATTTCCGTGCCAGTCTTTTGAAGCAGGATAAGTGAATTGGAGATTCATTCCCCACACAAGTGTCTCATCAACAGCATGAAGGCAATCCCCTGTGGACCCAACGCCGTCGTTTGACTCACATTCTGGGCTTCAATAAACCAGAGCATTTGGAGAGGTAATGCCTCAAGGGACAAAGGAAACAAAAATGAAAAGCAATAGCTGGCTCCGTAAAAAATAAGACTGAGCCATACAGGTCAACTCTTACCTTACGGTGTCTTACTGAAGCACACAGACTGGAACTCCTCTCTTCCATGGAGCCCTCCCCACTCTTGTGGGGTTCTGGCAGCTGAGAGAAGCCTTCTCCAAGACATTATCTCCATGGAGATGGAGAAGGTTCTGGGAAATATTAATGCCTGAGAGACTGACTTCTACTACTTTCAAAGGCAGTTCAGCCAAGAACAGGGAGATCTGGCACCCATTGATCAAACACTGCTTGTGCACTAATCATTGGTCAGACATGATGGCAGAAACCTGTGATCTGAAGAGGAAACAGTACCTCGCCCTGCCTTCAGGAGGCGCAATTATGCATAGAAGCTTCTAAAGCACATTTGGTTCCCAGAGGCATCAATTAGGGAAATAGAGGGTTCCGTGTGTCTTTTTAGGAGCCGGGAAGCCTGAGAGGCACCTCCCAGGCTCCACACAGCTCTCTCACTGATTTCCAGCACAACAGAGGTAAAAACAGCAACAATAGCCACTCCAGGGCCTTAAAGAACAACAGCTACCTGGAGCTTTCTCTTCAGGTGGCACCTAAGGTGGAGCCGCCCCTGCACATGCTAGGGAGCTAGTCACCTGGGAGACAGCATGAAAGGTGCCAGCAAATTGGGTCTTTTATAACCTGTGGGTATTTCCACTTCACAAAACTTAGAGGCCAGGGGAGCAAGGGAACATAATATCTCACATATATCTAACACTGTGTACTTTACAAAGGCCTCCGTGCCCAACTAAAGAAATATTTATGAAGCATTTAACAGAAGTCAAGCAACGTGCTAGGCACCTTCGGATCTATTACTTTGTTATAAATTTGACACTCACCCTGTTAGCTAGTTATTATCAGAACTGAATCAGAGAAATTAAGAGTTTGATACAAGTTAATATTTCTCAAAAGTGGCAGCAGAATTAAATATTCTGGCTCTATTAAATCTCCTATGTTCATTGCGTTGCCTCCAAGCCCTTTGCCCACAGGCAGCCTCAGAGGGGAATATCACTTTAGAGTAAATGTCATTAATAGTTTGAATCTCACACTACAGCCTGAAGAAATGGTGAGGGGAGCTAACATTGACTAAGCACCTCCTGTGTGCTGAGCCCTTTCATATACTAGCTGCCGTGGGCTGAACTGTGATTCCTCCATCTGTGTACGTGGACGCTCTGATGCCCGGTTAACTGGGAATGTCACCGTATTTGGAGACGGTGCCTTTAAAGAAGTAATTAAGTAAAATGCAGCCATATGGGTGGTCCCCTAATCCAATATGACTGGTGTCCTTATAAGGCTAGGACACAGACAACACACAGTCTGAGGAGAGGCCATGTGAGGACACAGTGAGAAGGTGGATGTCTGCAAGCTGAGGAGAGAAGCCTCAGAAGACATCACACCTGCCAACACCTTGTATCTTGGGCTCCCAGCCCCCAGAACTATGAGGATATAAATTTCTGTTGCTGAAGCCACCCAGTCTGTGGTATTTTGTTATGGTAGCCCTGGCAAACGAATATATTACCTCATTTTATTTTTATAGTATCTCTATAAAAATAGGTATAATGTCCGTGTTCAAGAAGATTGACCAGAAGCTTAGAAAGGTAAAGTAACTGTACAGAGGTCACACAGCCAGCAAACAGGAAAGCCGAAATCTAATTCTAAATTCGCTTCTCTTTTTACATCCTACCTGGCCTCTCAGACCACACTCCATTCTAGCCCAGAAACTTCCCTCGTGCCTTATTCCAAAACCCCTGGCGTAGACATTCCCCTGAGAATGTCAACATTCCCAGAGAGTACCACACAGGAGCCTATGCCAAGAATTTCAAAGGCTCTAGACTGGGCTGGCTCTTTGAGTAAGATGAGGTGCCATGCTAACTGCAATATTTCTAGAAAGGCAAGAAAGAGACTGACTTCCCAGCTCTTCTTTGAACCACAGGCTTTTAAGTTAAGGAATTTCTCACATGTCTTTCTTCCGATGAGAGTTTACCACATTTTCTGGGTTCATAAGACACAACTGATAATTGTGCTTTTTAACTGGAAAATCTCCCAGGTAACTCTTTGCATATCTGCTTGCTACCTAATTAACATTAGTGTGGCTGCTGAAAATATTCAATTTGCAAGCTACATGATCCAAATGTGCAAAATAATAATGATAACAACTTTCTTTACTCTTCTGTAACTCAACTTCTGTTTTATGCACCAATTCTGCCTATTGGCAGAAACTTGATCAAGTCCCTTGAGGTAAAAAACACCGGTCATTTCAGATTTAAATATGGCCATTTCCATATTCTGCTCCCCCATCTTCCTTACCTTAGGTGGCATCTACATTCTAGGGGTCTGCATGGCATGATGGCCTGGGACACATGGGGCCTCTGCTTGTTGGCAGTTATCCATGCTACCCTCATTCCTTCATGGACACCTGTCCCCACCAGCAGATTTGCTGGAAAATCTGAGACTCTTGGTTTTCAGCCCCTGGTGCATCTGGGTCTCTCTGTTTCTGCCTCATTCAGGTTTCAAGGTATACAGGCCATCACTTGGTTAACTTTGAGCCCCTCTTAACCACCCAGGAGATTATTTGGGCCCTTCCTCCTGATGCACCATCCAGACAGGAGGAGGGAGACTCAGAAGGGCTGTGTCAGCCCAGCTACCAAGACCCATGCAGCCCTCTCTCTCCCTCTGCTCTACACCTCTAGAGGCATGGTGGCCAACTCCTACAGCAAAAGGTGGCCTTGGCTCTCAGATGCCCAGCCCCTCACGTTGTTTCATCCCAGGGTGGGAGGCCAGACTCAGAGCCCCCTTCCACAGCCACCGAACTTGGCTCTGGGGTCTCCTGTTCCCATCTAACTAACTCTCCTCTTTCCCTACCCAGTCACCCTGAATTAGTCTCTGAGGGAGCAGGGCTTTTGGTGGCTCAGCATTTCTCTCACAATCTGCTGGTTTCAAACAGATTATTAAAAGGGATTTGACTCTTGCAAATCAAAACCTCAGCTCTTAAAATAACTGTTTGCACTTCAAGTTTAAGAATATCTAAGCCCTGATTCCTCACCTCAGAAATGGACGTAATTATACCTACTTTACAGGAAAATTATAAGAATAAAGCAATCTATTTTGGAATATGAAAGCCAGGTATGTAACTCATTACTATCAATAGTTGGATACCTCAACTAATTCAGTCTCTCTCAACTGTTGAAATCTCACCTGATACAATCAGGTTACTAAATGAATAGAGGGTAAGTTCAGGGGTGGCAAGGAACTGCAAAAAGGGAAAAGTGCTCAATTATTTTCTCTAAATCTTATCCCTACTCTATTAGATTTATCTGGCATTGTGGAATGGGAGATCCCTTTCAGCTGTCTTCTCCCTGCTAAACCAGATACCTGCTTAGAGCGCAACACCTTCATTTAACAGTCGCACACTTTGCCCAGAGACCCACAGATCTCCCTTGATTCATTCAGCTTTCTGCTCAAATGTCCCTGTTTCAGTGAGGCCATCCCTGATCCCCTCTCCCAAAAAACAATGGACTTTGACTGCTTTGCTCAATGTCACATATTCAGTGACCGGAACAGAGCCCTGCATGCAACAGACACTCTATAAGCATTAATTAAAGGAAGAAAGAAAGAAAAGGAGGAAGAGGACAAGCCAGGCTGGCTACCACCCTGACTCCCTGACATCTCAAACCTCAGAAGGCACTAGCTAAGGGAGCCACAGAGTCTTGCAAGGGCGCTTCCCAAAGTTCCTGTGTCCTTCTCCCTTTCTCTTACTCCGGCTGCCAATAGCACAGTTCTCAAAACAGCAGCCATGGCCCTTCCCTAAATGTCTGTCTCAGAGCGTTTCCCTCTATAGAGAGAGCCCACTCTACAGAGAGAGCCCAGTGATCTCTACACTTCTCAACCCAGAGGTCACTGGGCAGGATCACCCCAAACCCTGTCTCTCCTCTGCCTCCCCAGAATAAAGCAAACAGAAAGAAACATGCGGAGCCAGGAACTGGGGTCATCAAGGGATGCAACATTTTACTTTCTCGTGGCAGGCTGCTCTCCACCTTGAAGTCTGCATGCTGGCCCAGAACCAGAGGAAGTAAAGCCCCAGCACTCAATCATGCAGGGACAGCCAACTGCCCTGCCAAGAGGCCAGCTCCTCCCGGGGCTCTCTTGCACACCAGGCTCCAGCTACTGCCACACATCCTTTCATCTTCCATTCTCTCTGGGCTTTTGTACACATGGCCTCATCTCCCTAGAATGTCCTTGCCAACCTCATTTGCCTGCCCAACTTTTCCTCCCTTTCAGGACTCAACCCAAATATCAAACTTCTCTGACATCTACCTCCTCCTTAGTCTGAACTGGTCCTCCATCCTCTCGTAACCCCTGTGTTCTGCTATATCCTTAGTTATCACTGTGCACTATAACTGTAACCTGCCTCCTTGTAAATGAGGCTATTGAAAAATAAAGCTACGTCTTATTTCTTGTGTATCTCCTGTCCCCAACCCCAAATCTGACACACAGAGACATAGTGCAATGAATGTCTGGTCATTCATTTATTCATTCCACAAATATTGGACCAGGCACTGTACTTGGTACTGAAGGTACAAGAGCAAAAAGGGCTGAGAGTATGAATCTTTCGCCTCAAGGAGTCTGTATCCTAATAGGGGTGAGACAGACAATACCAAGTAGAGAAATAATTGTAGATAATTATAATTATAGATTTTTATTATTAGAGATTATTGAGTCATTATAGATCATGATTAGTAGTAGAGACATAACTGTAGATTAGTAGTTGAGCGGGCTCACTCTGTGCCAGAATATCAGGTCCACACCCACACACGTACACAAAGTACAAGTGCTTACACACCCATTTATTAGATTATATTGGACAAACAAGACAAGCTTTGGCTGATTCTCAACCTTGCCCAAGGCACAGTGTGTTGAGTCTCAGTCGAAGAAAATAACCAGGGTTCTTTCATCGACATCAACAGAGGGACCTTACTTTAGGAAGGGGATCATGGGAGGCATGGAAGAATGAGTGAGTGAGTGAATGAGATTACAAACACAATGAAGCTGGGTCCAGAATGCAACGGTCACTAGAAGCCCCTTTATCCTGGTTTAGTTTCTGACACCTCAGCATCCAACTGGCAGTAGGGATTTAAGACAGGTTCTATACACAGACGACAGGGCAGATTCATTTGCCCAAATCTCTCCTTTCCAGTGCTTATCTTCAGGGTCAGTGAGAGAGGGAGGATTGGGATTCTGGAAACACAGTCAGAATAAAATGCAGCCATTCCTGAGAGCTCACTGTGTTGAAGCCCTGAAGTTGGCCTTGGGGATACCATTAAAAGCTCTGTGGAGCTCTCATTCAACCCCACCCCTGTCCTACGCGGGGGAGGCACAGGTGTAAACATCTAATGAGGCAATGGGAGAAGCGCCGTCACAGGGGTGTGTGCACTGGGCAGATCACAGAGGACAGGCAGGTTTTTTCTGCTGGGATGGAGAGGGCAGCGAGCAGGGGGAGGCAGGGAAAGCTTCCGAAATTTATTCTGAGCTGGGCCATGACTGTAAGATGAACAGAAAAGAAAATGAACAAGAATATTTCAAGCAGAGAAGAGAGCATGAAGAAAAGCAAGCAAGGACAGAAGCACAAGGGGTGATGAGTGATGCTGAGTGGTGGTGGAGGAAGGTAGAAGGAGAGGATGGGTCTCAAGGTTTGCTAAGGCCACATACCCTCTGATTCTGAAAGGCAGCTTGCAAAGGGTCTGGAAACTCAGATTCAAATTCAGAAACAGCATCTGCAAGAAATGCCTAGTAAAATTCCCTGCCCTGGAAGGTAGGGCAGGGACAACAGGACAGTCCCTACTCCCAGGGCAGTCCCAGCCTTAAAGAATACAGCCATCTGGAGTGGGGGGAATACTGGGAATTCAAAGAAAGGAAATAAGGAAATGGAGTTGGTTTCTGCCTTCTTCAAACCAACAAGAAAGGAGAGTCACCCCAAGTTCAGGCCTCAGGCGCCACAATGCCTATCCACTGATGCACCTTCTCACAGACAGCACTGTTCGGGGGTGGGAGTACCGGGGAAAGGAGAGCTCCCTGGTGAGAACCCTGCAGCAGCCCCCCCAGGTGCCATCCTGCCCCCTGGAGCTTAAGAAATGTGCCACACCTCCTGCAACAGGTGCAGAGAATCGCCAAACAGAGCATTTAGAAGCAACAGCACTTCCTGGGCCTCCTAAGAACCTGGCCCACACCCAACAGGGTGGCATCTGTGCTCTCCAGGGGAGGGAGAAATTGCCTGCAATCATCCTTCCAGGTGTTCTATCACAAAGACCTCCTTGTGAGACATTCAAAAGGCCAAATCTATAACCTACCCTTAAAGGGAAATCGTGATAAATACAGGCAATACAGCAAATACAAGACAATTTCCTAATAAGAATAAATAATACCCAAAATGCACCGAGTGCTTGCTCTGTGCCAGAGTGTAAGTGCACACATGCATATGCTCGCACACCAAGTATAAGTGCTGATATACCAGTTTGTTAGGTTATACTGGACAAAGCTTTGACCGTTTCTCAATCTTGCCCAAGATACATTCCCACTGGGAATTGTGACTTCTGTATCTCTGTGTGAGGGACATCTGGGGAAAGCCTCCATTCCTGTAGGATTAAGGTTCTTCACCTGTAAGATATGTTAACTGTTTTCTTAAGAAGTCTCAAGTCTGCCAGATGAAGGACACACACTGTTTCTCAAAGTAAGTGCTCAGGAGAAGGTGTGGGGAAGTGTCTATGCAACAGTGCACACCTGCTTCCCAGCAGCTCGTTAGCTCACCCACACCCAGGTCACAGGGAAGGCAGGGGACAGGTGCTCATGGGGCTCCCTGCCCTGCTCTGCCAGTGCCTTGGGCTCCTTAATCTACTTCCTCAGGGAATTTCCCGTGTCATATATCTGCACCCTTCCCTCTCCCGACCACCCTGTCCATCCCCTGAGCTGAGCTCTCCATGTCCTTCCAGTCCAGCTTCAGTGTCTCTGAGTTCCCCAGGTGTGTTTTGAACTGCATTCTCTGATCAGGACTCAGCTCTCTGAGCACCTGGGCTCAACTCATCGCCTTTGGCTCCTCCTCCATATCCCAGCACCACTTTGTAATGGGCTGGGTGGGGCAGAGAGCAAGGGAAAGAGGAAATAAAAAACAGAGAAAGAAGAAAAGAGAGACAAATAATGAAAGCACAAAAGAGCAGCAAAGAGAAGGGGAGAGAAGAGGAAGAGGAAAAATGCTCAGGCAGTCAAAAGATGAAGAGCCAGGGAAAGAAAGTAAGGCCACAGGAGAGTGAGCTGGGAGACCAAGGAGGGTGTTAGGGAGAGGATTGACTGTCAGAGGCAACTGCAAAAATCCGCACTTGTCCTAGGCTAGTGGTCATCAAACTTGAATGTAAATAAAAATCACATAAGATGCTTATGAAAATGCAGATTTCTAGTCCCTGTTCCAGGGTTCTGATTCTTTAGGTATGGGTGGGGTCCTATAAATCTGTACTTTTTAAAAATAACCAGCCCAGGAGCTTCTGATGGAGGTGTTGGGAAATACTGATGTCCATTCTCAGGAGGGCACTTTGTGGCACACGAAACTGAGGAAATTCTCCTCAGAATTTGATATTTTAAATGCTCAACTTTGGAACTCAACTGTCTTGGACCATGCAAGCAACACTGGGCTCCAGGAGTGGCTCGATTCTGCTCTCCAGGTAACTGCCTCAATCTGGAGGATGGCAGGTGCTCTCTGATGGACAGGTCTCTCCTCTGGGATGTGGAAAGTTAGAATAGAGGGTCTCCAAGGACCTTTTCATCTAGAAGAAACCCACCAGTCTCCTGAAATGTGATGCCCATCTTGATCTAACTAGATAGACGCTTATATTCGGAGGCCAAAACTTGACCAAATGTTCATTCTCCAGCCATAGGTGTTAGATAATACAAGTGCCTTAAAAAAAAAAAGAAAGAAAGAAAGAAAGAAAGAAATATTAAGGCTAGGCATGCTGACTCATGTAATCCCAGCATGTTGGGAGGCCAAGACGATCGCTTGAAGTCAGGAGTTCTAGATCAACTTGGGCAATATAGTGAGACCCCATCTCTACCACAAAAAAAAAAAAAAAAATTAAATTAAATTAGCCAGGCATTCTGGCACATACCTGAAGTCCCATCTATACTCAGGAGGCTGAAGCAGAAGGATCTCTTGAGCCCAGGAGTTCGAGGCTTCAGTGAGCTATGATTGCACCACTGCGCTCCAGTCTGGGTGACAGAGTGAAATCTTGCCTCTAAAACAAATTAATACACACATAAAAAAATTTAAGAACTGATTTTGTTTTTATGACCTCCTTTAAATTTAAGTTAACGCCAACATGCTTGATTATATGTATAGCATTTTACAACTTTCCTCCAGTATTTCTAGTTCCTTACAAGGATGACTATTTTGTGTTTTAAAGTATTTGTCAAGAGATGATGACCAAGTGTGTTTTATAGCTTGGTTATCTTAATGGGTTGGGGAGTGTAGCGCATTTGATATAAATAAGTTAACTCTTAGAATGCCAAGGTTTTTTTAAAACTTTTATTTTAAAATAAAAAGAGTGCAAGTGCCAGTGTGTTGCTAGGGAAGCTTGTGTCACAGGAGTTTGTTGTACAGCTTTTTCATCACCCAGGCATTAAGCCTAGTACCCATTAGGTATTTCTCTTGATCCTCCCCCTCGTCCTACCCTTCGCCCTCCAAAAGGCCCCAGTGTCTTTTTTCCCGCTTATGTGTCCATGTGTTCTCATCATTTGGCTCCCACTTATAAGTGAGAATATGCAGTACTTGGTTTTCTGTTCCTGTGTCAGTTTGCTAAGGATAACGGCCTCCAGCCCCATCCATGCTCCTGCAAAGGACATGATCTCGTTCCTTTCCATGAATGCCAAAACTTTGATTCCGTCATCTTCTGGTAGATACCTTCCAAATTATGATGCTCACATTTCTGCCTCGGGAAAGGGGATTTCCTAGATTAACTCCTCTGCGTTATTTGTAAAGCCCAATATTAATCCTATAATAGCTCATTTCTCTTCTGCAGCATCACTTCCAGCTGCCCCATGAATAAACCGTCCCCTTCATTTATTCTTCCCTCAGTACCTTTGCCGTTAGACCTTCAATCTTCTGGAATGCCCTCCTTGATGTTCAACCCACCTAAAACTCCCTGTCCATCCAAAGTCCCAAGAGCCAATAATATCTCTCTCATCGCTATGTCCTATCTGCAGCCCTTAGTAAGCATTCAGCAAAAATTTGTTGAATGAATGAATAATTCTGTTCCCCCCCACCACAGGTTTGATTTTCCTTCTTATAATTAGAAACCCCTTTTACAGTAATATTAATATTTTATCTCTCCTACTACAGTTTTCTCAATGAATTATTATACCCATGTCACCTTGTAACTTAAAAAAAAAAAAAGCAAAAAAATGACCGGGCATGGTAGCTCACACCTGTAATCCCAGCACTTTAGGAGGCTGAGGCAGATCACTTGAGATCAGGAGTTCATGGCGAAACCAAATCTCTACTAAAAATATCTTGAAAAAAATTAAAAATTAGCTGAGTATGGTGGTGTGCACCTGTAATCCCAGCTACTCAGGAGGCTGAAGCAAGAGAATCACTTGAATCCAGGAGGCGGAGATTGTAGTGAGCCAAGACCATGCCACTGCACTCCAGCCTGGGCCACAGACTGAGACTCTCTCAAAATAAATACATAAATAAATAAATATTATTGTTGTTGTTGAATCCTGGGATACTTGAAGGGATAACTTTTACCCACAGATCAATCCTAAAAACCATGAGAAGTTCTTGGCCTGATTTCCAAGGTCACCTATAATCTCCATCTACTCTGCATACCCAATCCTTTCTCCCACTAGTTCCCAACACATTTGGTCTGCCACTTATACACCGACCCTTCAACTGTTCATGTGTCACCCTCAATGCTATCTCTTTGCTTTGCTCATACCAGTCACCCATATCCAAAGTGCCCTTTCACCTCCCTCACACTTCTTTAAATCCCACTCAGCAAAAAAGGTTGATGATGCATCCCATCATTTCCATAAGGTTCACCCTCACTGCTATAATTCACATTGAGCTCCCCCTCCTCCAAATTCTTACAGCATAAACACTGTGTCACATAATTTTCTGTATCCTATATCATGGCGCTTAATTTATACCTGATTTTCACATATTAGTTTTTATATCTGTTAGTCTTTTTCCTACAAATGGATTATATAGTTTGAAGGAAACATCTGGGTATAGAACAAGCTGTGTGTCTGCTTCACCCAGAGCCCCCTTTTAAAGGGAATTAGACCAAATAAGCAGCCACATTGCATTCCTGTATTTGTTCACTGGGGCTGCCATAACAAAATGCCACAGACTACATGGCTTAAACAATAGAAATGTATTTCTCACAGCTCTGGAGGCTGGAAGTCCAAGATCAAGGTGTCAGCAGGTCTGGTTTCTCCTGAGGTCTCTGTGCTTGGTTTGCAGATGGCCATTGCCTTGCTGTGTTCTCACACTGTCTTTCCTCCGTGTGCCCTGCTATGTCTTTGTGCATCCAAATTTTCTCTCCTTATTAGGACACCAGGCAGAATGGATTAGGACCCATGCTCACAACTTCACTTTAACCTTATCACATTTTTCAAGGCCATATCTCCAGATACAGTCACATCTGAAGTACTGGGAATTAGGGCTCCAGCATATAAATTTTGAGAGGATACAATTGAGCCCAAAAGAGCTTCAATCACCTCTATCACAGATTAGAACGGAGCAGATGCCTGATCCATAGGCATGAGTTAGCTATTAGCCCAATCCACTGGTTAGCTAATAGTTCATCAAGTGGCTTAATATGAAAACTCTGTCCAGTGGGGGACTATAGTAAATATGTAGGAGAAACATATTCTCTCCTGAGAACTTGAAGGGGAAAATACGGCTGCTGGCCACAGGAGGAAAAGCTGAAAAATGAATGTTGTGTATTCTTAGTCTCTTCCCTCCCATTTGTACCATACCCTGGTGCTTAGCACAGCATTTGCTATATACTCTGAGTCTGGCTTTGGAGTAGATTCATTCTACCAGCAATGTTACATTTTCAAGAACTTTTTTTCTTCAGGCAATATCCGGCATTTAGCTTCATTCCCTCAACACCTAATTCTTCACTTCTAGTTTAGTAAAAATGAGAGATTTTGGCTAGGCATGGTGGCTCATACCTGTAATCCCAGTACTTTGGGAGGCCAAGGCTGCTTGAGCTCAGGAAGTTCAAGTCCAGCCTGGGCAATATGGCAAAATCCCATTTCTACCAAAAAATACAAATTTAGTATGGTGATGTGTACCTGTGATCCCAACAACTTGGGAGGCTGAGGTGTGAGGATCACCTGAGCCTGGGAGGTTGAGGCTGCAGTAAGCCAAGACTGCACCACTGCACTCTAGCCTGGGTGACAGAGTAAGACCTGTCTCAAAAAAGGAAAGAGAAAGAAAGAAAGAAGAAAGAAAGAAAGAAAGAAAGAAAGAAAGAAAGAAAGAAAGAAAGAAA
>NW_012113808.1:9308938-9355897 GCF_000951035.1 Colobus angolensis palliatus
AAGAAAGAAAGAAAGAAAGAAAGAAAGAAAGAAAGAAAGAAAGAAAGAAAGAAAGAAAGAAAGAAAGAAAGAAAGAAAGAAAGAAAGAAAGAAAGAGAGGAAAGAGGAAAGAAGGAAGGAAGGAAGGAAGGAAGGAAAAGAAAAGAGGAGGAGGAAGGAAGGAGAGAGAGAGGGAAGGAAGGAAAAGAGAAAGAAGGAAAGGAAAGGAAAGGAAACCGAAGGAAGGAAGGAAGGAAAGGAAGGAAGGAAGGAAGGGAAGAAGGAAAAGAAAGAAAAAGAGAGAGAGAGAGTGGGAGGGAAGGAGGAGGAGGAAGGATCTCCCACATGTACCTTCAAAAATGCCTTCCATTTGGAGACAGTGGAAATAACAAGAATAACTGTAGAAAAAAACATTTACATGTTCCCAGTGAGATACAAACTATATTCAGTGTTCCAGTCCCTAATGCTGTCATACAAACTACTCAACACTTAAGACAAAAACAAACCAATCTTTTTTTTTTTTTTTTTTTTTTGCTATACCCACATATTCTGTGGGTCAGGAATTCAGAAAAGGACGCTTATCGCCATGGTACAATCTGAGCTGTCAGCTGGGAAGACTTGAAGCCTGGGGGTGACTTGACAACAGGAGATTGGAATTTTCCAAAAACTCACTCACTCACACGTCTGGTGGTCAATACTGGCTGTTGGCTGGGTCTTCAGCTGGGGCAATCAACTGGAACACCAGTTGCAGCTGAGTGGTTTTCTCAACCAGCTCCCTGTCTATAGTAATAAAGGGGGAGTCCAAAGGTCTCAGACTTTCATTTGTAGTGCTTCTGTTCCTTTCTGTGCAAGCTAATATGATTCTTTTAAAAACTCTGTGAACTATTGGCCTATTAACTTATAATTTATTCCATTAGACGAAGAGCCACAGCGGCAAATCTCCCTGAGATAAGTCTTTCTCCACCTTGGGCTCCCTGTAAGGCTGTCATGGAACAGTGACCTTAAGATTCCTATAAGGCCTATTGTTAAATAGAGAGGAAGGCAAGCTCCCAATTGCCTCTCTCTAGCAAAAACGGAGTGAATCCTGGAGGAACACTGAGGCAGGGAAGCTGAACCTGGCATTTTCATTCAAAGTCAAAAGCTACAAGGAGGGTTGCAAGTGGTGCCTCCACTGGCACAAGTCAAAGTCAAGCCCTCTCTGGAGGAAGGGTCACCAAGTCAGACCTATAGGACTCACATCTCTTTAAGCTCAAGTAATGAACCAGTGAAAATGACCAAGCACACAAGAAGTCAAACCACTCGTGACAACAGATTTAGACACCCAAGAATTGCAAATTATAGAATTGTCAGATTTTTAAAAAATAATTGTTATGAATGAAATCTTTAATGAAATAAAATATTTGCTGCAATAGCAAAAATGAAGATACAAGAAACCACTAGCAGTGAAAAATCTTAAAATACTACTCCAACTCCTGACCTCAAGTGATCTGCGCACCTCAGCTTCTCAAAGTGCTGGGATTACAGGTGCCCGACCAGCCTGGTTAACATGGTGAAACCCCATCTCTACTAAAAATACAAAAATTTGCTGGGTGTGGTGGTGCATGCCTGTAGCCCCAGCTACTCAGAAAGCTGAGGCAGGAGAATCGCTTGAACCCGGGAGGCGGAGGTTGCAGTGAGCCGAGATAGTGCCATTGCACTCCAGCCTGGGCAACAGAGCAAGACTCCATCTCAAAAAAAAAACAAAACAAAGAAAACAACAACAACAACAAAAACTACTCCACAAGTTGCTTATTAACTTTAAAAAGGAGGGAACAAAAGGTATCTGCAAATGGAGAAATTTGGTGGAACCAACCTCACTACGTGATAAAAGTGAACCTCAGTGTTGGAACTCTGTACTGTCTTGTACCTCCTGTGGTGATGCACGGAGAGGGACACAGTATCATACATGTAGTATTCCTGCCCCAAATGTTTAATCAGAATCCAAGAATGAAGAAACAATTAGATCAATCCAAATTGAGGGACATTTTACAAAACAATGTGGTTGAACTCTTCAAAAATGTCAAGGTGAGGCTGGGTGCGGTGGCTCATGTCTGTAATCCCAGCACTTCAGGAGGCTGAGGCAGGTGGATCACCTGAAGTCAGGAGTTTGAGACCAGCCTGGCCCACATGGTGAAACCCTGTCTCTAATAAAACTACAAAAATTAGCCGGTCATGATGGCGTGTACCTGTAGCCTCATCTACTCAGGAAGCTGAGGCAGGAGAATCGCTTGAACCCAGGAAGTGGAGGTTGCAGTGAGCCAAGATCAGGCCACTACACTCCAGCCTGGGCAACAGAATGAGACTCCACTGCAAAAAAAAAAAAAAAAAAAAAACAAGTTAAGGAGATGAGAAAAATGTTTTTAAAGAGGGGCTCAGGACTATTCCGGATTGATTGATTGATTGATTGATTGATTGATTTTTTTGAGACAGAGTCTCACTCTGTTGTCAGGCTGGAGTGCAGTGGTGCGATCTCAGCTCACTGCAACCTCCACCTCCAGGGTTCAAGCGATTCTCCTGCCTCAGGTTCCCAAGTAGCTGGGACTATAGGCTCCCGCCATCATGTCCGGCTAATTTTTGTATTTTTAGTAGAGACGGAGTTTTACCATGTTGGCCAAGATGATCTCAATCTCTTGACCTCGTGATCTGCCCGCCTCGGCCTCCCGAAGTACTGGGATGACAGGCGTGAGCTACCGCACCATGCCTTATTCTGGATTTGTAAAAACTAAACAAATAGAATAGCTAATGGAATGAGTGATTCTTGATTCTATCCTGGATTGAAAAAGTAAGAAAAAATATTTTTAAAAATATTACTGTTGGGACAATTGGAGACATCTGAATTTGGCCTATACATCAGATAATACTATGTTTTCAATGTTAGATTTCCTGAATGTGATACTTGTATTGTTGTTATGTTGGAGAATGTCCTTGTTCTTAGAAGACATGTGTTAAGATATTTAGGGTAACAGTAATTGAATTCTCTGTGAAATGAATTCTTAAATGGCTTACCAAAAAAATATTTGTGTGAACATCCAAGTGTGTAGAGAGAGAAAAAGCAAATGTGATAAAATGTTAACAATTAGTAATCTAGATAAAGGGTAAATGAACATCATTGTGCTATTCTTGTAACTTTTCTGTAGGTCTGAATTTTTTTAAAGAAACAAAAGTTTGGGGAAATACTAACCACTACAAAGAAAAAGTAGAGCGTATCCAGTTAACTATTAGTATCAACACTCCCACAGATATGTTGGGGCCATTCCTTTCTGCAGGCCAGAGCAGAGCTCAGCCACTCCAGACAAGACACAGGGAGATGAGGTCACTTTGCCAAGGTCACAAACACCATCACCACATTGCCAGAACTTCCCTACCCGCATGAAAATATCTCCTTCACCTTGGCTGAATTGCAAAATTTAAATAAAGAATTCTGTTCCCTTTTATATCATTAACTAATCTGTTGTACAGATTAAAAGATTAGAACATACAAAAACATAAAATGAAATAAATTTAGGCATGCTAGAGTAGAGAGATTCAGGTTGATGCTCTCTGGCATTTTTCCTTCATTTCTTTGATGTTGTTTTAAAACTGGCCAGAGAGAAGGAGAGAGGGCAAGAAAAGAAATCAGTGCTGCTATGAATAACTGCCATCAACCACCAATTTAGGGAGTTGCCGGAGCAGAACATTTCTCAGATGTCAGTTTTTCTCAGCTACACATTGTCCTTTCCTTCGATTATCACTGGCATGTCACTATATTCTGCAAATCTCAGCAACACCGCACCTCCGGCCCACTGGTCCCTCATGATTAAAAACATGGGGCTGGGGGAGTAGACTGGGGGGACGGCCTCAGCCAAACCACTATGGAGCCAAAAGAGTTCGTAGGGATCTGTAGTTCTACTGGCTTAAAAAAAAGAATTATCTGTACTTGCATGGCCTTGAGGAGAGACAGGACTGTTGGAGAGAGATAAGATTATTTTCTTTTTCCTTCTCTCCAGTGAACCAAACACAGTTCCCATTCTGGCTTTCCAGACTCAGGGCTCATGTTTGAGCTTTTCTCTTCTCACTTCTCTTGGTCAGAGGTGATCACTTTTGCAGCTCATGACATATGTGTGATTTTATGTACAATATGTTAAATAGCACTTCTAGAAAATCTGTTTTCTGGTTGGGGGCAGTGGCTCATGCCTGTAATCCCAGCACTTTGGGAGGCTGAGGCAGGTGGATCACTTGAGGTCAGGAGTTCGAGACCAGCCTGGCCAACATGGTGAAACTCCATCTCTACTAAAATTACAAAAATTAGCCAGGCGTGGGGGCGCAGGTCTGTAATCCCAGCTGCTTGGGAGGCTGAAGCAGGAGAATCGCTTGAACCTGGGAGTCAGATGTTACAGTGAGCTGAGATTGTGCCACTGCACTCCAGCCTAGGTAACAGAGCAAGACTCCATCTAAAAATAAAAGAAAGAAAGAAAAAGAAAGAAAGAAGGAAAGGAAAACCTGCTTTCTGGTTAACCTAAAATGGCTTGTTGTGGAAGAGATACTGACTGTCTAGGAAACAAAGCCTGCTACATGCTGAGATTTTGTACCTCTGAGGTCTTCTCAGAAGCAAGTTGTAGACTGCAAAGGGTTGCATGGACTGTTGTCAGGACTCCCCGCTAAGGAAAACCATATTGCAGGGAGAACTGTGGGCCAGTGAGTGTTAATGAAGGACCTAGAAAGCTGAACTCGTAGAGAGATTCCTGACTGATAGGAGATGATGGGGTTTTATGTGTTAACACAGAGATACTACAGTACTTCTCTTTCTGCTTCTGTCTCTGGGAGAGAAGTTAGGCACAAAAATGACCAAAAAAAGCATTCTACTCATCTCTTCCCACCTCTTCTCTGCACAATCATCCCTCTGGTAACACAGGAGCTAAAACCCAGTCACAGCTACCACAATAAAGGGACTTGAGCACTCAGTGAATGCGTAGCCGAACTCTGGCTAAGGTTAACTTGTTTCCATTCACCAAGTTAGATTAAGAGGAAAAAAAATCAAAGTTGTCCTTATAATCACATATTAATTCTAAAAATAATTGTATATTCACCTCCTACAGTGTGCTAGGTAGGCTTGGAGGTGCAAAAATAAATAGCGCACGGCCCCTTCTCTCAAGTCACTCGTAGTAGAATAGAGATGAGCCTTCCTGAAACCAGGGTAGTAGAATCACTAGAAAAGGAGACAAAGTCAATCCAGGAAAGACAGGATAAATCATGAGGCAGCATCCAGCAAACATGGGAAGAGAGAGGGTCTGTACCCAGGGACTGGAAAAGGGACATCTCTTCCACAGAGACACGAGGGAAAGATGAGACAGTAGATCATTTTCACAGGCAACAAGGTCACCACCATTATAACTCTTAGTTTGTAATGAAACTAATTTGAGCCATGATGGATTTTTCACCGGCAATGTCCCCAAAAGTTTCTAAAATCGATGGCTTACATTAAAGAAAAAAGAAAGAGAAATAATTTAGAATGATTAGAATAAGGATTTGTAAGGCAAGTACTTAATTATAGCTTAAGGGTAATTTCCTTAAGCAAGTCATCCTCTCTTAGTTATATGATTACACTTATATTATTCTTAAGTCTGGTGATTAATACTGAATTTAACGTTTTAAATGAAAGTTCAGTATGTTAAGTGAAATACGCCAGGTACAGAAAGACAAATGCTGCGTTATCTCACCTATATGTAGAACCTAAAAAAATTGAACTCAAAGGAGCAGAGGGTAAAATCGCCATTTTACCAGAGGCAGGGGGCTGTGGAATTGGGGAAATGTTGGCCAAAGGATACAGAATTTCAGTTAGATAGAAGAAATAAGTTCAATAGATGTACCATATGACCCAGCCATCCCACTACTGGGTATATACCCAAAGGATTATGAATTATTCTACTACAAAGACACATGCACACGTATGTTTATTGCGGCACTATTCACAATAGCAAAGACTTGGAAGCAACCCAAATGTCCATCAGTGACAGACTGGATTAAGAAAATGTGGCACATATACACCATGGAATACTATGCAGCCATAAAAAAGGATGAGTTTGCGTCCTTTGTAGGGACATGGATGCAGCTGGAAACCATCATTCTTAGCAAACTATCACAAGAAGAGAAAACCAAACACCGCATGTTCTCACTCATAGGTGGGAACTGAACAATGAGATCACTTGGACTCGGGAAGGGGAACATCACACACTGGGGCCTATCATGGGGAGGGGGTAGGAGGGAGGGATTGCATTGGGGAGTTATACCTGACATAAATGATGAATTGATGGGTGCTGATGAGTTGATGGGTGCAGCACACCAACATGGCACAAGTATACATATGTAACAAACCTGCACGTTATGCACATGTACCCTAGAACTTAAAGTATAATAAAAAAAAAAAAGAAATAAGTTCAAGAGTTCTACTGTACACCATGGTGACTATAGTTTAAAAAATATAGTATATATGTGAAAATTGCTAATAGAGTAGATTTTAAGTGTTTTCAACACAAAAAAATAAGTATGTGAGCTGATAGATATGTTACATAGCTTGATTGAACCATTTCACAATGCGTACATATATCAAAACATCATGTAGTACCCCCAAAATATATGGATACCATTTTAATTTGTCGATTAATAAATTAAAATTTCAATATTTAAAAAAACATAACTGTTTATATAACAATATAAGGCAACAAGTTAGTTAAGTTATTCCCAAAATAGAAACATAAAGATAAAATCTGGAGAATAAGGTAACACAATCATCTAGGTCAAATGGCTTCTGTCATGACCTACACTAAGTTTAATCACAATTCAGTGAACCTGATCTTCTCTCAGGCCTAAGTTGTACATTGATTTTGAGTCCAATCCTAGAGTCAGAAGTTCTGCAACCCTAATGAAACATCAAGGTTAGAGTTGACTTTGCCTTGAGCTTTACACAGCCTTTGACCAGCCAGCCAGTTGCATTAGCTATTAGCCGCTTACCCTTGTTAGAATTACAATACTCAATTTCTGGACTATCAGGATTAGAAAAAGCTCCTCCTCCTGCTTCAAGCTACAGAGAAAATGCAAAGAATGTGGAGTCTGGGCAGGCAGCACCTCTCCCTGATTGTCCCACCAGTGAGAAAGACATTACTTGTGGTAACTAAATTTATGTCTTATTTCTTATTCCTGACTTCTCCTTCCTTCCCAGATTGCTATTTCAGTAACTTCTTGTCATTTTTCAAGTATCTTAAGTGGTTTTGATTTTTTAGTCTAATGTCATTTTAAAAATTCAATTTAAACATTAGCCAATATTTGACAAAAGCTTTTAAAATGAAATTACAGATTCCCCACCAAGATCTCCTTTCTTCCCCATATTCTCTGAGTATCAGGAGATCTTAATAAACAGAATGCTGGGTGTTCCATGGGTGATTCTTGCCAAGCAACTTCTATCTCTGGCATTTCAACAGTGGTGTCTACTCAGGAGCTTCTCCACTACTGAGTAGATTAGGTTTCAAAAAGCTGTAATAGTCCATTTTTTCAAAAGTCTATAGTGAAGTTAAATAAAGAATCAGCATTACAGACAGAATAGCACTCTGATGTGCAGCCTCTGGAGCCCAATTTCCTAGGTTCAAATCCTAGCTCTGCCACTTATCACCTGTGACCTGGCTATGTAATCTCTGTTCCCATTTTCTCGTTTTTAAGATGGGGAAGGGGACAGTAATACCTCTCTGTTATGAAAATAAAATTAGTCCATACATTTAGAACAGTGCCTGACACACAAAGTGTTCAATAATTGTCAACACGATTAGCTAGTGACAAAAACTGAAATTGTCCCAGAGAACTATAGATATTGATGGCATTAGTTTCAACTCTTCTTTTTTATTTCAATTCTCTTAAAAATATGTTCTTATTTTGTCTTTCTTGTCTTTACTACATATAAAATTTATAACAAGCTAGGTCTTACACAATTATAGACATTTTCATAAATCTCTTTTAGTTAGGATCCTGATATCTAGACAATGAGAGTATCTTTTCAATAAACTGAAATGCCTGTAATATCAAAATGTATTAAATATGACCTTTTCTTAGCTTATTCTTTTTGTCTTACTTTGTTTTTCAAAAAAAGCAAAACCCAACAAACTTACGTTAGACTATGAATGAGGACAACTCTAAAAACACCTAAGGTGACTGCTAATACCACCTGGTGGTGGGGGCAGAGTTAATATGCTTTAGCTTTGGGGCATAGCTTTGTCATCTGAGAAAATTATAATTTGAAAGTGTCAGGCCTGTGAGCCCAAGCTAAGCCATCATATCCCTTGTGACCAGATGGCCTGAAGCAACTGAAAATCCACAAAAGAAGTGAAAATAGCCTTAACTGATGACATTCCACCATTGTAATTTGTTTCTGCTCCACCCTAACTGATCAATGTACTTTGTAATCTCCCCCACCCTTAAGAAGTTTCTTTGTAATTCTCCCCTCCCTTGAGAATGTACGTTGTGAGATCCATCCCCTGCCCGCAAAACATTGCTCCCACCTCTACCGCCTATCCCAAAACCTGTAGGAACTAATGACTATCCACCACCCTTTGCTGACCCTCTTTTCGGACTCAGTCCACCTGCCCCCAGGTGAAATAAATAGCCGTGTTGCTCACACAAAGCCTGTTTGGTGGTCTCTGCACACGGACACGTGAAACATTTGGTGCTGAAACCCAGAACAGTGGGACTCCTTTGGGAGACCAGTCCACTGTCCTCATCCTCACTCCATGAAGAGATCCGCCTACAACCTTGGGTCCTCAGACCAACCAGCCCAAGGAACATCTCACCGATTTGAAATTGGGTAAGCGGCCTCTTTTTACTCTCTTCTCCAACCTCTCTAACTATCCCTCAACCTCTTTCTCCTTTCAATCTTGGTGCCACCCTTCAATCTCTACCTTCTCTTAATTTCGATTCCTTTCATTTTCTGGTAGAGACAAAGGAGACACATTTTATCCGTGGACCCAAAACCCCGGCGCCAGTCACGGACTCGGGAAGGCAGCCTTCCCTTGGTGTTTAATCATTGCGGGGACACCTCTCTGATTATTCACCCACGTTCCACTGGTGTCTGATCTCCGCAGGGATGCCTGCCTCAATCATTCACCCACGTTCCCTTGATGGCAAGTCAATTGCAGGGGACACCTCCTTTGGCTGCTCACCCATGTTGCCGCCCCGGGTTGCTCCCCACCCCCTTCTCTGTGTCTCTACCCTTCTCTTTAAACTTGCCTCCTTCACTATGGGCAACCTTCCGCCCTCCATTCCTCCTCCCTCTCCCTTAGCTTGTGTTCTCAAGAACTTAAAACCTCTTCAATTCTCGCCGGACCTAAAATCTAAGTGTCCTATTTTCTTTTGCAATACTGCTTGACCCCAGTACTAACTCAACGGTAGTTCCAAGTGGCCGGAGAATGGCATTTTCAATTTGTCCATCCTACAAGATCTAGACAATTTTTGTCAAAAAATGGGCAAATGGTCTGACGTGCCTGACATCCAGGCATTCTTTTACACATTGGTCTCTCCCTAGTCTCTGCTCCCAGTGAGACTCGTCCCAAATCTTTCTTCTTTCTGTCCTGTCTGTTTCTTCAGTCTCCACCCCAAGCCCTTCTTTTCTATGGACTCATCTGACCTCTCCCCTTCTCCCCAGGCTGCTCCTCACCAGGCCAAGCCAGGTCCCAATTCTTCCTCAGCTTCTACTCCCCTACCCTATAATCCACCTATTACCTCCCCTCCTTAAACCTGGTCTGGTTTACAGTTTCTTTCCATGACCAGCCCTCCCCCACCTGCCCAGCAATTTCCCCTTAGAGAGGTGGCTGGAGCTGAAGGCATAGTCAGGGTACATGTGCCTTTTTCTCTATCAGACTTTTCCCAAATCAGCCAGCATTTAGGCTCTTTCTCATCAGACCCCACTAAATATATCCAGGAATTCCGATATCTAACTCTGTCCTACAATTTAACCTGCAGTGACTTAAATGGCATCCTAACTTCTACCCTTTCCCCAGATGAACGGGAAAGAGTTTTTTCTCTCGCCCAGTCTCACGCTGATAACTGCCAGCTTCATGAGCCAGACCTTCAGGAAGGCATTAGAGCAATTCCCCGAGGAGATCCCCAATGGAACTATCAGGCAGATTCTCCAGGTATAGCTAGGTGAGATTACATGGTTTCCTGCCTAGTTGAAGGGCTTTAAAAGGCAGCTTACAAAGCTGTTAATACAACAAACTTAAAAAAACTATCCAAGGTAAAGACGAAAACCCAGCCCAGTTCATGGCCTGTTTGGCAGTAACCCTTAGACACTTTACTACCCTAGACACAGAGGGACCAGAAGGCCATCTTGTTCGCTATGCATTTTATTACCTAATCCCCTCCCGGCATTAGAAAAAGCTCCAAAAATTAGATTCCGGCCCTCAAACCCCACAACAGGACTTAATTAACCTTGCCTTCAAGGTGTACAATAATAGAGAAGAGTTGCAATTACTTGCCTCCGCTGTGAGAGAAACCCCAGCCATATCTCCAGCACACAAAAACTTCAAAATGCCTAAGCCACAGCGGTCAGGCGTTCGTTCCTTCAGGACTTCCTCCCCCAGGATCTTGCTTCAAGTGCTGGAAATCTGGCCACTGGGCCAAGGAATGCCCGCAGCCTGGGATTCCTCCTAAGCCGTGTCCCATCTGTGCGGGACCCCAGTGGAAATTGGACTGTCCAACTGGCCCAAGGCTCTGACTGACTCCTTCCCAGATCTTCTCAGCTTAGCAGCTGAAGACTGACACTGCCCAATCCCCTCAGAAGCCTCCTGGACCATCACAGACGCTTTGGGTAACTTACAGTGGAGGGTAAGTCCGTCCCCTTCTTAATTAATACGGAGGCTACTCACTCCATATTACCTTCTTTTCAAAGGCCTTTTTCCTTTGCCTCCATAACAGTTGTGGGTATTGACGGCCAGGCTTCTAAACCTCTTAAAACTCCCCAACTCTGGTGCTAACTTGGACAACATTCTTTTATGCACTCCTTTATAGTTATCCCCACCTGCCCAGCTCCCTTATTAGGTTGAGACATTTTAACCAAATTATCTGCTCCCCTGACTTTTCCTGGGCTACAGCCACACCTCATTGCCACCCTTTTCCCCATTCAAAGCCTCCTTCGCATCCCCCTCTCATATCCCCCCACCTTAACCCACAAGTATGGGATACCTCTACTCCCTCCTTGATGACAAGTGATGTACCCCTTACCATCCCATTAAAACCTAATCACCCTTACCCCGCTCAACGCCAGTATCCCATCCCACAGCACACTTTAAAAGGATTAAAGCCTGCAGCATGGGCTTCTAAAACCTATAAACTCTCCTTACAATTCCCCCATTTTATGTGTCCAAAAACCAGACAAGGCACAGGATCTGCGCCTTATCAACCAAATTGTTTGGCCTATCCACCCTGCAGTGCCCAACCCGTACACTCTTTTGTCCTCAATACCTTCCTCCACAACACACTCTTCTGTTCTTGACCTTAAAGATGCTTTTTTTACTATTCCCCTGCACCCCTCGTCCCAGTCTCTTTGCTTTTACCTGGACTGACCCTGACACTCATCAGGCTCAGCAAATTACCTGGGCTGTACTGCCTCAAGGCTTCACAGACAGCCCCCATTACTTCAGTCAAACCCAAATTTCTTCCTCATCTGTTACCTATCTTGGCATAATTCTTCATGAAAACACTTGTGCTCTCCCTGCCCATTGTGTCCGACTGATCTCTCAAACCCCAACACCTTCTACAAAACAACAGCTCCTTTCCTTCCTAGGCATGGTTGGATACTTTCACCTTTGGATACCTGGTTTTGCCATCCTAACAAAACCATTATAGAAACTCACCAAAGGAAACCTAGCTGACCCCATAGATCCTAAATCCTTTCCCCACTCCTCTTTCCGTTCCTTGAAGACAGCTTTAGAGACTGTCCCTACCCTAGCTCTCTCTCCCTGACTCATCCCAACTCTTTTCATTACACACAGCCGAAGTGCAGGGCTGTGCAGTCGGAATTCTTACACAAGGAGTGGGACTGCGCCCTGTAGCCTTTTTGTTCAAACAACTTGACCTTACTGTTTTAGGCTGGCCATCATGTCTCCGTGCAGCAGTGGCTGCTGCCTTCATAATTTTAGAGGCCCTCAAAATCACCAACTATGCTCAACTCACTCTCTACAGCACTCATAATTTCCAAAATCTGTTTTCTTCTTCACACCTGATGCATATACTCCCTGCTCCCCGGCTCCTTCAGCTATACTCACTCTTTGTTGAGTCTCCCACAATTACCATTGTTCCTGGCCCAGACTTCGATCCGGCCTCCCACATTATTCCGGATACCACACCTGATCCTCATGACTGTATCTCTCTGATCCACCTGACATTCACTCCATTTCCCCATATTTCCTTGTTTCGTGTTCCTCACCCTGATCATACTTGGTTTATTGATGGCAATTCCACCAGGCCTAATCGCCACACACCAGCAAAGGCAGGCTATGCTACAGTATCTTCCACATCTACCATTGAGGCTACTGCTCTATCCCACTCCACACCTCTCAGCAAGCCAGACTCCTTGCCTTAAATTGGGCACCCTCTCTTGTAAAAGGACTACAGGTCAGTATTTATACTGACCCCATATCCTGCACCACCATGTTGTTTTATGGACAGAAAGCTTTCCTCACTAAGCAAGGAGGATTTAATGCCTCTTTAATAAAAACTGTTCTCCAGGCTGCTTTACTTCCAAAGGAAGCTGCAAGGGCCATCAAAAGGCATCAGATCCCATTGCTCAGGGCAATGCTTATGCTGATAAGGTAGCTAAAAAAGCAACAAGTGTTCCAACTTCTATCCCTCACAGCAGTTTTTCTCCTTCTCATCTGGCCACTCCCACCTACTCCCCCACTGAAACTTCCACCTATCTCTTCCCACACAAGGCAAATGGTTCTTGTACCAAAGAAAATATCTCCTTCCAGTCTCACAGACCCATTCTATTCTGTCGTCATTTCATAACCTCTTCCATGTAGGTTACTAAGCTGCTAGCCCACCTCTTAGAACCTCTCATTTCCTTTCCATCATGGAAATCTATCCTCAAGGAAATCACTTCTCAGTGTTCCATGTGCTATTCTACTACTCCTTAGGAATTTCTCAGGCCCCCTCCCTTCTCTACACATCAAGCTCGGGGATTTGCCCCCACTCAGGACTGGCAAATTAACTTTACTCACATGCCTCGAGTCGGGAAACTAAAATACCTCTTGGTCTGGGTAGACAGTTTCACTGGATAGAGGCCTTTCCCACAGGGTCTGAGAAGGCCACCATGGTCATTTCTTCCCTTCTGTCAGACATAATTGCTCAGTTTGGCCTTCCCATCTCAGTTTCTCAGGCTCTTGGTATTCAGTGGCAACTGGTTTTATCTCAAACTGCCACCCTTAGGTCTCTCTTTAAGTGGACAGAAGATCTTCAGTGACAAAGTACACTCCAATACTTTCACCCTGATGAAGTCCTATTCTTTACTTTTATACTTTACTCTTATTCTTGTTCCTATTCTTATGCCACCCTCTACCGCTCCCCAGCTATCTCCACCACACTATCAATCTCACTCTCTCCTAGCTGTTTCTAATCCTTCTTTAACAAACAATTGCTGACTTTGCATTTCTCTTTCCTCCAAATTCAAGGAGGCCCTGACTTACTGCTAAAAAAAAAAAAAAAAAAAAAAGAAAAGAAAAGAAAGAAAGGCAGGGGACTCTGTATATTTTTAAATGAAGAATATTGTTTTTACCTAAATCAATCTGGCCTGGTATGTGACAACATAAAAAAACTCAAGGATAAGCCCAAAAACTCACCAACCAAGCAAATAATTACACTGAACCCTCTTTGACACTCTGTAATTGGATGTCCCGGGTACTCCCAATTCTTAGTCCTTTAACACCTGTTTTTCTCTTCTTATTTGGACCTTGTGTCTTTCGTTTAGTTTGTCAATTCATACAAAACTGCATCCAGGCCATCACCAATAATTCTATATGACAAATACTCCTTCTAGCAACCCCACAATATCACCCCTTACCCCAAAATCTTTCTTCAGTGGAATCTCTCCCACTGTAGGTTCCCACGCCGCCCCTAATCCTACTCGAAGCAGACCCGAGAAACATCGCCCATTATCTCTCCATACCACCGCCCAAAATTTTTGCTACCCCAACACTTTACCACTCTCTCGGGTTTTTTTTTTTCTCATTCATATAAGAAGACAGGAATGTCAGGCCTGTGAGCCCAAGCTAAGCCATCATATCCCTTGTACCAGATGGCCTGAAGCAACTGAAGATCCACAAAAGAAGTGAAAATAGCCTTAACTGATGACATTCCACCATCGTGATTTGTTTCTGCCCCACCCTAACTGATCAATGTACTTTGTAATCTTCCCCACCCTTAAGAAGATTCTTTGTTAATTCTCCCCACCCTTAAGAATGTATGTTGTGAGATCCACCCCCTGCCTGCAAAATGTTGCTCCCACCTCTACTGCCTATCTCAAAACCTATAAGAACTAATGATAATCCACCACCCTTTGCTGACTCTCTTTTCGGACTCAGCCCGCCTGCACCCAGGTGAAATAAACAGCCGTGTTGCTCACACAAAGCCTGTTTGGTGGTCTTTTCACATGGACACATGAAACAGACAGGTCATAAGTAAAGGATGTTCTATACTAAAATAAGAAGTTGAAAAATACATATTTCTCTTTAAAAATATGTTTATTCTGTGTATCGTCGGTGCCCAGAGAAATACTTGGCAAATAAATATACAATTAATGTCTACTGTTGAATGAGCAAAAGCCAAGGACTTTGGTAAACGCTCTACGTATTTTTTCTCTGACACCTACAACAAACAAAAAAAAACGGGTAGTATGATTTTCTACACTCTAGAGATAAGGAAACCAAAATTAAGACTGGTTAAACATTGTTCATGTGGCTGTCTGATTCTAAAGCCCTCCTTTTCTGTAACTCAAGGTCTGGAATTTATTTGAGGTATCATGCTGAGTACAGGAGAAAGGTCAGATAGCAGAGGGCTCCAGGCTGAAACTCCCCTGCAGTGAAACTCCAGGGCTTCTGTGAGTTCACAGAATGAAGCTGAAGCACAAGACGCCACATCTTAGTGGAGTAAGAGGAAGAACACAAGTCTGCAGGCTAATCTGAGAAGAGATCTGGAAGGACTGCCAGGAGGGATGGAATCCAGCCAAGATTCGTTTACCTCCGGACCAGGAAGGCACAGCCTCCTTTCTTTGCTTTCCATAGTTTTTTTTGTTATTTCTTCTTTTCTTTTCTTTCTTTTCTTTCTCTCTTCTCTTCTTTTCGTTTCTCTCTCCCTCCCTCCCCGCCCTTTCTTTCTTTCAACAAGGTCATCACCCAGTGCAGTCATACCATGTCAGTGTACTGTAGCCTTGACCTCCTCTGGCTGTATCACCCAGTGCAGTGGCACCATCTCAGTGTACTGTAGCCTGGACCTCCCTGGCTCCTCCCACTTCAAGCTCCCAAGTAGCTGGGACAACAGGAACACAACACCATGCCTGGCTAATATATATATACACACACATATATATACATACATACACACACACACACATATTTTATATATATATATATTTTTTTTTTTTTTTTGGAGAGACTGGGTTTTGCCATGTTGCCCAAGCTGGTCTTGAACCTGTGAGCTCAATTGAGCCACCTGCTTCAGCCTCCCAAAGTGCTGGGATTACTGGTGTGAGCCACCATGCCCAGCCTTTGTATTTCCTCATTAATTTCTCTTAAATTTTCTGATTATAAAAGGAATAAATTCTCAATTAAAACAAAATTCAGGCAACTTAGAAAGGTACTTTTAAAATATAAAATTTTCTAATCCCACCACATAGAGTTAACACTGTGCTGTATATCCTTCCGGATTTTTTTTCTGTGTGTGATTATATCTGATCTTTCTTAAATGCACAGAGTAGGGCCCCTTTTGAAAGCCCAAGGATGCACCTCCAGAGACCTGCCTCCATGTGCCCTAACAGCACAACAAAAGTTCAAACCTGTTGCCTGATGCTCGCAGCCTCAATGTTTATTTGTAAATTGAGAATAAAATCAGCACCATCTATCACCCCTATTTTATTAAAAGTTAGGCATTTGTATTTAAAATAAAATTACCTATATCCTTGGGCTTTGGAGGATATTGTCTATTTTAAAATTAAAGTGCACAACTCTTACTACAGTGCTCCCCTGCTGGCATCTGCATAGAAATTATAAAAAGTAAAGCCGCAAAATGAGTATTTATACTTATTTTCAAATTCTATTTTAGGCCAGCCATAGTAGCTCATGCCTATAATTCCAGTACTTTGGGAGACCAAAGTGGGCAGATCTCTTGAGTCTGGGAGTTCAAGACCATCCTGGACAACATAGCAAAAACCTGTCTCTACTATATATACTTAGCTGGGTGTGGTGGTGGGCACCTATAGTCCCAGTTGCTTGGGAAGCTGAGGTAGGAGAATTGCTTGAACCCAGGAGGTGGAGGTTGCAGTGAGCCAAGATTATGCCACTGTACTCCAGCCTGGGTGACAGCAAGACCCCGTCTCAAAAAAATAATACAATTAAATTAAAAATACATTTTAAATACTCACCTGAAAACATACAAGCCCGTGACTTATTCAAGGCACACTGATAAAGGCCTCATGTAAAATGTCGGCTGTTGGAGATCCATATAGGGCTTTATTTTAATATGAGGGGCTTTCTACAGCACCCAATAGATATCAAATCAATCTTCAGACAAATAAAAGAAGTAATTGTAGTTTTTTTCAACTTTATTGAAGTAAACACGCTATTTATTTTCCTCTGGCTGTTCTCTTTAATTACAGTGTTTTTTTTTGAACCACAACAGGTGTTGCTTGTAAACGTAATATCACGCCCAGGGTAGGAATGGTAAAGGCTGGCCTGAGGAAGCTGACTAGCCTTCTCAAGATGGCTGCTCTAGAGGAAGCATGTCAGCCCAAGACAGACAAGAGGCAGGCAACCTGCTGTGCACCTACTCATTTCCAAAAGGTGGAGTATTTATGATCCCAAGTTCTAGATTCCTGGATCAACTGCTAACTAGCTTGTAACTTTACGTTTTTATAAAATAGTGATAATAATAGCACCCACCACTGTGTGGTGGCAAGCATTAAATGAGTCAATTCTTAACAACTTAGAGTGGTGGCCAGATGTGGTCAATATTCAGCAGATGTTAGGTAGGCCAGTCATAAACTAATTTTCCTCACTTTGTTTTCATTGGATGCCGTATGTACCAAGCACTGCAGGGAACACAAAGAGAAGATTCCTGCCATTTATTGGGCATTACCAAACATTGGGCTAGGTTCTTTGTTTACATTGTGTTATTTAATCCTTACAACAACTTGATGAGGAGGTATTCTTAACCCCATTTTTCAAATAAGGAAACTGAGACTCAGACAGATGACTCTTGTTCAATGTCACTGCACCTAGAAAGTCCTTTCTCTAGAGAGGAAAGAAAAGGGGGCTATCTTAGTCAGTTTGGGCTGCTGTAATAGAATATCATAGACTGAGTGGCTTCTAAACAACACCAATTTATTTCTCACAGTTCTGGAGCCTGGGATGTTCAAGTTTCTGTGTCTGGTGAGGGCTTGCTTCTTCATTCATAGATGGCACCTTCTCGTTGTGTCCTCACATGGGAGAAGGGGCAAGGGATCTAGCTGGGATCTGTTTTATAAGAGCACGAATCCCATGAGGGTGAGGGCTCTACCCTCATCATCTAATCACCTCCCAAAGGCCCTACCTCTGAATACCATCACATTGGAGATTAAATTTTTAGCATATGAATTTTAGGGGGGACACAAGCATTCAGTCTATAGCAGGTACACATACATTTATTAAGGGCATCAGTAACTATATACTTAACCTAACATGTGTAAACCAAATAAATTCTACATGAATATTTATGATACCCAATGTTGGTGAGGGTGTGCAGAAAGTCACTCTCACATAATTAGTAATAGCTATCAAAAACATGTAATGTATGTGCCTTTTGACCCAGCAGCTTTAGTAGTAGGAATTAACCCATCTATTGAGACAAGTGTGCCAAGAGAAAAGTGTCATGATATTTACTACCACATTGTTTTCAACATCAAAATGTAATACGAACATAAAAATCTAGCATGTAACCAGACAAATTACACTGAGATACTGTATAGCCCATAAAGAATAAGGTAGATAAATAGGAAAAAGTATTCAAGTTTGTTAAAGAACAAAGCAATCATAGGCAAAGAGGCAACCAAGAGTGGCTTCTGAGAGAAAACTGAACTAGATTTGAGTCTGAAATGAAAAATCAAACTATTCTGGCCAGGCTGAGGAGAAAAGGAAGGCCCTCTATGATGGAGTAGCCATCGAACATCGACCAGAAAATGATGTTGGGCAGTGGAAAGACCACTGGTTATGGATTCTGAACCTGAACCCCTGGCTCTAGAGTGACCTAAGGCAGAGCTTCCCTGTCCTTTTATGTGGAAGTACCCAGATTGGCAGTGAAGAGAGCTGCATTCCCCACGAAAAAAAAAAAAACTGGCCTAATGGTAGTGAGGTTTATTTTAAAGTCTCAAATTTCCCTACCTCTGACTTTGGCTAATGGACACTATGTTGTTTCATTGAGACTGACAAATTAGGAATGCTGAAATGAATTAAAGAGATGTGGTACAGCATATCAAGTTCAATTTCTTTTTTTGTTTCTTAGAGATCTGGTTTTTCAAGGACCTGGGCTCACATAATATGTGGGCATAAATAGTGGAAAGTAGAAACTAAGAATCCAGAGCTATTTTAACAGATAGTTTAACCTGTTTGTCAAAGCCAATGATTTTTCTTTATTTTTACTTCTTTACATATGTTTTTGGTGAGGTAATTAATTTTTCAAAAAGTAAACTGTGGCCATAGGCCTGTGGGTACTCCTCAGGAAGAACCACCACTTCTCTGCTTTATCTGATCTATGTTGGGATTCTGTGTATAATATTATTTGAAAAAAATCTATAGCTTAATAGAAAAAGATTTAAAATCACAGCTTGAGAAGCTAGCTAGTAAACTACAGGCAAGATTCTACACCTTAAATAGCAGTATCTGGATTCATTTGAACATTTAAGGTTCCAAAGGAGCTTTTCCTCCCAAAATTAACTGATACTGACAAAAACACAAAATACACATTTGCAACTAATGAATAAATTATGTCACATTTATTAGTAAAGAATTTTCTAAGTGAATATTAGCACTGACCTCTGCTTCCAAAAATGGCAGCAAAGAAGCAAACTGGCTTCAGTCATTCCCACAGAAAACCAAAAACAAATATACAGCACTAAGAGTATCACCAGAAATATCCCAGAACTCAAATATGAATATGAGACAGTTCCCAGGGCCACAAAGAAGTGAAAAAACTCCAAGCAGACAGTAAGAGAATCGGACTTCCACATTCACGATGCCATTCCTCCCATTCTACTCAGCATCAAGCACACAGAAAATTCTCCACCAACCCACTGTTTCTACACAGTAAAAAGTGAGATCAGGGTGAATAACTAGCCTCCTCACCATCTTGGGTTCCCTGGCAGGAGACCCATACCTGCCTTAACCCATGGGAAGCATCGCTAGTGCCTGAAGGAATAAATATCCCTGAGTTCAATCAGAGGCAAAGACAATGGGGGAAGGTGGGACTATCATCTCCAGCCCTGGAAACTCTACTCTGTAACTCAGCCAAAGGAAAAGCCAAATCAGATGACTGTTCAGCAGCACAGTGCTGTAGAAGATTCACTTTATCGGTCCCCTGGGCACTAACCCCTAGTCAGTCTTTCCACAATGCTGGGATATCACCGTTTGGATTGTCCCAATTCAGGAAGAATAGTGCTCCAACCATTTACTTAAGCCAAGATAAACTTGGAGTTAAGACATCACCTAGAGCTGAAATCCGACCTAATGGTAAAGATTTGCTAAGCAAAATATGCAATAAAAACCAATACAGGCCAGAGAGAAACAACTGGAATAAGTAACTAAACCTTTCAATCCAAACACAAAGATGTATACCCATAAGGAACAACAACAAACAGGGAACCATGACATCCTCTAAAGGAAAAAACAAAAATTCAATGACTGACCCTAATGAGATAGCAATTTGTGAGCTCTCTGACCAAGAATTCAAAGTAGCAGGTCTAAGGAAATTCAGTGATCTCCAAGAAAACAGGGAAAAGCAATTCAGAAGTTTATCAGAGAAATTTAACAAAGAGATTGAAATAATAAAAAGTCAAACAGAAATCTTGAAACTGAGAAATACATTTATTGAACTAAAGAACTCATTAGAGGCTCTCAACAGAACAGCAGACCAAGCAGAGGAAAAAAATCAGTAAACTTAAAGACCACCTATTTGAAAACACACAATCAGAGGAGAAAAAAGAATGAAGACTACCTATAAGATATAGAAAATCTCCTCAAAAAACCAAATCTAAGATTTATTGGTGTTCAAGGAGGAACTAAGCGAAAGCAAAGACTAGAACATTTATTCAAAGAAAGAATAACAAAAAACTTCCCCCAAACTTTAGAAAGATACAAATATCCAGGCACAAGAAGGTCTGAGAATACAGATTCAAACCAAATAAGACTACCCCAAGGCATGAAATAATTAAACTCCCAAAGGTCAAAGACAAAGAGGATTCTAAAAGCAGCAAGAGAAAAGCAGCAAATTACATACAAGGAGCTCCCATTTTTCCAACAAGAGACTTCTCAATAGAAACCATACAGGCTAGTAGGGAGTGAAAAAACATTTTCAAAATGCTGAAATAAAATAACTTCTTTACAATAATACTGTACTCAGCAAAGTTCTCCTTCAAATATGAAAGAGAGAGAAAATCTTTCCTGGACAAATAAAAGCTAAGAGAATTCACTACCACCAGATCCATAGTAAAAGAAATGCTAAAAGGAGCTCTTCACTTTTCAAGGTATAAAACCCACAGGTAAAATTAAGTACATGGACAAACCCATAATACTCTATTACTGTAATTATGGTGTACAATCCACTCATAACTCTAGTATTAAGCCCAAAAGACAAATCTATCAGAACAATAATAGCTACAACAACTCATTAACAAATAGGTAATATTAAAATATGTAAATTGAGACAACCAAAAGTCAAAATATGGGAAGGTGGAGTTAAAGTGTAGAATTTTTGTGCTTGTCTTGCCTTTGTTTGTTTCTATTCTTGTATTTGTGATCTAATAAGTTGATATGTCTTTAAAATAACTTGTTATATCTATAACATGTTTATGTAAACCCCATGGTAATCACAATGCAAAAACCTATAATAGATTCACTAAAAATAAAAAGCAATGGGTTAAAACATGCTACCAGAGACAATCACTTAACCACAAAGGAAGACAGTAAGAAAGGAAGAGACGACTTACAAAACAATCAGAAAACAAGAAACAAAATTTGGCAGTAGCAAGTCCTTACTTGTCAATAATGACACTGAACGTAAATGGACTCAATTCTCCAATTAAAAGGCACAGAATGGCTGAACAGATAAAGAAATAAAACCTAACTATATGCTGCCCTACAAGAGATCCATTTCACTCATAAAGGCACAGAAAGACTAAAAGTGAAGGGGTGGAAAATATTCTATGCAATTAGACACCAAAAAAAAAAAAAAAAAGGCAGGAGTAAGAATACTTATATCAGATAAAATACAGTACAAATCAAAAACTGTAAAAAGAGTCAAAGGAGGTAATTGTATAATGATAAAGGGATCAATTCAGCAAGTGGATAACATAATGATAAATATGTGTGCACCTAGCACCAGAACTCCCAAGTGTATAAAGCAAGCATTAATAAATTTAAAGGGAGAAATAGATTGCAAGACCACAATAGTAGGGGACTTTAACAGCCCACTCTCAGTAATGGCCATATCATCCAGAGAGAAGATCAACAAACACTCGATTTAAACTATACACTAGACCTAATCAGCCTAACTGACATTTATAGATCATTTCACTCAACTGTTGAAGAATACACATTCTTTTCATTAACACATGGAACATTCTCTAGAATAGACCGTGTCTTAGGCCACAAAACAAGTCTGAACAATTTTTTGAAAAGTAGCAAGTATCTTTTCTGACCACAATGGAATAAAACAAAAAATTAGTAACAAGAAGAACCTCAGAAACTTCATAAACACATGGTAATTTACCAACATGCTCCTGAATGACCAATGGGTCAATGAAGGAATTAAGAAGATTTTTTTTTAATTCTTAAATGAAAACAGAAATATAACATAACAAAATCTATGGGATACAGTAAAAGTACTGAGAGAGGAGTTTATGGCAATAAATGCTTTTATCAAAAAGGTACAAAGACCACAAATAAACAACCTCAAGGAACTAGAAAAGCACGAACAATCCAAATCCAAAATTAGTAGAAGGAAAGAAGTGATCAAGATCACAGCAGAAATAAATGAAATTGGGATGAAAAAAATATAGAAAATCAACAAACAAAAAATTTGGTTTTTTGAAAAGAAAAGCATAATGGACAAATCCTTGGCTACATACACACACAAAAAGAAGGCTCAAATAAAAAACATCAGAAATGAAAAAGGAGACATAACAACTGAGATCACAGAAATACAAAGCATCATTACAGACTATTATGAACAATGCCGTACCAACAAACTAACAAACATAGAAGAAATAGATGAATTCCTGGACACATACAACCTACCAAGATTAAAATAGGAATAAATAGAAAACCACAACAACTGAATAATAATTAATGATATCAAAGCTAGAGGGAAAAGTTTCCTATCAAAGAAAAGCCCAGGAACGGATAGCTTTACTGCTGAATTCTGCCAAACATGTAAATTGAGTAGAATATCAATTCTACTCAAACTCTTCAAAAAGGCTGAAGAGGAAAGAATACTTCTGATATCATTCTATGAGGTCAGCATTACACTGATACAAAAACCAGACAAGGACACAACAAAAAAAAGAAAAACTATAGGTCATTATTGCTGATGAATATAGATGCAAAACTTTTCAACTAAATACTAGCAAACCAAATTGAACAACACATTAAAAAAATCATTCACCACGATCAAGTGGGATTCTTCCCAGGGATGCAAGAATGGTTCAACATATACAAACAAATAAACATAATATATCACACTAACAGAACCAAGAACAAAAACTATATGATTATTTCCATAGATGCTAAAAAAATTTGATAAAATGTAACATTCTTTCATGATAAAGATCCTCATCAAACTGGATATAGAAGGAACAAACCTCAAAATAATAAATGTGGCTTACAACAAACCCATAGCTAACTAACTTACTGAATGGGGAAAAAATGAAAGTTTTCCTCTAACTTCTGGAACAAGAAAAAGATGTCCACTTTCACCACTTTTATTCAATGTAGTACTAAAAGTTATGGCTGGAACAAACAGGCAAGAGAAAGAAATAAAGGGCAACCAAATTTGAAAGTAAGAAAACAAATTAGCCTCATTTACAGATGAGATGATCTTATACTTAAAAAACCTAAAGATTCCACCAAAAAAAAAAAACTTGTTAGAATAGATAAAGAAATTCAGTAAAGTTGCAGAATGAAAAATCAACATACAAAAATCAGTGGCATGTATATACACCAATATTAAATGGTCTGAAAAAGAAATCAAGAAAACAATCCCATTTATAATAGCTTAAAGAATGTAAAATACCCAGGAATCAATTTAACCAAAGAAATGAAAGCACTATACAAGACAAACTATAAAACACTAATGAAACAAATTGAAGAGGACACAAAAAAATGGAATATCTTTCCATGTCCATGCATTAGAAAAATTAATACTATTAAAATGACAATACTACTCAAAGAAATTTATAGATTCAATGCAATCTCTATCAAAGTATCAATGACATTCTTTATAGAAATAGAAAAAGAAATCTTAACATTTAAATGAAACCACTACAGAAGACCCCAAATAGCCAAAGCAATTCTGAACAAAAAGAATAAAGCTGGAGGCATCACACTACTTGACTTCAAAATGTACTATAAAGCTGTAGTAACCAAATCAGGGTGGTACTGGCATAAAAACAGACAGACCAGTGGAACAGAATAGAGAACCTAGACATAAGTCTACACATTTACAGCCAACTCCGTTTCAACAAAAGTGTCAAGAACACACTCTGAGGAAAAGACAGTCTTTTCAATAAATGGTTCTGGGAAAACTAGATAACTGTATGCAGAAAAATGAAACTAGACCCCCTATCTCTCACCTTAAACAAATATCAAATCAAAATAGATTAGACTTAAACCCACGACCTGAAATTATAAAACTACTAGAAGAAAACATTGGGAAAACATTCCAGAACTTTGGTCTGGGCAAAGAGTTTTTGTGGAAGACCTCAAAAGCACAAGCAACCAAAGCAAAAATAGACAAATGGGATTACATCAAGCTAAAATGTTTCTGCACAGCAAAGGAAACAATTAGCAAAGTGAAGAGACAACTCACAGAATGGGTGAAAACAGTTACAAACTACCTCTCTGACAAGAGTTTAATGATCAGAATATATAAGAAGCTCAAACAACTCAATAGCAAATAAAAGAGTCCAATTTAAAAATGGGCAGAAAGTCTGAATAGACATTTCTCAAAAGAAGACATATGAATGGCCAACAGGTATATGAAAAAAGGATCAACATCACTAATCATCAGAGAAATGCAAATCAAAACTACAATGAGATATCATCTCACCCCAGCAAAAATGGCTTTTATCAAAAGACAGGCAATAACAGATGCTGGTGAGGATGCAGAGAAAGGGGAACCTTCCTACACCATTAGTGGAAATGTAAATTAGTACAGCCACTATGAAGAAGTATGGAGGGTCCTCAAAAAACTGAAAATAGAATTACCATGTGATCCAGCAATTTCACTACTCAGTATATATCTAAAAGAAAGGAAATAGACATATCAAAATGACCCCTGCACTCTCATGTTTATTGCAACACTATTCACAAGAGTCAAAATATGGAATCAATGTAAATGCCCATCAATGGATGAATGGATAAATAAAATGTGGCATATGTAAGCAATGGAATGTTAATCAGCCATAAAAAAATCCTGTCATGTTGTTGCAGCAACATGGATGGATATGGAGGTCATCATGTTAAGTGAAATAAGCCAAGCACAGAAAGACAAAAAATCACATGTTCTCAGTCACATGTGTGAGCTAAAAACTGGATCTCATGAAGATAGAGAGTAGATTGGTGGTTGCAGAGGCAGGAAAGAGTGGAGTGGGGGAGAAAGGATGAAAAGAAGTTGATTAGTAGGTATAAATATATACAGTTTGATAGAATAAATAAGACCTAGCGTTAAATAAATCCATGAGTGACTATAGTTTACAATAAGCTGTTATATATTTGAAAATAACAAGAAGAGAAGAATTTGAATGATTCTAGCATAAAGAAAAGGCAAACAGATAAGGTGATAGATATTCCAAGTATACTGATTTGATCTTTACAAATTACATGAATCTATTAAATTATCACATGTACCCTGAAACCATGTTCATCTATTAGGCATCAATAAAAATTTAAATATGGAAAATTTAAAAAATTAGCTCTAAAATGCATAAGAAGAAATCTAAGTCAAGGTATCTCCCCTTATTGAGCCCACATCTGGGAGGCGGCATGAAGAAATGAAATGAACAGGAGCAACAATGGAAAGAGAACAGGCTCTGGAATCAAGCAGTCCTTGATGTGACAGGCAATGGGACCTTAGACCATCACATAAGCATCAAACACTAAGCTTTCTCAACTGCAAGACGCAGACAACAATATTCATTTCATGGGTCTATTGTAAGCATTGTCCATGATATATTCATAGTGCCTGGCACAGAGTAGGTGCCAAAATTTGGTAGTTATTAATAGACAATTCACTTAACTCTGAGCTTAGTTTTATTATGCATAACAGGAAGGCAATAATTCCTATGAGAGAATAGGCATAAAAAGGATTTCTGAGTTTTAAAATTCTCTGAAGGGTTAATATTGTTATGAATAATTGGGAAGTCAGTATATACAGATATAGAGCATTGGCTAATACATAGGTTACATAAAAGTATATGATTTCTATCTCTGGAAATACCGTAAACCAGGGCAGCAGGGGAGAGGGGAAGGGGCAGGTTGCAGTATTAAAAATAATGGTCAAACAAGCACATGTAACTGCAGCACTATTCACAATAACAAAGAAATGGAATCAACATAGGTGCCCATCAATGAGGGACTGGATTTAAAAAAAAAAAAAAGTGGTACATATACACCATGGAATACTATGTAGCCATAAAAAAGAATGAAATGATGTCCTTGGCAGCAACATGGATGCAGCTAGAGGCCATTATCCTAAGCAAATTAATACAAGAACAGAAAACCAAATACCACATGTTCTCATTTATAAATGGGAGCTAAACATTGAGTACATATGGACACAAAGAAGGAAACAATAGACCCTGGGGCCTACTTGTGGGCGGAGGGTAGGAGGAGGGTGAGAATTGAAAAACTACCTATCAGATAATATGCTGATTGCCTGGTTGATAAAATTATCTGTACACAAAACCCCTGTGATGTACAATTTACCCATGTAACAAACATGCACTTGTACCCCCTAAACCTAAATTACAAGTTGGAAAGAAAAAAGAATAGTAGTCAGAATGGGTCTCATTAAAAAGGCAAGACTTGAGCACAGACCTGTGGGAGGTAACAGAATATCTGTGGGAGGGGCCTCCTGAAAGAGGGAAAGGTTAGAGCCAAGGCCCTACAATGGGAGCGGGCCTGAGTGTTGAGGAGTGGCTCCAGGCCAGTGTGGCTAGAGCAGCACAAGTGTAAGGAAGAGTGATGGGCAAAAATTCAAAGAGGAAACAGCAGTCAGATAATGCACAGCCCTACTGCGCATGTGAAGGGCTTTGACTTTTACTCTCAGTGAAAACCATGACAGGGTTTTAAGCATAGGAATAACATGATCTGACCTATGTTTTAGAAGAATTACTTTGAGAATAAAATTTCTAGAGAAGCAGGCTAACCTGAGCAAAAGCTAACACAGGGATCCAGGTGGCAGGTAGTGGCTGAAAGCCAAATTAGAAAGAGTTTAAGAGAAAAAATGGCACAGCTAAGAAATTAGCACAACTCTTGACTACGAAGCTGCAAACACAAAATTCAGTGCAGGGCCTGGAGAGTGCTCATGTGAGTGAGGGCCCCTGATGCTTAAGCTCTGTCAGCATCCATGCACACCCACCTCTATACAAGCCAAGGCCCCTGGCCTGGTCAGTTGGGTGGATGGTGAGGTGCTTATCAAGTTGGGCACCCAGGAGGAGATGAGAGTTTGCAAGCAGGAAGAAGACAGATCATGCATTTCATTGTGAGATTTTTGAGATTCAGAGGTCAGTGCAACATCTAAGTGAAAATGGCCAGGCTCTTTCTGTTCCTAACAAAACTGCCCAGAGCTACCAGGATGACCTTTCTAAAAGGCACATCTGATCAAGTCACTTTCCTGCTTCAAAACCTCAGTGCTTCCCTTTGCCCATATTCCTTTAAAAAGAAACTGTGTCTCACAGTCTAGCCCTGGCCTGTCTTTCCAACTACGTCTTCCTCCATTCCATCCCCGGCACACTGCTCCCTCTGACTTGCAACTCCCCCTGTCTACAATGTCCTTCTCTAACTACCAAACTCCACCTCTCACTACACTGCCCTGATCTAATAACTTCTGTGAAACCACGTTCCCTCCTGCACCTCCTCCAAGGCAGGTCTAACCACTTCCTCTCTGCTGACTCAAAGTCCTCTGTACACAGTTCCATGGAATTTGCACCCAGAAATATGAACCCATAGAGGCAGGGTCGACAGTGGAACAATTACGGGCCTTAGAATTAGATTAACCTGGGTTAAAGCACACATGCATGTTGTATATAACTTTAAGCATGTTATTTAGTTTCTCTAAGCTCAGCTTCTTATAAAGGTAGTGCCTATTTTATAGAATTGGTGTCAAGATTAAATGAGATAATTTAAGTAAATCACCCCAGATAGGACCTGGCACACAATAGGTCTCCAAAAATTATCATTTCCCTCCAGACCCTGTTCCTCTTGGGCAGAAAATGTGTTTAATTTATATTCTATATGTCCCATTGTCACTGGTCACCCAGCACATAATAGGTGCTTGATAGACATTAACCTGAATGAAAGGACCCTGTCTTCTCAGAAACATTTAAATATACATTTTAGAAGCACATGAGTTCAGAGGTTAGGATAAAAATTCTAAAGTGGACCTTGGCATGTAAATCCCCTGTGGTCTAATATCAAACCAATTGCTTCCCCTTGGCGGCAGCAGCAGAGCCCTTCTGTGTCTCTGGGGAGCATTCAGCCGTCCAGTCTGTGAAGATTTCTCTCATTGCTCTTCAGAGCTTCCGTTATATCGTGCTCTTCTCACTTCCTTCTCTGCTGTGCTCCCACTCCTGAGCCTTGTTTGTTCTGTTTTCCTCCGCCATTTTTCACCACACACCATATGGCCCTTCCTTGCCTGCCTTAAGCTTGGAACTTCACAGCCTTCTCCAGGCTTCCCCAGGGCAACCTGGGCCCTCTGGGCCTGCTGAGCACTCCCTGTGACTAGCAGCCCTGCCCTGACGCTTACTTTGAAACCCAACACTGTTCCTAAGGAGACGCAGGACACAGAGTCTTTCAGTAAATTCACGTCAGGGGCTAGTTCTGCCAGTTAACTATGAGCCTAGAGTATTTTGAACAGGTGGTGATCTTCCAAACACAATATGATCGTGTGTTTAATCTTAGAATCATGAGAGGCTAGTAGGACAGATACAGAAAAACACAATTTTTCCTATTTTTTTCAACCTCCTCCAGCATCCAACGAGGCAGCCTCCTAGTGCAGAGCATCCTGTATGAACTCTGGAGTCTCGTGGACACAAGTTTGTGTCCCAGCTCTGTGTCTTCCTAGTGGTATTGTACATATGCTTCTCAAGTTCTCTAAACCTTAGTTTCTTCATTTGTGAAACTGAGATAACAATACCTGTCACACAGAGATATGAGTTGATATCATGCATTTATTTGTCATCTAGCAATGCATAACAAATCAACTCAAAACTTAGTGCCTTGCAAAAGCAATGTCGTTTATTAGCTCTTGTGAGTTTTGTGGGCCAGGAATTTGCGAGCGGCCAAGCTGAGCTAGTCTGACTCGGGGTCTCCCATGAGACTGAGGCAGACTGGTCAGTGGCTAGGGCTGGGGTCAATTTCAAGGCTTCTTCATTCACAAGTCTTGTTCCGGGGCTGGGAAAACGAACAGCTGGAGCAGGGGCTGGAGCAGCTGTGGCTCCCCAGACACCTCCTTCTATCCCTTTGGGACCCACCACATGGTCCTTCCACATGTTCCTTCAAGGTCTCTGGATTTCTTATGAGGTAGCTCAGGGCTCCAAAGGCATTTGTCTCACTTGAGAGAGAAACAGATGAAACCATATCATCTTTTCTGGCCTGGCTGGAAAGTCACACAATAGCATCACTTCCATTGCCTTCTATTTGTTAGAAGCAAGTCACTACCACCAGACTGTATTCTAGGGGAGCAGAATTAGACCCCTCCTTTTTTTGAAAGAGTGCTGAAAATTTGCGGACATCCTTTAAAAACACCATAGTGTGTGTAACGCCCAGTCCTCAATAAGTAGCAGTAAATTTTTTTATGTATCAGATGAGTTGAAAAATAAGACAAAAAATACCTGTGTGCCCTATCGTTCCTATCTTAACTCTCCACAAACACACGCACCATGAAACAAGGTGAAAGCACTTAGCAGTGTAGGCAAAAGGTAAAAAGGAAGCATAAAAATAATGATCGTTGACATTTATTGATCACTTGCTCAGTGGCAAGCCCAGTGTTAAATGCCTTACATACATCATCTATTTTAATCCTCAGAACAATCCCAGAGGTTCATTATTAACCCTCTTTTTTGGAGGAGAATTCTAGAGTATACCAATGTTGGTGCACTGTCCAGGATTAGACAGTTAAGACACAACAAGGAGTGGAACACGGGTGAGCTGACTCCAGAGCCCATGTGCCCAACCACTGTGCACACTACTGAGATCCTTTCAGCTGAGACAGGCAGCTGGGAAACCTTTGGCTTAATTTTTCCCTCCCTTGGAAACACCAATTTGAGAGGCAGGGTATCTGAGGGAGCAGGTGGAATAAAACCCAAGAATTCAAAAGTTCTTGAGTCTGGAAAGAGAAATGCCAGGTTGTTGTTGATGGGAAGAGAGCACAAGAAGTAAAAGACTGCCAGACAGCCGGGTAGCAGGGAGGCTGGGATGCCTGGCCCCACTCGGCCACTTACTGAACTCTCCCCACATGCTTAGCAGAGAAGGCCTTGAACAGTCTAACAAGGGTCTCTTCCACCACCACTGTGCCAGCTTAGCTATCTCAAGCTTGTGCAGTTTAGCACCGCCCCCTACTTCTCCTCCCACCAGGAATAATTCAGGGGATTCCCCCACAGCCTCTCCTTCAGGATGTAGAAACCACCCCACTTTGAGTTGACAGGTGTCCTGAAACTTTACTGGATGATTAAACAGGAAGAGATTGTTGAACAGGGACTGAGGAAAATCTTGTCATCAGATTCAGTCCTCCTGGTAAGGCCTTGGGTGGGGCACTAAGGGGATGAGGCACAGTTTTCTCCAGGGCCCACAAGAACATCATGCGGCCCAGACCCTGGACCCAGGCCCATGGAGGTTCTGGCACAGGGAGAGATGAGCTGTGGTCTCACTCGGGGCTCCTGAGAACTACAGCAATGCCTCTTGCAGTTGGCATTAGGTCCCCACTCCTGCCTCCTCCAGCATCTCATTCCTTGGATGCCTTCTGGGATCCACTCCTGGGTGTCCAGGGCCCTCTCCTCATTTGTTCCTTTCCATCCCTCTTGTCTGAACTTGTTTTAGATTATAGTTGCCCTCAGAGTACTTTCTTCTTTCCTATTATAGGATAGCCTTCAAAGTATCCCTAATTCAATATATTCAAAGTCCATCATTCAAAAAATGTTTGTGAGGTACATACTATCTGCACACTTAGTTCTAGGCACTGGGGATTCTGCAAGAAACAGGATAGGCCACGTCCCTGGCTTCCCTGAGCTTATAGTCCAGGGAGCCTTAACAAAAGGAGAATTCAGATTTCACCAAAAAAAAAAAAAAAAAAAATAGCGTAGGTGGGTAGGGGCAGCACAGGAGAAACATTTGAAATAACGTCGGTAATTTTCCTTTTACACCTAACTGAAACTACAGCAGCCAGAGTTTGTGAAGCATAATGGAAGTGAGACGCCATCTCTGGCACTGAAGGACAGCCTGCAGCAAGTCACTTGGCCTCTCAGCCATCCTTCAAGGGCCACCTGCGCAGGCTAGAAGTTCACCCATACAGACCTTACCTGTGGCAGGAATGTGGTCTGTGCCTAGCTTCTGTCATCACTCCCTGCCTGGACTTTCCAGCCAGAGGATTTGTGGGAGGGGAAAATTGCTACAATCCACCCAAGATACTTCCTCTTGCCCTGACCTCTCCCCGGTTTGCAACAGTGATCTCATGGACCTTTGCAAGCTCTGTCCACAGATTGCTTCTGGAAGCAGGTACTTGGCTGGTTGGTATCATGTGGGGCACAAGCCTTGCCAGGGGTTGGCGTAACCTCACTTTAAATTGAAAATGTACATGGTAGGAAGTGCCAAATAATTAAACTGTTAAGTAGATAAAAGAGGAGTTTTACATTAAGAACAAGACATTTTAAAATCTGGAATGAAAATTTCACATGAATTTCAAAGTTTAAGAACATAGGAAGTCAAATAAATGTCAGCTTTTTGGCTGGCAACTTTAGGCTTTGCCCCCCGCCCCACGCCACCCCAACCAATTCTACAGGGGATTTACTTTCCCTCTCCTCTGCCCTACATTGTAGATTGGTTTGGAAAGTTCTGGTAAGAGACATGCACTCTGATGGTGCCCTTGCCTTTATGATAACCTCTCCCAAATGCTAAGAAGAGAGAGGCAGATGGGAGCGAAAGAGGCAGCTTCGCTCAGCTGTTAGCATGCTCTTATAGCAGCAAATCCAACTAGAAGTGGCCCTGAGCAACAAGGACAAATTATTCTGTCTCACAATAAGAGCTTCCAAAGTAAAGAAGCTCCAAGGTTGCTTAAATGAGAAGCTCAAAAATGTCATCAGGGACCAAGATTCTTTCTATTTTCTCTCTCTGCCATTCTCAGTTTGTTGATACTTTTTCCTGTAGTATCCAGAGTCAAGCATCATATACACACACAATGATAAAGGGAGCAGGAAGAGAGGGAGCACTCCTACCTTGAATCCTTTTTAAAAAATGAGAAGAACTTTTCCAGTAGGTTCTGTCACCCTAGTAGATTTCCCCTCCTATCACACTGGACGGAATCATAGCACAAAATCACAGGCAGGAGGAATAGAATTTCTGTAATTGGCTTATCTAATCCAGATTCTTCCACCTCCTAGAGGTGCTTCTCCCTGAAGAGTGTGGCCACTGATACCTGAGCCAAATCAGGGTTCAGGTAGTAAGGCAGAGTGCAGTGAATGGCTGTCGGCAGCCCCGCAGCCACCGGAGTGTGACCTCAACACCCCCAACATCCCCCACCCACCATCACAAAGAAACCTGTGGGAAAGCAAGGTGATTAATGGGGGGAATACAAATGTCAAGTGGCTTTCTTTTCCTGAGATGAAAGAGCTTTGTTATGCTTTTGTTTTTAATCATCTGGTTTATGCAACACTTCATTAGCCAAATCCATTAAGTTGCTTTCCAAATTTGGAAAAGTTTCATCAGCTTGGAAGAAAGCAGCGGACCGAGTTCTGCTGAAGCCTGACCTCTTCCACTGAGCAGGTTATGGATATGCCTCCCCGCTGAGTGGCTGGGCACACACTTGTATGCCAGGGTCACTGGGAAGTGTAATCAGAAGAACAGAACATGAAAGCTGGGTCTTAGTGCTCATCCACTCTCCTGAATGCTAAGCGTCTCATTACACAGAGAAGCTCGTGGAAGAGCAGACAGGAAAGGGCTTGCCCACGGTCAGGCAGCAGAGTGGCAGAGGCAAGAAGGGAGCCCCATGTGGTGTTCATCTGTTTTCACAAAGCCTCTTAGCTCCAGCTCGGGCCCACCTGGCCAGAAAGCCTTCTTACAATTCAATAAATACCTTCAAATAACCAGAGTCCCGTATAGCAGACCACAAGAACAGGAAGCGAGGTTGAGAGGTGGATGTGGGGGAGGGAATTGGGAAGACCTTCCTGAAATACAAACATTCCCCAAACCTACAGAAAGTGGGCATATCTAATGTTGGAGTTGAATAGAAGGAGCTAGTTCATCTTCTTTAGCGGAAGTGGATAAGTTGCAAGACACCAAAGGAAGGAAAGAAGTGAAAAGAGCATTTAATGATCCAGTTAAAAGTAAATATGATACTAGATCCTAACAGACAAACGTGAGTTTAACTACAAAAAAAAGAAAAGGCCTTTGTTCTTGCTTCACATTCTCCATAGATCTAAACAAAGCTGCCCAAATATCTCACAGGCTCTAAAAACTTCCTTTCAGAAGTCCTACTTTTTATTATATCAAGCATATGAAGATACACACATGTCACACATTTAAAATAATTGATATACAACACAGTAAGAGTTAAGTGGTATTCAATTTCTTTTCTAATTGAAAATAAGTGTTTCATAGACATTAACTTAAACATTCACTTCTTTTTTTATATTGCAGCTTTCTGTACGTTTTGTTTACATTTTCGCCGTGTCTCACATGTCGCAAATATTTTAACAAACCCTTGAAAAGATATAAACCCTAGACCCATGCTCACAGCATCAAATGGATAAAACGAGAAACCACGGATCCTTAGACCCTGTGACTCCACAGAGAGGGAGTGGTGGGAGTTGAATTGAGCCAGGCACTCTTAACATCTGTCACTTACCTTAGCAGTATGCCTAACAGGACTGGTTTGCATCTATGTAATACTTGGTAGCTTACCCAGATCTTTTGTGTATTTGATTTCACTTGATTCTCTTCAACAACTTAGGATATAGACACTAAATTAGTTGTATTGATAGGAAAATTTTCATTTACAGTGATTAACTTGTTCAGTATCATGCAACCAGTAAGTGAAGAAACCCAAGTTTAGAGGTCTTACCACTCTAAATAATCATCTGCCTTGGATCACAACAAGCTGCCTTCAACTCTTTGTTGACAAATATCTTCTGAGTTTTCTCCTTCATGACTGAGAATGAACGAGCCATCTCAAAGTCTGAATCCTTTGGATAAGTTGCACTGGAGGAGGAGGCCTGAAGGAGAGATGTCACAATGCCTGGGATGACGAGCAGGCCCACTAAGGGATAAAGGAGGATTCTGTCTTGGTTCATTTGAGCAGCTATAACAAAATACTACAGGGTGGGTAATGTATAAACAATAGACATTTATTTTTCTTGGTTCTGGAAGCTGAGAAGTCCAAGATCAAGACACAGTAGCATTAGTGACTGGTGAGGGCTGCTCTCTGCTCCCATGGTGGTGCCTTGTTGCTACATCCTCCAGTGGGGAGGCCCTCTCTTAAGGGTGCTAATTGCATTCATGAGGGCAGAGCTCTTGTGACTTAATTACTTCCCAAAGGCCATACCTCTTAATATTATTGCATTGGGGATTAAATTTCAAAGTGAATTTTGGAAGGGACACCATCAAATAACAGTAACTCCTAATATAAACCAAAGAAAACAACCCTCTTCTGGGTGGTATTTTTAATATGCCAATAGCTGCGTGGTTAGAAACTCAACTCAACACTCTGACCCAAGGCTTGAACTCCAGGAAGGATGAAGTTATTTAAGAGGGCTGATCTAAGAGGGCTCTTGAGGCAATCAACCTGTTTTCTGTAATGGCTATGTTGGCTCCTAAAAGCTATGTTGGCTCCTAAAAGCTGTAAGGCCTGTGTCTGTGACAGTGTCTTGTCACATAATAGGCACCCCATCCATGTCTGTGCTCACCTCTTTGCTTGGTCAACCCTCATTAATGACTCCTAAGTTATCTTTCCAATCCCCATCCCTTGATCAGATTGAATTGTGCATGTGATATGCCAATTAGAAATCCAAAGCGGGGTTACATGCATTTCAAGGGATTGTGCTAGTGTACTCTTTCTACCATCCCTACTATATTTTAAAGTCCTTGAGGGCAGAAGCCATCCACATGTCTTTGAAGCCACCACATCTATCACAGTATTAGGCATGGAATACATACTCCATAAAGATGTACTTATTTTGACCCTGTGTCACTTTGGTTATATCACTGAGGAAGTTGGGTGGGAAACTGAGTCAAATCTGAAGGTTTCACAATTACGTCAATCAGAACTTCCTTTTAAAACATTGGTTCAAGTTCTCTTTTGAAGGACAACTTATTATATTAACAGTGCTAATCCTGATGTTGTAAATCACATACTTGACATAGCATTGTTTATAGTCAGGCGCACTTCTTTCAAAAGCCTGGTGATATCATAGGAAACCAAATATTCCTCCCTTATCACTCCCCATGCAGGCATTCTTTCCTGCACTCTAGAAATGATATTACGTAGTTTTTAGTAAATGGTAGTAGGGTGGGGGAGCTGCCATTGCGAGGTTGACTTCCCACCACATTTGGAATAAAATCCAAAGTCCAAATCCTTTCCACAGCCCCTGCCAACCTCTCCAACCTCTCCAATCTCATTTTCTATTCGATCTTTTGTTGTTGTTGTTGTTTTTGTTACAGGGTCTCATTCTGTCACCCAGACTGGCATGCAGCGGCAAGATCATAGCTCACTGCAGCCTCAACTTCCCAAGTTCAAGCAGTCCTCCTGCCTCATCTCAGCCTCCCAAGTAGCTGAGACTACAGGTATGTGCTACCACGCCCAGCTAATTTTTGTATTTTTTGTAGAAATGGGGTATCAATATGATACCCAAGCTGTTCTCGAACTCCTGGACTCAATGGATTTTCCTGCCTCAGCTTCCCAAAGTGCTGGGATTACAGGTGTGAGCCACCACACCCAGCCCCAATCTCATTTTCTAATACTCTCCTTCCCCTCAATATTCCAGCCACATGTCCTGTCTTTTAATTCTTTGAACACTCAAGTCTCTTCTTACCACAGTGTCTCAAAGTACAGTGTATACTCGTCCTAGAAAGATTTTTCACAACTGATTCCTTGATCCTCAGGTCTTGTTTTAATGTGACCTCCTTCCTTGACCACAAAAGTACAGTAGGTTTGCCCCTCCACACTTTGCCTCTTATTATCCAGTTTTTATCCTCGGAAGCACTTATTCAAATTTATAATTGAATATTTTGTCACCTTCTCTGTCTTTTTCAGACTATAAACTCCTGAGAGCAGAGATGTTTATCTTGTTCATGATGGCGTCTCTAGTGTCTATCACAGAGCATAGCACCAAGTAGGACCTCAATAAGCATTTTGTGTTTTTTTGAGACAGCATCTCACTCCATCGTCCAGGCTGGAGTCCAGTGGCACAATCTCGGCTCACTGCAACCTCCACCTCCCGGGTTTAAGCAGTTTTCGTGCCTCAGCCTCCTGAGTAGTAGTTAATAAATATATTTTGAATGAATGAATGAACAAATGCTTTAAGAGAGAGTTATCTTTTGCTCTCTGACTTTCTTTCCTATTTACCCATTTCAGATTCTTCCTGGAGACTGAGGAGCATTGTCTTCTATTCAGAGGAGTCTTCTAGGGAATAGAGATAAATTAGTTTGGTGGGGGTGGTGGGAGGGTAGTTGGGTAGTTGGCTCCTGCCTACAGGATAAGGTATGACATGTACCAAGAATGAAGAAAAATGTGTAGAATGTAGGTTGGAGGTCATGGTGAATTCAAGAACTCAGTTCCAGTGAGTAGAAATCTATCTTTACAATCTAAAGGAACTATTCATTTTGGAGCTGTCCATAGCTTTGTAGGTGAAAGATTAGAACCCCTATCAAATGTAGGTCATATGCCATCCCAGGGTAAGACTTATCATGGGCTTTATAATTTTGAAAAGATGACTTAAGACTTGCCTAGCAGAAGAGAGTTCCTGGGTCCCTCAGGAGGAGAAGATGCTACAGACCAGGAACTGCCTTCCCCATACTCCTTAGTCTATCTGAGCCCAAAGCAGAGTACCAAGCAGCCCCCTGTGGCATTCACTGGGTGTTGCTGATGATGACCTTATTTAGATAGCATGATTGGGAGACTGTCCCCTAGTCTGATTTTAACTTTCCATGGAATTCTAACATGGTAGTGTTCACTAACTTTCCATGGAATTCTAACACAAGATGTTCCACTACCAAATGTCCCAAATAAACCTCAGCTCAGCACATGTGGACAGAAGAAAGCTGCCACCCTACCACAACTTACTTTCCCTCTAAGATTCCTATTTTTTCTCCCTTCCTCCCTCTCTTCCTCCCTCCCTCCCTCCCTTCCTTCCTTCCTTCCCATCCTCCCTCCCTCCTTTCTTTTCTTTTTCTTTCTTTTCTTTCTTTCTTTTTTTTCCCTTCCCCTCCCCGCCCCTCTCCTTCCCTTCCCTTCCCTTCCGTTTCTATTTGAGACCGGGTCTGCTTGGTCACCCAGGCTGGAGTTTGGTGATGTCGTTAGAACTCACTGCAGTCTCAAACTCCTGGGCTCAAGTCATCCGCCCACCTCAGCCCCCCAAGTAGCTGGGACTGCAGTTGCTCCCCACTATACCCGGCTACTTTTTTTTTCTCTGAAATGGGGTTCTAAGCATGTTTTCCAGGCTGGCCTCAGACTCACATTCCTATTCTCAATGGCTTTAGGCACTGCACACTTGTCTGGCAGTGATATCACTGGGCTCTGGGGTTTCTAGCAGTGCTGAGGGAATATTCACACAACTTAACCCACTCCCTAATCCATATCACTGTCCCATAGTAGGCTAGCAATTCATTGTTATCACAGATCTTCTGCCTAAAGATCCTAGCTCTTCCGTATCTAGACCTATTACAGGTAAGATTGATGAATAAATTCTTCATTAATCTCTTACCTGTCATACTAACCTGTGATCTTGTAGAAATTACTTCAACTCTAGATGCTTCAGTCTCCTTATCTGTAAAATAGGGATAATATTAGCATCTACCCCTCAGGATTAATTATTAAATGAGCTATTATATAGAAAGCATAGAGATGTGTTTAATAATAATTAGTCCTCAATAAATGTTAGCCGATTACAACTAGTAGTATTGTATCATTTTTTCATAGTGAGCTCCTAGAAGGGAAAGAATTGAACTCATCCATTTCTATGTCTTAGGAGCCTGATTCACACTTGACATACTGAAGGGCTCAACATATATATGTTGGATTGGATTAAACTCCCTTGACATTTATTGTCTGCTCCATTCATATGCTGCTTTTCGCCTAGCTGCTTTCTCTGACTTTTAGTGTGCAAATCATATAACTCCAACTGAGCTGTTTTTTCCTAGGAGTACAGGATAGCTCATTCACCTTTGTATGCCCTACACCGTCTGGCTCATAAGTAGGTGCTTAGTAACTCTTCACAGCCTTAAACTGACTACATGCCTGAATCCTGATAATAACAAGGATTCTATCATATAGAATATATGTAAGAGCAGCTGGCATACACGCATTTTTTTCTCCATTAATACTACAACTTAGCAGTGGGAGGAGATGTCTAAAGCATTAAGGCACCAAATTGGGATTGACATACAGTGGTGGGGTTGGGGAGGGATTGCCTAAAAGCTGGACTGTACAGTAGACTATATGTTCCTTGTGGGCAAAGACCATGTTTCCTTCTTTCTCCAGCACCTTGCCTGACATACTCTATGCACTCAATGACTGTCAGTCCCATTAATGAATTTATTCGTGTTTGAAATCCCAACACAGGCAGCTCTCATTGCTCCCTAGTGTCAGATATGTGCTTGCCAGCATGCCCCTACGCCTGGACAGTGCTCATTTCCCACCCTACTCTCAGTATTACACACTCTCCATCCCTGGCTAGTGTCACATGCATCAGTGTGAAGAGACCACCAAACAGGTTTTGTGTGAGCAACAAGGCTGTTCATTTCACCTGGGTGCAGGTGGGGGGCTGAGTCCGAAAAGAGAGTCAGCAAAGGGTGGTGGGATTATCATTAGTTCTTACAGGTTTTGGGATAGGTGGTGGAGTTAGGAGCAATGTTTTGCTGGTGGGGGGTGGATCTCACAAAGTACATTCTCAAGAGTGAGGAGAATTACAAAGAACCTTCTTAAGGGTGGGGGAGATTATAAAGTACCTTGATCAGTTAGGGTGGGCAGAAACCAATTACAATGGTGGAATGTCATCAGTTAAGGTTACTTCCACTTCTTTTGTGGATCTTCAGTTGCTTCAGGCCATCTGGATGTATACGTGCAGGTCACAGGAGATATGATGCCTTAGCTTGGGCTCAGAGACCTGACAGCTTGATCCTTACCTCAATCTCAAGTTGGCAAGATGAGTGTCACACTTTGAAATCATGTTTGTGCAAAAATTGCTGCAATCAACTAATGCCTATCTGGCTCGAATCTCTTCTTGGTATCCAGAAAATCATCAACAATGAATCCTGTCCCCTGGATTCATTGGAAGACATCTTTCTTTGCTACCTATTGAATATATTCTCTTTTTCAAACAGGTCAATCTTAGGAAATAGTTTTCCCATCAGTAGCAGGTCTTCGAAGAACATTAGCAGAGAAGATTCTTCAGGAGACAGACCAGCCAGAAGTGCTCGTCAAACATGGCTGCCTTCTTTCTCTTTTCATATGTGAGAAAGGAAGTTTTTAAACTTGGTGCTATGGTTTGGATGTTTGTTGCTTCCAAACATCATATTAAAATTTGAACATCAATATTAAAAGTGGGACCTAATGGAAGGTGTTTGGGTCATGGGGGTGGATCCCTCATGTATAGAGCAATGCCCTTCCTAGGAGGTGATTGAGTTCTCACTCTATTAGTTCCCATGAGAGCTGGTTGTTAAAAAGAGCCTGGCAGCATCAACCTTTCTTTTGCTTCCTCTCTCACCATGTGATTTCTGCATGTGCTGGCACCCTTTCACTTTCCACCATGAGTGGAAGCCCCCGAGGTCCTCACTAGATGCAAATGCCTAATCTTGAGCTCTGTAGCCATCAGAATTGTGATACAAATAAACTTTTTTTTCTTTATAAACTACCTAGTTTCTGAGATTCCTTTACAGCAACACAAAATGGACCAAGACACTCAGCTTCCCAGGCAACATCAACTTTCCAAAGTCTGTGTAAGATAATTTGGGTAGCAAATGATAGAAAATCTAACCAAGAGTAGCTTAAACAATAAGGACATTTATTATTGTGCATAACATGAAGTGTGGAGATAGAGCAATTTCAAGGTGGATTAATTCACTGACATGATATCGTATAGATCTAGCTCACTTATTCTGCAGTTTTCCTCCACAATCTCAAGATCTGCTGTGGGTCACATTTCATATGCTATCAACAATTTTCAGAGGCAGAAAAAGAGAATGTCCCAATCTTGTGTCCCTCCACCAGATGTCCCCTTATCTTTCCTTGTCAAGAATCAGCATAATCTATCCCTGATTAAACAATCACCAGACAAAGAAAGGCCACCATAAATTTGCCTAAACCAATGAAGATTCACCTTACCATCTATGATTGGGTAGAGACTAAATTCTTAGAAAGAACATGACCCCTCAGAGGAGGGTTACTAAATTCAGGGTTTTGATAGCAAGGTAGAAAGGGGGAAATAACTCCCTGGTGGGCAACCAACAGTGTCTGCAACAGAGAAGGTTGGACACATTGACTTCTAAGTAGTAGGTAATGAGTAAAATTACTCAATTTTATGCTTAGGAGAATCAAGCCAATGTAAGATAAGGACCCTGCTTACTCAGAGCTACAATCTGGTTTCAGAGATAAAGACTTTTCAAAAGCATTAGCTCAAGATGATTTTACAATCATTACCCATATAGGCTGCAATAGAAGCAAAGCACTACCAAAATCTTCTAGTGTAGAAAATGTTCAAGTAGGCTCACTAACGCAAAGCAAACAAAATCTTCTTGTAATACGAGGTCACAAGGTTTGTACACATCCTAACCCAGATAAATATCAAGAGTGAAATTGTAATATTTGGCCTCAATTTCAGTCTCTGTCACAAAATTGACCAATGCCTTCCTCTGGAGAATACAATACTTTTTTTTTTTTTTTTTAATAGACCAAAACACACAATTCACAACTTCCCTGGAGACTCTGCTAAGGTTTTATAAAGATTTAGTTTTTTCTTTTCTTTTCTTTTCTTTCTTTTTTTTTTTTTAACATGAAAATATCTAATTCCTTGTGAAATAAATAGAAAAACAGGTAGGAGAACTGTTTGACCCTGAAGACATGCCAATAAGTTTCCCTTGCCAAGATTTATATTAAACACAAAATTTGATAATCAGATTGTTGCTACATTTGTGACTCATTATTCATTTACTTAACCTTAGGTTGGCCATTGTCTCTCCCATTCATGCTCTCTGAGGTCTGGCAGGACCAGAGGTGCTAAAACCTCAGGTCTCCACTGCTTAGTATTCTCAGAATGGCCAAAAGGGAGTCATTTGGGCTGAATTATGTTCCCCCTAAGAGTCACATATTGATGATCTAACCACTGGGACCTCAGAATGTGGCTGTATTTGGAGCTAGGGTCCTTTAAAATGTGATTGAGTTAAAATGAGGTCATTAGGGTGGGCCCTAATCTATTTTGATTATTGTCCTTATAAGAAGAGGAAATTTGGACACAAAAAGAGATACCAGGGGCACACAAAGGAGAGACCATCTGAGGACATAGCGAGAAGGCAATGATCTGCAAGTCAAGAAGAGACGCCTCAGGAGAAACCAAACCTGAAGACACCTTGATTTTGGACTTCCAGCCTGCAGTACTGTAAGATAATTCCTGTTGTTTAAGCCAACTGGGCTGTGTATTTTGTTATGGCAGCTCCAGAAAATGAACACAGGGAGCAAAGGGGCATAACCTCAGGGAGCATCCTTTGATTTCTCTACTTCCTCCACCCCAGGAAGTCCTCGCCATTGAGTCCTACCTTTACACTGCAGCTGGCCTTCTGCCAGCTGTGGAGCCCTCCACCCATGATGAAGGCAAACTGACACTCAGATTCCTCAGCGATGAGCACTGAACACTGTCCACATTACACAATCTCTTCCTTCCCTGACTCTGCTTCTCTCCAGAGAAGAGTAGGGTGTGTTCTGGACTCAGGCCACAGGCGCAAATTTTCCCTAGAAGAGCCTGGAAAAGAAGCAGTAAGTCACGGAGCTGCAGTTAAGTTACAAGAAAACTCACCTGAAAAAACAACCAGGAATTTTCACAGGGCAGGCCAATTACCTAAAGCGTGTCTCTACTGTGTGTTGTCTTAAGAGAATGAGGCTCCTGCCCATCAACAAGAGCTGGCTGGAAGCAGAGGGATCAGGTAAGTAAACCTTCAGGAGGACTGAGTTTCAAATGTGGGTCCCTGCCAGACAGGGATTGTATGTCCTCAAGTAGATGTCCCTCCCTGTGACCCACAATATCAGCAGTGTGTGGCCCTTTTCCAGGGAGGAGAAGTGGAAATACCCACCTATAGTTAGGAACTGGGGATTACTATGAGAGAAGGGAGGAAGAAACACAGTGTCTAAAAATTAGCAGACTACCAAACTTAAAAGTCCTGCTTCATCATTTATTTACTAACTACACAGCTTGAACACATTTTTCAACATCTCTAAACCACCATCCACTCATTTTAAAAAATGGGAATACTAGTAGCTATCTCAACAAACTGTTGGGTGTAATTAAACAAGATATTACAGTAAAGTTAGCAGACTATAGGGTATATAGGCAAGTGAATAGCAGCAGCAACAACAGCAATAGGGATGGTAGCTATTAATAAAACAAATGACCAAGCAGGATTTCACATTTCAAGAGCTCTGACACAGGGCTGAGCTCTGCACTTCTTGGTGATAATAGAAGTAGAAAGGAGGAAGTCGAGATGTGGGTGAGGAAGCTGGGCCAGGTCAGAAGGTCCTTCTGGAGTGGAGGAATGTTGAGTGGAGCCAGGGTTAGATAAGATCTTGAGTTAGAGGGAGAGGTTGTAGGGAAACCTTCCTGTGGTACGGGAGTTTCTGTCCTCTTTTAGCTTAGTATGTTAATGAAATGAGTTAATGCTCTCCCCACTAGAAACAATCAAGTTACTTCATCTCAGAAATAATCTCCCCCAGGAACTATCACACTTCGAATCATAACAACAAAACTACCTCAGACACATCCCAGGGCAATAGCCCAAGGGACAGAACTCTCAAAAGTTCTAGAGCCTGCTATTTTGAGTAGATTGAAAAGTAGGAGCCCCTCTAAATGAGGTCAACCATCAGGGCCCGTGTCTCAGAGCTCTTCTAGCCAAGAAAGTCTATCTGGAAAGCAAGCCACCCAGAGAAACCAAGCCACCCAGACACACCCTGACCAGCCCAGCATCAGCAGTGTACTTGGTTGCTTCTTAGACCGAAAGCTGGACTAGGGAGACAAGTGGTAGAAAATGAAGCATAAAGCATGAAGGGTACTTTTTTCTCCATTAACAGAACATTCACACAGTCCCTAGTGTCTATAAAAGTTAGCTGCTGTCAGTAAAGAAATGATTATCCAACAACAAAAAAAATTACAGTGAAACCATTTACTAGGGAAAAAATTCAAATTTGAACCTCATTATAAATCTGTATAAAATTATCTCCATATGGGTTAAGGATTTAATATTTCTATAAAGGAAGAAAAGGAAGAGGAGGAGGAGGAAAAGGAAGAGGAGGGGCAGGAGGAGGGAGAGAGGCAGAAACAAGCTAGAAGAAAATATAAGTGTACATTTAACCTATCTTGGGGGTGCTGTGGCAATTTTAAAATATGGCCACAGATTCCATGCTATACTTCCCATGACACGCACTTGAATGTGAGTAGGCTTGAGATTGCTCTCACCAACAGAGTAGCTGATGTCCAAGGCTTTGTCATAAAAGGGCTTACAGCTTCCTCTTTGTTTCCTAGAACACTTGCTTTTGCAGCTGTGGGCTACCATGTAAAGGTTCTAACTATCCCAAGATCACTGGATGAGCCACATGCAAGCACTCTATTGGACATCTCTGTTGAGCCTAGCCTTCCAGCCATTCTCACCAACGCTCCAGACACATGAACTATACCATCCTGGACTCTTCAAACCAGCCCATCCACCAGCCAATTAACATTGAATGACTTCTCTCAACACCATGCATAATGCAGAAAACCCACCAGCTGAACCCTGCCCAAATCCTTGACCTATGAAAAATTATAAAATACAATAAAATGGTTGTTTTAAGCTATTAAGTTTTGAGGTCACTTGATATGCAGTGACAGATAAAATTGGACTGGTAGTGAAGGACCTTCTAAGCAAAAAAGTTCATTAGGAAGCCAAGGAAAGAATAATAGATTTGAAATTATAAACTGCTCTATGTCAAAAGTCATCATCACATACAAAATTAAAAGGCAATAACAAACTTGAAAAACATCCTTGTAACACATCTAACAGACAAGAAGAAAAGCACAATAGGAAAAAAATGTACAAATAACAAAAAGCAGTTATCAGAAAAAAAAAAGACAAAAAAGAGAAATGCTATTTAATTTTTAGTGGCAATTACTGGTAAAATAAATATAAATAAGATAATATGACACCTATTTGGCTTCAAATTTGTGAAGATTTTTTTAAATGATAGCACTCAATACCTGGAAGACTGCAGTGTAGCAGGGATTTACATACCACTGGTGGGAATGTAAATTGGTAATCTTTCTGGAGAATAATCCAATTATATAAATCAAAAGCCTTAAATGCCTTTTGCTCAAGTAATCCCAGTTCTAAAAATTAATGAGACATGTGGCCAAACATTTCTTACGTTCTCATCACAGCACTGTTTATAATACTGAGAAGTCATAAACAACAAACCATATAACAGTAGAACTGTTCCCAAATTTCACATAATGGAATACAATGAAGCTATCAAAAGTCATGCTCTCTCCAAAATATTCATTGCCAGGGGAATACATTCATGATATAATTAAAGTGAGAAAAAGTGGTTAACCATATGCAAAAGGAATAGCCACAGTGTCATTCACATACATGATAGACAGACTTAAAAAATGAATAGAAGGAACACACTAAAATATTAATGGTAGTCTCTGAAAAAAGGGTTTAAGTATTATTTCCTTCTTTCTCTTTGCCTGTGTTTTCCTAATTTTCCAACAGGGAACTATATTAATTTTATAATCAGAAAAACAGTTTTCATTTAAGTAAATTTTTTTTGAGTTTCACAGTACTCCAACACACTTGAACACAGGATTTCAAGCACTAAAGTTTTCCCAGAAGCCAGGAGTGCTCCCTCAAGTGACAAGCTGTGGTCTGTTTTAAACGTGTCTAACTTCTAAGCCATGCTGCATAGATCCCCAAGCTCCAACATTATCTCTCTATTTTCCCTCCCTTTTTCCCACCATACCTCCTGACCACATCACCACACACAAGTAAAGATTCTTATTCCTTCAATGACCTCCTGTTAGCATAGAAATCACAAAAAGTCATCCTTAGGCCAAATGGGGTCTATAGATCTCTTTTCTTTGATGCCCCTTTCCAAAATGTGTTAATTTTCTTTTCACTAGTTGTCAGTATTAAAAAATGAAGAGAGATTTTCACCTCCAGGAAGATGGAATGGGCATACTTTTTCCCTATTCCTCTCACTGAGGGCAACTAAAAATCCTGGGCATTATTTATAAAACACAAATGGCTCCAAAATGTAAAGAGAAGAAGCTAGATTAGATAGAGACTTAGGACCTGAGAAACAGCAAATTAGTGAGTTCCATGGGTTTTCTTTTTGACTCATACATCCCAGACTTAGAACTGAAGAAGCCCACAACCCAGAAACACCAACTGGAGCAGACAAAAAGAGTGCCAAGGAAAGTGTGCCATCCCTAGCCAGAAAAACAGGAAAAAAGCAACCTAGCAAAACAGAAAACTTTCAGACAGTAACTGCTCTATTCCAACCAAACACTAGAGGAGTGGTGGGGGGAAATGTGGCTCCGCTTCACTCACAACAGCAAAGCCTACTACGGAACTTAAACTTCCACAATCAGGAGGCTATATCACAAGTCACCCCAACCACCTGACCGGGGTGGTGTCAGTGAAAGACAAGGAATGAGGTAGGACTTTCATCTACTATGACCAGTAGGCAACTCTAACCTTCCCCAACATGGGGAGCCTGGAGTTTCACCACTATATAGGAGTAATGAGGCACATCTCTCATTCTCCAATGGGAAGGTGTGAGAGGAGGCCTCACAGGGTGTAACAACTTTCACTCCTAGCCAGCAGTAATGAAGACGCCCCCACCACTGGAGTCCCCATCCCACCAGTAGTAAAAAGGAGTTTTTTGAACTCTCACCACCTGTCAACGAAGGTCAAGTGGTAAGCCTGAACTTCTACCCCAACCTGAAAGTGGTAAGGTGGCAGGCCCCTCTTACCCTGCGGGAATGGTGGCAGAGGAGACCAGCTAAAAGAGTAGATTTACAGAAGATTTAGAGACTAATAACATAAATGTAAAATGTAGAGATTTCAATAAAAAGTTAGTCATCATCCCAAGAACCAGGAAGCTGCTCTCAAACTAATGAAATAAGTCATACGATAGGTACCAATACTGAGATAACAGAGATATTAAATTTATCTAACAGATTTTAAAGCAGCCCATGATGAGAACACTTCAATGAGCAGTTATAAACATGTTTGAAACAAATAGAAAAATTGCCTCAGGAAATAAATGTAAAATGTCAGCAGGAAAATAGAAGATTAAAAAAAAAAA
>NW_012113808.1:9356147-9395110 GCF_000951035.1 Colobus angolensis palliatus
AAAAAAAAAAAAAAAAAAAAAGAACAAAGTGGAAAATTTAAAACTAAAGGATTGTTTTGTTTTGTTTTGTTTTGAGGCAGGGTCTCACTTTGTTGCCTAGGCTGGAGTGCAGAGGTGTGATCACAGCTTACTGAAGCCTTGATCTCCTGGGCTCAAAAGATCCTCTGCCTCAGCCTCTAGAGTAGCTGGGATTACAGGTATGTGCCACCATGACTGGCTAATTGTTTTATTTTTTTCTTTTTCTTTTGCAGAGATGGGTCTCACTGTGTTGACCAGGCTGGTTTTGAACTCCTGGCCTCAAGCCATTTCCCACACCTCGGCCTCCAAAAGTGCTTGGATTACAGGTGTGAGCCACTTTGTGCAGCCCAGAACTAAAAGGTATTAGCTTTTAAATCAAAATGTAAAAGCTCAATATATGGACTTCTATTAGTTCTTATTGCCGCCGTGACTAATTACCACAAATACAGTCGGTTAAAACAACACAAATTTATTATCTTATAGCTCTGGAGGTCAGAATTCTGAAATGGGTTTTACTGGGCTAAAATCAAGATGAATCAGGACTGTGTTATCTCATAGAAGCTCTAGTGAATCATCTGTTTCCTTGTCTTTTCTAGTTTCCTGAATCTACTTGCCTTTGTTGGCTTGTGGGTTCCTTCCATCTTCAAAGGCAGTGATGATCTGTCATGTTTTCTCACATTGTATCACTCTGACAAAGATTGTTCTGCCCCTCACACTCACTTATAAGGACCTTTGTAATTATATTTGGCTCACCAGGATAATCTTTCCATCTCAAGAGTCTTAATTTAATCACATGTATAAAGTCCTTTTTTCCATGAAAGGTCATATATTCATATGTTCCAGGGTAAGGATGTAGACATCTTTGAGAGGCCATTATTCTACCTACAGTAGTCTGCTCCTAGAGTTTCATGTCTGTTCCACAAGTAAAATACATTTGCCACACCCCAAAGTCCCCAAAAGTCTCAATCCATTACAGCATCAACTCAGAGTTCAAATTCTCATCTAAATCTTATCAGCTTAGAGGCCCCAAAACTCTTCTTCTATGTCATTTAAATATATACGGGTAGGACTCTGAGTATGATCAACTTGGAGTAAAATTCCTCTGCATCTAGGATCTATAAAACTGAAAACAAAAACAGGGCCAGGTGCAGTGGCTCATACCTGTAATCTCAACACTTTGGGAGGCCATGGCAGAAGGATCACTTGAGCTCAAGAGTTTGAGGTTACAGTGAGATATGATCTCACCACTGCACCCCAGCCTAGGTGACACAGTGATATCCCATCTCTAAAAAACAAAACAAAACAAAATATCTGTTTTCAAAATACAATAATGGGATGATGGGACTGCCGTAATATACCAATTGTAGACATTTCCATTCAAAAGGAAAAATGAAAGAAAGGAGTCACAAGTCCCAAATAACTTTTGGGACTTGTTATTGCTGGGACTTTTGGGAAATGCAGCTAGACAAATTTTTAGGTTTCAAGGCCTCTGTGGCACAAGGCTCTATCCTCTCTGCTCACAGTTCCACCCTTGGAGTCATCCTTTCTTTTCCATGAAAGGCAGGGCTTGTTTGCAGCTGCATAGTTCTATCAGCCTGTTTCTTATCTGTAGAATTTTAGGGATTGGACAGCCCTATAGATCTTAAAATTGAATTAGTAACTTTTTTAAAAAGAAAAAGAATTTCCAAGCACATATGATATCACTGGAGAATTGTATCAAACACTTAAAGAATAACTAAAAACTAATCTATACAATCTCTTCCAGAAAATAGAAAAGGAGGGAACATTTTCCAATTTATTTTATGTATCTAGTTTTGCCTAGACAACAAAACCAGACAAAGACAGTACAAAAGAAAGAAAGCTATAGACAAATATCCCTCAGAAATATAGATGCCAAAATCCCTAACAAAATATTAGCAAATAGAATTAGCAATATATGAAAAAGAATTATAAACTATGACCAAGTGAAGTTTTTCCAGAGATGCAAGCCTGCCTAATTTATTATTTGAATATTAATCAATGAAATCTACCATACTAACAGGCTAAAAAGAAAAAAAATCACATGATCATATCAATCAATGCAAAAAATTTATTTGACAGAGTTCAACACTTATTCATGATAAAACCTCAAAAGAAAATAGCAATAGAGGGTAACTTCCTCAACTTGATAACGAGCATCTACAAAAAAACTGTAGCTAACGTTGTACCTAATGGTGAGAGACTGAGTACTTTCCCCCTAAGATGAAGAACAAGTCAGGAAGTTCACTCTCACAACACTTATCCACCATGGTACTAAACATTCTAGCCATCATAATAAAGCAAGAAAAGGAAATAAAAGACATGCAAATCATAAATAAATAAAACTATATCTTTTAGAAGAGGATATGATTGTCTATGGCTGTACCACCCTGAATGTCTGATCTCAGAAGCTAAAGAGGGTCGTGCCTGGTCAGTACTTGGATGGGAGTTAAGGACATGATTGTCATAGAAAATCCCAAGAGTCTAAAAACAAGTATGTCAGAACTACAAGTGAGTTTGCCAAGGTCTCAGGATTCAAAATAAATAAGCAAAAACCAATTGTATTTCTAGACACTAGCAATAAGCATGTGGACTCTAAAATTAAAAGTATAGTATCATTTATAATTGCACAAAAAATGAAATAGATAAAACTCTAAGAAAACATGTATAATAATTGTATTTGGAAAACTACACAATGCTGATAAAAGATATCAAAGAAGACCTAAATAAATGGAATTGGCAAAGGGATAGACTCACATATTAATGAAACAGAATGGAGAACCCAGAAGGAGACCAACTCAAAGATGCCCAGTATATTTTTGATAAATGTCCTAAAGCAATTCAGTGGAGTAAAGACTTTCAACCAGTGATTCTGAAGTAAATAAACATCTGTAAGGAAAAAAAAATGACACTCTACCTAGGTCTCATACCTTACATAAAAATTTGCTCAAATGGATCTTGAACTTAAACGTAAAATGTAAAACTATAAAACTATTAAAAACATAGAAAATCTTCAGAAATTAAGACTTGATGAAAAGTTTTAGACTTGATAACAAAAGCCAAGAAAAAGGAAAAGTTAATAAACTGACTTCATCACAATTTTTTTAAATTTGCTTTCCCATAAACTCTGTTAGGGGAATAAAAAGACAAGTTACAGAGTGGTAGAAAAAATTTACAAATCGCACATCTGACCAAAGATGAGCACACAGAATACATTTTAAAAACTCTCAAAGCTCAAAATAGTTCAATTAGAAATAGCTCACACATGTAATCCCAGCACTTTGGGAGGCCGAGGTAGGCTGACTGCTTGAGCCCAGAAGTTTGAGACCAGCCTGAGTAACACGGCAAACCCTGTTTCTACAAAAAATTCAAAAAACAAAAATCAACCAGGCATGGTGGCACATGCCTATAGTCCTAGCTACTCAGGAGACTGAGGTGGGAGAATCGTCTGAGCCCAGGAGATCAAGACTGCAGTGAGCCATGATCATGCCACCGCACTCCAGTCTGAGCAGTGGAGTAAGACCCTGTTTCAAAAAACAAACAAACAAAAACAGTTTTCTCCTACTATACTCTCAACAGTGATCCCTTCTGGTTATCAAGATGTGGGGGGTAGGTTTTCTCCACATACCAAGCAATTCTTCAGTCCTATGATTCAATTCAATTCTGACCACAATCTACCTGGACATAACATCAGATTCCACAAGTTAAGGACTAGGTCCTACAGGACTGCCCACATTTCAGATGCCAATTGCTAGTCCAAGGTTGTTTATCTGTGCTTCTGACTGACTGATTATAAATCAGAGGTTCCCACAACCTCCCTGCAGATTCCATCATTTGCTAAAATGGCCCACAAAACTCAGGGAGATACTTTACTTACATTTACCCAGTGATTATAAAAGGATACAATTGAGGAACAGCCAGATGGAAGAGATGTATAGAGCAGGATATGGGGCAAGGAGCGTGGAGCTTCTAAGCCCTCTCTGGGCATGCCACCCTCCTGGCACCCCCACATATTCAGCAAACTAGGAATTCTGTGAACTCTGTCCTTTTTGGTATTATGGAAGTTCAAATATGAAGACATGATTAATTAAATCCTTCTCAACTGGTGATAAACTCAACCTTCAGCTCCTTTCCTTTCCTCAGAGGTTGGGAGGATGGGGCTAAAAGTTCCAATCCTCTAATCACAGGGTTAGTTCCTTTGGCACCCAGCTCCCATCCTAAGGATATCAAGAGCCCCTAGCCATCAGCTATCTTATTAGCATACAGCAAGACACATCACTTTGGAGAGTCCAAGCATTTTAGGAGCTGTGTGCCAGGAAAGGAGGAGAAAGACCAAATACATATTTCTTATTGTAAATCCCAATGTCAAACTCACTGTTGGGGGAAACTGGGTAAGGGTATAAGGCACCTGTCTGTATTACTTCTTACAACTGCATGTGAATCTACAATCTTCTCAAAATAAAAAGTTTGATTTTAAAAAGTTTAATGTGGTTTCACATAAAAATCTAGATCTCTACCTTCTCTGAAAAAGATTGCAAGATCTGACCCACTTCCAAACATGGCTAAAACGTGCTGGAGAGGAGCAGCAGTTGTACCTCAAGCCTGCGCCAGTTATCCCATGCGCCAGGTCATCCTAGTCCTCACCCTTCCCTGTTGTCTATCACCTAGGCTCAGGTTTCTTTGCTATCTGTCATGCAGCTTGCCCTGCTATTTCTCTTACATCCACTCAGAGTCCCCTCCCTGAACCCCATGGGCGTTTGAGTTTTCCACTTTTGTAGAGTCAAATTTCTGATGCCAGTAAAGCAGAGCTAAGTCATGCTGAGGAGTTAGCTCGTAAAACATCTAACACCTTATGTCTAAAAATGCATACCTGAGACATAATAGAGTGGAAATCCTTACAATTCAGAAAGAACTGAGTTATAATCATGGTTTTCCTGCCTAACTTGAGCAAACTACTTGATTTTTCACACTTTATAAAATGGTAACAATAATACATAACTCAATCCAACCAAAACACCCACCACCATAGAGAAGGTGCTCGTTAATATGTTTTCTTCACAAGGGCAGGATGCTTCTCTCTTACTGCTGTGATTTCCACCTTAATAACCAACACCTTATGCTAAAAGAGGTTGGCTCCCACTGGAGTTTTACACATATATTTGCCATAGACTGGGAACTAAGGTACTACTTTGCTAAGCATCTCTCTAGAACTATCTCACAATCCTCACAATAATTCTACAAAGCATTCACTCAAGTGTATCACACCCATCTTACAAATGAAAAATTTGAGGCATGGAATTATTTGGTTATTTGAGCTTCATCCAATAAGTTTGAGTCTAGAACCTGTGCATTTAATCACTTTTCCACCACCTCTCATAGTTTCAGGCTTTGGCAAAGCTTGGTAGAGCAAGACTTTCCAGACTCTCTCCAGGCACTAACCTTTTCCATCTGTATCTCTTTGCCTATTACTCAGGTAAGGTCAGGAATGATTACTTCGTGGTCAGCCTCATGTTATTGCCTTGGGAAGACTTTGAGAATGGCCATCTCTGTTTCACCTTCTTTCTCTGGCACATGAAATGTCTTTTGGGATGTGTGTGTGACTCAGGGACCTGTAGGCCGTACTGTCTTTGAAGATTTTCAGATACTATGTGCCAAGCACAGAGTATTATTATTGAGGATATTTTCCTATACAGTTTTATTGGCATCTTCTTCATAATCCAGTGATCTTTTTTTGGCACTAACTTATGTTGGCAAAAGGAAGAGGACAAAAAACACAAGAAACAGGCTGAGTGAAATACCAGCTCTCCCCTGAGGACTGGTTGCTGGCTGAGATGCTCAAGCCTGTCACTCACCGGAGATGAAGATACTCAAGAACAGCAAGATCCTCCCTGCTTCTTGACAGAGTGTCCAGGACCTTCCCAGGAAATGAAACCAGAGAAACATCTTAGGCTTACTTTTCAGTGGTTAAAAGCTGGGACTCTTCAGGAAGACAAAGCTGGATTTGATTCCTGGCTCCTTTACATCTTGGCTGTGTGAACTTGGGCAAGGTTCATAATGTCTCTTGCTAAGCCTTCCTTTTCATTTTGTAAAATGGAAGTGATAATCATAATAATGCCTTCGTTACAGGGTCTTTGTAGGAAATAAACGAAGTGATGCAGAAAGGTGCTTACTACAGTGCCTTATACAAAGTAAGCACTCAATAAATGCTGGTGTATTATATTAGTGGTGGGATTTGAAATAAGCCTGGGGTAAAAAGGGGATGGTGGTGGTGCTGCTGTTGGTGGCAGTGGTGGTGGTGATGGTGGTGGTGATATTTTAGCAATTATCAACAAAAAGACAGGAAAAAAGATTAGATTTCAAAGAGTACTCTAGGGAAGCTCACATCCCACAAAAGCTGTATTCCTGAGAGATTATCTGGATTTAAATATTTAATAATTAAACCTTGTTTTTCTATTAGATACCTTTATAATTCCAGAAACATTTTCTGTTTGATTTTGATAAATTTAACTCTTTACTTTAAATGATATCCTTGTGTCACCTCCTTCTAACTTTATGTCCTTAGGCAACCTTATTCACTTTCTTTTTTTTTTTCTTTGAGATGGAGTCTTACTGTGTCACCCAGGCTGGAGTGCAGTGGCTCAACCTTGGCTCACTGAAGCCTCCACCTCCCAGATTCAAGAGATTCTCCCACCTCAGCCTCCTGAGTAGCCAGGGACACAGGTGTATGTCTCCAGACCCAACTAATTTTCTAATTTTTTTTTTTTTTTTGTATTTTTGAGTAGAGATGGAGTGCATAGGCTGGTCTTTGAACTCCCGGCATCAAGTGATCTGCCCACCTTGGCCTCCCTAAGTGCTGGGATTATAGCCCACGGGTAGCCTATACACTAATTAAAATAATCAATTTTCTTCATCTGTAACATTAAGCTCTGGAATCATCTCAGATACTGTACATGCAAGTGCTCTGTAAATGTGTAATAGCCCCCTATAGAAATGGTAAATTATGGCCGGGCGCTGTGACTCACACCTGTAATCCCAGCACTTTGGGAGGCCGAGGTGGCCGGATCACAGGGTCAAGAGATCAAGAACATCCTGGCCAACGTGGTGAAACCCTGTCTCTACTAAGAATACAAAACTTAGCTGGGAGTGGTGGCACACACGTGTAGTCCCAGCTACTCAGGAGACTGAGGCATGAGAATCGCTTGAACCCGGGAGGCGGAGGTTGCAGTGAGCCAAGATCTCACCACTGCACTCCAGCCTGGCACCGAGAGAGACTTCATCTCAAAAAAAAAAACAAAAACAAAAAAAAAAGGAAAAGGAAAAGAAAGAAAGAAATGGTAAATTACAATGGGTCCAGTGCTACTCTCAGGTGGGCTCCTTACTTAAGACATTTATAAAGTAAAATATACTTTCAAATGGAAAATAACAACAGCTTAGTTTGCCCTATTAAGTTTGACTTTTGTATAATATATTTTCTTAAAGAAGACAAAACTGTGGAGAAAACCGTGCTTAATGAAGTACAAGCAATATGAAGAAAATATTGAAAAACTTGATTAAACTTGATTAATATCTCTTTCTGGTTTTTTTAGGTTTTTTTTTGAGGAGGAGACAGAGTCTCATTCTCTCACCCAGGAGGGAGTGCAGTGGCGCAGTCTCAGCTCACTGCAACCTTTGCCTCCTGGGTTCAAGGGATTCTCCCACCTCAGCTTCCTGAGTAGCTGGGACTACAGGCACATGCCACCACACCCAGTTAACTTTTTTTCCTTTTGTATTTTTAGTAGAGATGGGGTTTCCCTATGTTGCCCAGGCTGTTCTCAAACTTCTGACCTCAAGTGATTCACCTACCTAAGCCTCCCAAAGAGCTGGGATTACAAGCATGAGACACTACGTCCAGCCTGAAAAACTTGATTAACATCTTAGGAAGGTGATATAATTATTTTGTCATAGAATTTTGTCAGAGAAAGGCAGAGCAATGGGTATAGAACAGAAAAGTTTTCTACCAAGTTATCACAGAATCAGTCTCCTCAGTCTCTCCCGGATTCCAGACAGCTGGCAAAATATTACCAAATTAATTGTGCTAACACACTGGTTTTCATGTTATTGCTCCCCTACTCAAGAATTCCCAGGGGTCCCTAATTATCCATGTGGAAAGCTCCATTTCCACAGCCTGGCATTTAAGTGTCTTACTTTACCATATGTCCCCCACTCTTCTTCTCTGCCTGGGCCCTGCTTCTCTCTGTGATGTGCATCCTCCACTCCACTCCAGCTTTACTGTCTCCTGATCAGTGTGCACCTCCCTCCTACCACAAACATTTGCTCACCTGTTTTTTTTTTCCTCTACTCTTTCACCTATTTTATTCCTACATACCCTGGTTAATTTTTTTCCTTTTGCACATCTACATTGTCTTCATTTTCTGCGATATTTGTTATTTAAATCCTAGTTGTTCCTAAGGTCCAGCTCCCAATATTCCTTCCCCAAAAGCCCTGGCTGGCCTGGATCACTCAGTGCTGGGATTACCCCTGCATCTACTGGAGCTCTTAGCTTTCCTGTGGGTGGATCTGTCTCCATGGCCAGATGGTTCCTGTTCTAAGGCCAGGGCTAGCTCTTTTATTTCTTGTGCATTGTGTTTTGTTTGTTCTGTGATCCTTTCCAGAAAGCCTTGAGGGCAACTTACAACAAACACACACACACACAAACACACACGCACACACACACACACGCAAGCACACAGGCACCAATGGCAAAATATAAATAATAATACATAGAAGAGGAAGACAAAGAAGGTAATTAAGACTGACTTCCTCCAGGTTCTGTCAACCACAGGTACTCTATCTAAAGGCACTCAAACCACAAAGAGTCAGTGTCCTAATATCCACACGAGCACCTTGTTACTGAAACCTTAGCAAGCAAAGAACAGGAAGAAAACCAAACACTAGTGAAAAGGACAGAAGTTGCAACAGAAAGAATCCCAGACTTTGAATTTCTCATTCATTCGTTTATCCCTTTAGGCAATAAAAGTTTTTAAAGCATCTATTGTGTACAATGTACTGGTTATATAACTAGTTCTATAACTTAAGTGAGTCTCTTTATCTAAGCCTCATTTTTTAAATAATAACAATTAAAAATTTAAAAGAGGGATAAACTTATGTTCTTTGCCTAATGAATGCACAATAAATTTGGAAGAAAGCATTATTTCCATAGATAACACTGAAAGCCAGGACGGGTCCATGTCCTGAAATCTAAAACTGGTTTGGAAATTAAACATTAATTCTAAAGGAGATCTAGTGTTTTCTGACTTTTTAAATATTTCATGTGTGACTTTTTTTGGACATTTCCATTCATGAGGAGAATGAGATAAATCTGATCATGAATAAATGTGTAAAAATTAGTCAACCTCACTGGTAATCAAGTAATCAAAAATGTAATACCATTTTGAAGATAATGTAAAACCATAGTGAAGGCCGGGCATGGTGACTCACACCTGTAATCCCAGCACTTTGGGAGGCCGAGGCAGGCAAATCACTTGAGGCCAGGAGTTCGAGATCAGAATGGTCAACATGGTGAAACCCTGCCTCTACTAAAAATACAAAAAATGATCTGGGTATGGTGGCACACACCTGTAATCCCAGTTACTTGGGAGGCTGAGAGTTTCTTGAACCCAGGAGGCAGAGGTTGCAGTGAGCTGAGATTGCACCACTGCACTCCAGCCTGAGCGACAGAGCAAGACTCTGTCTCAAAAACAAACAAACAAAAACCTCACACAATGAAATCCCACTACACACCCACTAGAATGTCTAAAATGCAAAAGATTTACAATATGTATATTGGAGGGGATGTACAATAAATGGGACTCTGACCAGTGTGGAAATTGGTATAACCACTTTATTTTACTTTATTTTGCTTTGTTTTATTTTTTTTTAGATGGAGTCTCATTCTGTTGCCCAGGCTGGAGTGCAATGGCATGATCTCAGCTCACTACAACCTCCACCTCCCAGGTTCAAGTGATTCTCCTGCCTCAGCTTCCCAAGTAGTTGGGATTACAGGTGCCTGGCACCACACCTGGTTAATTTTTGTGTTTTTAGTAGAGATAAGGTTTCACCATGTTAGGCAGGCTGGTCTCGAACTCCTGACTTCAAATGATCCACCTGCCTCAGCCTCCCAAAGTGCTGGGATTATAGGCCTGGCCAACACGGTGAAACCCTGTCGCTATAAAAAAAAAAAAAAAGTACAAAATAATTAGCCAGGCGTGGTGGTACATGCCTGTAATCCCAGCTACTCGGGAAGCTGAGGCAGGAGAATTGCTTGAATCTGGGAGGCGGACATTGCAGTGAGCCAAGATCTTGTCACTGTACTCCAGCCTGGGTGACAGAGCGAGACTCCATCTCACAAAAAAAAAAAAAAAAAAAAAAGAATTAAAATGGACATCTACCCTGTGACCCAGCAATTCCAGTCCTAGCTATTTATCATATATATATATATATATATATGTCTACAAAAAGCCTTGTTCAAGAATGTTCATAGCAGCTTTACTCATCATAGCTAAAATTGGAAATAATCCAGATATTCAGTAACAGGATGAACAAACTGTTATCTATTCATACAATAGAGTAATAGCAATAAAAAGGTAACAAATTCCTGATATCTGGAATAACTTGGATAAGTCTCAAAAAGATTATATTGAATGAAAGCGTATAGTATATGGTTCCATTTATATGAAATTCTAGAATCTACAGTGATAGAAATAATCAGTGGCTGTTTCTGGAGTGGAGAGTGAGAGGGATTGATTGGGAAGAGCCAAGGAAACTTTCATGGATGACTGAAATGCCCCATGGACATGCATTCGTCAAAACCCACTTAAAATTTGACCATTTTACTGTATTCAATTATATCTCAGTAAGATAAGCTTTAAGAGGATAATGCTGAGGGAAATTGGGAAGATGAGCATGCTTTAATACTGAATTGTGGCGATGGTTACACAACTGTATGCATTTATTAGAAATTATTGAATTGTTTACTTGCAATGAGTGAATTTTATAATTTGCCAATTGCATCTCAAAAGTGAAAAGATAATGCACATGGCTATTGGACTGTGGAAAAAGATAATCATTCACAGATTCGGGGTACAACTTTTCTTCAGGGAAGTTTGATGATGGGTATCAAGCATTTTAAAGTAAGTATTGCTTCTGGCCAAGCAATTCCACTTCAGAAATTTACCATAAGAAAATAATCAAGGATATGCACACAGATTTAGTTTTAAAGATGTACATTGAATTGTAGTGTTGTTTTTAATAGATAAAAACTGAAAGCAACTTAATATCTACCAATTGCATTAGCGAAATAAATGTGTATGAATGTCTGCATGAATTATAGTTATTAAAATATTATAAGTTAATATTCATCAACATGAAAACTACTCATAACATATTAATAGAAAAAAGCAGGTTGAAGAAAATATGCAGAAAATAATATGTTAGCATTATTATATGTTATGTAGTACTTTCAGTATTACATAATAGTGTTCTTATATATAGTTCTGTGAGGATATGTAGCAAGGTGGTAAATGTAGTTATCTCTGGGTGGCAGAATTGGGGAGTAATTTTTTACTCTTTCACAATAATGATATGTGCCTTTTACAAAACATATATATGTTATTTTTAATCTTCAAAATGATACTTAAAATGACTTAATAATGGAAGAAGACAGAGATCACCAGAACTGTGGTTCACGTGTGGTAAACATGGGATAAATAGGATCATAGACTACATGACCCTAATGAGTTCTGAAAATTTCGTACAACAGATGTGTGTAAATTGAATTGCATTTTTCCATCATGCTAATGAAAAAATCTGCAAGAAAGCAAAGAATCATTTGAGAATGGGAATAACTAGTGCCTTGAGTTTCTTCTTGGAAGTTCACAGAATTTCAACTTTTAGATTTCCTTAAACCAGAAAACAACCAAATAATTATTTTTTGTGATATTCTGATCAAATCATTAATCTCAATTATAGTAAGAAAGACCTTGGTTTTTGTTGTGTTTTCACTTTCCCCATTTGCAGGGTACAGTCACCTTCTCCACGATTTTGGGAATAGAATGAAAGGGAAGAATTCACATTTTTAAAGATTTGAATTGTTAAATAAAAATTAGAGAAGACCATTGTTTCGGACTAAGCTCCTGCACTAGGCCTCAACAGACCAAACGAAAAATCAAAACGGAGTCACCCATGCTAAAATTCCACATGGTAAATCTGAAAGTTGTTACTGCCTTCCAAGAAATCAGAAGAGTTAACACCAATTTCTCAAACTGGCCAGTTTCAATCTTCAATTGGCATGATAATAAAGTTACCTGTACTTTAATCCTTACACAAAAAGGGATCCTGAAGTAACCTTATGTTAACTAATCAGTTACCTTTCTATTGTTCTGTCTTCTTGTCTCTGCCCTATAACCAAACTCTGAAATGACCAGTCTACTTTTAGTTCTTTGTTTCTGCTTTCTTCAGCCCTTTCTCTCTCTAAAACCAGCCTCCTTTGCTGGACTCATGAGAATACATTCTATTTTATGGAAAAAAGGTCTTGCCCGATTCTAGAATTGCAGTAAAGCCAATTGAAGTCTTTAATTTGTTGTAATTTTGTCTTTTAACAGATTAATTTCTATAACTACTGACACTTGTATAAAGCTGCCTCTAGCAAACTCTGATGAAGAAACAAAGCAATCTCCATGTCCAAGAGAAAAGCAAAGAAAGACGGCACCTCTGGGTAAAGTTTACCACTGAAAGCATCCCTCCAGGAAACAATAACATCTAGAGTGTACTCCAGGGAGTTTGAGCTCTAGACAGTGGTCACTTTGGCCCATTCTGGCCCCATCTGAAGAGACTAAAGCTAAAGCACAGAGAGGGTGACTTGCCCAAAGTCATAGGGAAAATCGGCAGTGAGGCATTGATTAGAATCCATTGTCTTCCAAAGTGTCATAGCCTTTGGTAAATAAAGGAGACAGTGTATAATAAAAAGACCACTGGACAGGAAGTCAGGAAACCCAGGTCATGAGGTTGGCTTTGTTACTTAATCAGCCATGTGTCCTTGGGCAGACACATATCCTTTCAGGAACTATGCTTTCTTACCTGTAACATGAGCAGGTTCCAGCTGAAAACAATTAAGGGCTTCTCCATATCAAACAGCCCATGGTTCTAAGAAGTCCACATCCTTCCCCTCCCTTTGCCCTCAGGTGGAGTGCTAGAAGGCATTCTTTAAAAAATATATATTTAATCCTAACTTCTAATTGATATGGGACAGATAGAGATTCTTGCCACCCTACCCTCTCTTCACCCGTGGTTCCCCTGGGCACACCTGTTCTGTGATCTCCAAACTATTCAAGCATAAAGGAAAGTCCCATGAGTCACCCAAGCAAGTGCTGAAATGCTTCCCTTGTTGTTGCCACTGTTTAGCTAGATCCAAGTAAATCTTTTTGTTTTTTTCTGCACAACTGGATTAACTTGGCACACATCTGTCTGTAGATAGAATGATATTGAATACACTTTGGAGAGTAAATAGAAGATTAATTTTTCTTAAACAGACAACAAGTGCCTGTGGATGTGTGAAGCCAACAAGAGTGATTTTCTCAGGCAGCCTGCCTCTTCCTGGAACTGGGGCTGCCCAAGTCCCAACCAGGAGAGGAGGAAGAGCTTGGGCATAGAGAGAGAGAGGTCTTGCCACATTCAGCCAAACCAAATTGCAATCCTGTGAAAGGAGAGACAGAGGGAATTAGGTTGTGCTATTAATTCAATTTTCAACTTCAGCTAATTTTATTGGCCTGACAAGGTAGGCCCATTGCCAAAATCAATACAGTAGATCTGTATGCCTAAGGCTGGTTTTGGTGCTAATGGAGGCTTTTATGCCAGACAGTCTGTCCTCTGAACGTTTCCCAATGTCCTCCTTGGTCTCCAGCTGCCACATGTTATAGTTATGATTTTGCTATTGAGGGGCATAGGATTAAATTTTAGGTTCCCAGCTGAACTGTTTGTTGATAAGGTCTTCTCTCCTGAAAGTCCTTTTCACTATTTGGAAAAACCTTGTGAACTACTGTATTTTCATTTTATTTAGGATGTAATGTACAATGATGAAAATAAATGAATGTTTTCAAATAGGATATTGTTAAAATAGTTCACTTCCTAGGCAGGTTTTACAAGTAAAAAAAAAAAAAAAAAGCCACTAAAAAAGCTATCTAAAATTTTCTTAACAAAAAATCTTGCTGCAATATTTACACTTCAAGTAAACATCTAGTTTAGCTATTAATACCTAGGATCTTTCCATTAATACAAAGCATTTCCAGCCTTTGGAGAAACAGGGGAATTACTGCTTTCTGGTTGGACAAGGTTTTGTTTCATAATCTTAGGGGCACAGAGATGCACCACATTACTATCACCAAGAGCCCAGTCTGAGCTGCTAGACCAAGAAGCACATGTAGACAGTGGATAAAATTAGATCATAGTTGGGTGCCTGTAACTCCAGCTACTTGAGAGGCTAAGGTGGAAGGATCACTTGAGCCCAGGAGTTGGAGATCAGCCTGGGCAACATAGTGAGACACTGTCTCAAAAGTAATAATAATAATGAGATCATGAGCAGGTCATGACGGTGATTAGTAAGTGTGTGATAATGGCTAAGCTTAATGTTTAAACAAATATTGTTTTAAAGGGGGTGAAAGTGGAAATGTAGCATGTATTTCAGATATACCACAGGTATGGCGTAAGTATAGTCATAAGCCTATCACTTTGGTGTTTGTTTGTTTGTTTGGTTGGTTGATTGGTTGGTTGGTTGGTTGGTTTGGGGGGTTTGGTTTGCTTGTTTTTGTTTTTGACACAGGGTGACTCTCTGCAGCCCAGCTGGAGTACAGTGGTGCAATCATAGCTCACTGTAGACTCAAACTCCTCAGCCCAAGTGATCCTTCTACCTCATCTTCCTGAGTAGCTGGGACCACAGATACATGGCACCATGCTCAGCAAGGTTTTTTTACTTTTTGTAGAGACAAGGTCTTGCTATGTTGCCCCAGATGGTCTCAAACTTCTGGGCTCAAGCAATCCTCCCACCTCAGCCTTCCAGCCTACCATTTTGGAGCACATGACCTATGGATAAAGTATCACCCACACCTAATGGCAGCATGCACTAATAATAGAGTTATTTTTCTATGAGATTCCTGTATTAAATGACTGACTGAATGCATTTGTACCTACAAAATCTAGAATATTTAAGCTATCTGGAACATACTAGATTAACAGCTAGTAATTCTCATTTTACAAAAACTGAGATCCAAATATTTTTGTTTTCATGTTTTGCTTAAGCTTGAAATGTAATGACAAAGGCTATACTAGAATTCAGATCTCTTGACTCTCAGAACAGTTCATGTTGCATCATGTCAGGATCCCACTGCACACTTAGATTCTGCACTTTACCCTCAACACATTTATATAAAACTTAAAACACAAGTCTATAAAGAGGCCAATGTCCACCAACAATAAATCAGCCTGTAAATCTTACCTATTTTTCAATTTCTCCCCAGCAATTTACTTCTTCATCCTAATAGTCTTTCTAAGGAACAGTGGTGGTTTTTTTCTTTACTTTACTTTTGTTTTGTTTTTTTTTTTTTTTGGTTAAAGATATTCTGCAATTTAATTTAAAGACCAAGGAGGAACTAACACCTTCTTTATCCTGTAGGTTTAAGAAGCATTCCCAAAGGAAAGTCATTGTTATTACTAACAAACACAACATCAGCTTTTTGAGACAGAAGATATATCTATCCAATATCAGATAAGATTCTGTTAAAATAGTTCACTTCCTAGGCGGGTTTTAGAATTAAAATGTCCCTCTAAAAACTATCTAAAATTTCTTTATCAAAAAGTCTTGCAAAAATGTTTTAGATAGACATAGATGTAGATATTTTCCTTCTTGCTTTATAGGCAAGCAGTTAGTTACAAATGAAACTTTTATGAACTCTACTCAAGAGTCTGCAGGGCCATTTCTACAATGAAGTATATCATACAGTTCTGAAATAACTGGAAATTTACATTATTCCACGTTTCAATTATCTTATTATGTCTATTGGTGGCATTTGTGGTGGGTGGTTTCTTTTATGTTCCGGGGAAACCTATCACATTTGGACATGGGTCTGTAGGTTTAATGCCAGGTAAGAAACTGGCTTTCAGTTGTCAACCCAATCAAGATTACTACTTTGCCTACTGTCTTTAGGTTTGAGAAGCTCACAGGTTGTGTGTGTACCTACATCTACCACCCTCACATTCTCCTCAGACTTCTTTATGGACTCCTCAGTCAATCTACTTTCCTCTACAGATCAGAACCCTCAGTTCCAGGAACAACTTGAATTATAAGATTCATTCTTTATGGAAGCAATAGTGGCTTCTAATCCTAATACACATTCATTAGGAATGAGGCAGCAGACCAGTTTTCAGAACTGTTTTGTGCCAGAGTGGTTGTTCATTCATGTGGTGGCCTGGGCTTTGAAGTCCAATGGATCCAGATTAAAATCCCAGCTCGTCAACTAAATAGCTCTGCAACTTTGAGCAAATTACTGAACCTCTCTGAGCTCCAGTTTCTTTATAACATGGAAATACATCTCCCTTACAGAACTGCAATAAGAGTTAAATGAGACATCCCTTCATTTATTTGTTTTCAAATACGTATAGTGAGAAAAAGAAAGCAGCCCCTAACATCTGGGAGCTGCCCTGGTATCACTGCTAGGCCCTGGTGTTGCTACCAGCTGGCTCAGTACTCATAGAGAGGCTTTGGTGTTCTGTTAAACAGAAACAACTTCACACAACAGAGGAAACTCTGTGACCATAATGGAGCAAGACAAACACAAGAACACTCCTCTGATCTTATGTAAACAGACAAAAATGCAAACATTATTGAAATCTCAAAAATGACTAAACATTCCCCTAGTCTGATAATATGAGTGACTGCTACTTCTTTGACAATCATAGCTTTAGCCTTATTCTAGTCTTCACTCCTTATAGTCTTCATTCCTCATACTCAATTATTCCTGCTTTCTGATAGCATCCAATCCAGAGCAGAGCCTGCTTCTTTAAACCCTACTCAAAATAACCTAACACAAGCCCAATCCTTTACTAAGTCCTTCTGGCCCCTTTTTACTGAGACACCCCATGGTTGTGCATGGTGTGCGTTCTGCCTCATTGCAAGGAGTAATAAGGCCAAGTTGTTCAATGACAGGTGTGCTCCTGGTTATCTTTAACTGGAAGGTCAAGTGACAATAATGTCTGTCCTTTGCCAAGAAAGATGCTGAATTCTGGGCTTACGACTCCACACAAACCATCTTTGCCCTGCCCTCAGGAAGCTCACAGTCTAATGGAGGAGATCTTGGAGCACCAAGCAGAATGACCTCAAGAGTCATGACGAGTCAGACAAAACCCAAAAGATTATCAAGTGTAATAGCCCTAAGACATGTATGATTCTAAGAATATAAGAGAATAGGAAACCCCATCAAGGTCAAATGTATTTATTATTAACAAGAAGATAATGTATACAAATCTTATGATTCCATCAAGTTTAAGTTAGAGTATTTATAGATATATTGACAAATCTTAAGGGACAAGGAAATACAAAATCCAGTGAAGTGATCAATAAGAATGGGAACTACAGGCTTCCTCTGAGTAAACAAAGAACCAGATGGAGTGACAAAGGCCTTGGGAGACCAACCTCTTTAGTGTGAAAGTCTATAACTCTGTAAGCCTTAAATAAGGCTAAGTCTCATCACAGTCTCCAAGAAGACCACCTTCTGGGCAAAACTAACTTCATTTACCTGTGATGGCAAATGTCTTCCCTTAGGTAGGTTATGTGTTTCCTAACACCAGGAAGATTGAGAATTAAGTATGGAAAGAGTTGAGAGACCCAAACCATAGTATTGATAATTTTGTATTAAGAAGAAAATTGTGTATAGTTGCTATTTTGTGTATTTGCAATTTTTAATAGAATCAGACCTATTAGAATGACAGCCTTGTAAGGCTGATTTAAAATATAATTGAGTGATTGATGTGAAATTTTATGGTTTTGAGTTCTTTTTTTTTGAGACAGAGTCTTGCCCTGTTGCCCAGGCTGGAGTGCAGTGGCCGGATCTCAGCTCACTGCAAGCCCCGCCTCCCGGGTTTACGCCATTCTCCTGCCTCAGCCTCCCAAGTAGCTGGGACTACAGGCGCCCGCCACCTTGCCCGGCTCATTTTTTGTATTTTTTAGTAGAGACGGGGTTTCACTGTATTAGCCAGGGTGGTCTTGATCTCCTGACCTCGTGATCCGCCCGTCTCGGCCTCCCAAAGTGCTGGGATTACAGGCTTGAGCCACGCGCCCGGCCTTGAGTTCTTAAGTTTACTGGAACATACAAGAGAACCTTAGGACCCTATATTTATACATTTAAGAGCTTAAATGTATGTGAGTATTAAAGTACTCCAGAAAGTTTAGTTTGTTAATACAGACAAATGCATATAGGGAAAGAAAGAGATGGAGATTATAACTAATAAGCATAGCTTAAAATATTTGAAAGTAATTAACTTTATTCATTGGCCCTTTAGAAGTGATTGCTAAACTCTGCTAGACTAAAAAATAAAATAGTAGCAAACCTGTACATGTACCCCTGAACTTAAAATAAAAGTTGGGAAGAAAATATAAAATAAAATAATTACATATAAAAGTTGAACCCAAATAAACTATGTTTTTAATTCTAACTTTAATTATCAGAGTATTAATTTTTAATTCAGAAGTAAACCTTTAAATGCTGTTTCCAACAAACCTCCAAAAGCCACTTTCAGTGACACCTAGAAATTCCTATAGAAATAAGCAATTGCCATAGTGTGTGATAAGGGCTGTAACGAGGGAAAGATAAAATACTATATAGGAAGAAGTGCGAGAGATAGAATTTCAGAGTGTCTAAGAGGGACCTTAAGGAGAAGGACTGGGAAGCCCAAGAAAAAGGTATGAGGATTAAGGGAGGGGACAGCCAAAAGGAGTTCATTCCTTTACAAATTCTGAGTATGTGCCAGGCACAAAACCAGGGGTTGGAGGGAGAGTGGTAAACCACACAGGGCTCCTTCCCGCTTGGAGCTCAAGGTCAGGAGGTAAGAGGGAGCTTGGCATCTTGGAGGAAGAGAAATAACTTCAGTCTGAGTGCAGCCCACTCTGGGAGGGTCAGAGAAAGAGCCCACTCACTCCCCCGGGTGGGTGAGCCTCCAGGACCTGCTGGATGTAGGTCAACTACCTAAGATGGTGCAGAAACCAGAAGGCCCTCCAACAACTGCTCCTCCTCCTTCAGGAGGTTTTTTGCTTAATTTATTTTTGCTTTGGGTGTCAGAAGCCTATTTGTTAAGCATTTAAACTTTGCTGGGACTCAGCTACTCAAACTATCAGCCCTTTAGTCCAGTATCCCTGAAACGTAAACAGGCAAAAGCAAGAAAGAAGCTCATCTTTGGCTTGAGCCTGAGGTCATGGGCTGCAGGAACTGGTGGGATTTGTTTATCAAGACCACTGAAGACTTGTGGGAGGAAGGATCTTATCTCAGTGTTGCCATGGGGACTGCTGGCTGGATTGACTGAATGCTCTGCAGATAATGACTCTTTTTTAGAAGAGAAAATAGTTGCTATTTTCCAAAGGCTAAATGTGGAGTGAAGTGGCAGTGGGGGGGGGGAGAAACAGAAGGCCTGTGAGGGTAAGAAGTGGGGAGCAAGGCCAACTCTGGCTAAAGAAGAATGGGGACAGGCTGCTCCAGGACTCAGGAGCTTGAGAGTCATCCTAACCCACTCCCAGAGTTCAGGCCTCCACCAGAGGACATGGCTCTATTCATACAAGAATTTTATACAGAAAATAGTAGATCTGAGATTTGCAAAACTCATTTTCAATTTCATAGGCTACAGCCCTCAAATAACTCCAAGTCACATGACATGTCTAATGGTTGTCTCAGAAAGGCATCTCCTCCAAAGGTCCTTCAGAAACTATGAAATGGACTCTATTTGAAGAAAATCATTTCCATCAACACGTGCAGAGCCTCTGTATGAGTGTGCAGCACAGCTGAGCCTGTCATCCCTGGGAACACAGACTGGGATTGCCTGGTGGCTATCTGGCTATAAGGACTTTGGACATTATCCCCAACTCCCCGTGGAAGAATTATCCCGGTGTTTCCCTCCAACAATACTGAGCCAAACTGCCTTTGAGGTCCCCAGAGTTATCTGATCACCTAGATGACACTGAACAGAGCAAGATGACTGGGAGACAGCAGCTCAGCCCTGACATCTGCTCAAGGCCAGCAGCAAAAGTTCCAGGAGTTATATGAGCCACTAGGTCCATCCAATCTACCATCTGTCACTGGCTTACCTTGCCACCTTGGGTCACTGACTTCCCCACTCTGTACCATCTGTGAAATGTGCATAATAGCACACCAAGTCCTTCTGTCCCTCCCCCCTCTTCTCCTGTTCTCTCTCCCTCCCTGCTTTCCTCTCTCCCTTCCTCCTCCCTCTCTCTTCCTTTCTTTCTCTCTCTCTCTACCTCTCTTCCTCTCCCCCTATCTCTCCTTCTCTCTCTTTCCTATAGAAGAGAGATGATGTGTTTGTAAAGTGCCTTGAGCTCCTTGGAGATAGAGGGTCTATAAATATAAGCTGTTATCACTGTTACCATGGAAACACACACAGACAACTGTGCTCTGTTTCTGCATTTGCTGAGCATAATTCTGGCCTTCTTGCCCTGCTGGTTGTTAAACAATCAATGGTTTTACAAAGCTCAACAGCCAGGTAATAGGGGGAGCCTCAAGGCTGAACTTGTTTGCTATTCAACTCGTCTTCATGTGAATTTTCAAAAACTGTGTTTCTGTTTGCCAAGGTAGAGGACTCGGATAAGATTGGCCAGAGCCAGCTGTTAAACCATGGATGCAAATAACGACAGGCATAGGTACGCCACACAACCCAGGGCCCTGATCTGTAACAAGGCTCAGGTAAGGGAGAATTCTGACGAGCTGCAGAAATAATAGTCTACCCATTTCCTAAATTTACTCCAACTCCTAACTCCTCAACTTTACAACCAGAGCTGGCAAAATGTTGGAGTAAAAAGAGTTATGAGTTTGCACCCTTCTGCCAATTTGTGACCATGTGAAAAGCAGGGGCTATGTCTTTTTCATTATTGTCTCCACAGGGCCTAGTACAGTTCCTCCTCACACAGCGGATGCTGCACAGAGGCTTGTGGAAGAAGAAATGAATAACCGAGTTAGAAATGGCTGTTGTTTTCTATTACACAGGTAAAAGTGTTGGTGAGTGAAATATGCCATTAAATGTTGGCTTGGGCCTCAGGATCTCAGAGCACATCAGTTCTAGCACGGCCAGTCTGCTTCCTTCACCCTACTATCATAGTGAGAACAACGATATCACTTCACTTCTAGTTTTATGGGTGGTCCTGGGAAAGTTGCTCTATAACTGAAAGTCCGATACAGAATGACGTAACCTAGTTGCTAAGCAGACAACTGAAAAATCCAATGCAAAAAGTGAAGGTGTGAAAACCATAAGAAAAGTCCTTATTCCTCTCAGGCAATGCTGTGATCTCAGGGGTAAGTTTTCCAGGCCTCAGTCAGGAATGTAGTGAAATGGGAATGGGCTTTGGACTCAAACACATCAGAACTCAGTGTGTGAGCTCTGCCACTTACTGACCTGCCTAAACCTCCATTCTCCCATTTGTAAAATCAGAATAATAGCACTCTCTCGCAGGTTTGAGGTGGGAGTTAAACAAAATTAGTATATAAACCCATAGCTCAGTGGCTGGCACCGTCAATGATCAACGCATGATCATTCCATTCCATTAGTTTGCCAATATGTATGAATATCCATTTATTTTGAATACTTCACTTACTAGTTTATTCTAAAGGCCTGGCAGATGTTTCAGGTCCCACTAAGATGAGGGTATGTGATGTCTCTGCCTTTGGAAAGGGGGATTAGAGGATGTGAAGGGAGAGAGAAAATGCTCAAACACACACAGGGAGTCAGGACCTGCTACATAATTTGCAGAGTCCAGTGCAAAATTAAAATGCAGGGCACTTGCTAAAAAATTTATTAAGAATTTCAAGAAGGAGACACCTGAGCATTAACCCAAGCAAGGGGTTAATTAAAATGAAATTGCTCTGGCTGGGTGCGGTGGCTCAAGCCTGTAATCCCAGCACTTTGGGAGGCCGAGACGGGTGGATCACGAGGTCAGGAGATCGAGACCATCCTGGCTAATATGGTGAAACCCCGTCTCTACTAAAAAAAAAAATACAAAAAACTAGCCGGGCGACGAGGCGGGCGCCTGTAGTCCCAGCTACTCGGGAGGCTGAGACAGGAGAATGGCGTGAACCCAGGAGGCGGAGCTTGCAGTGAGCTGAGAGCCGGCCACTGCACTCCAGCCTGGGTGACAGAGCGAGACCCTGTCTCAAGATAAATAAATAAATATTTATCTTATTTATTTATATAAATAATTTATATAAATAATTTATATAAAAATCCTAGGATGAAAAGGAAATCTAGGCAAAAGACCATATAAAAATCTAGATTTCTACTAAGCCCTTCAAACACTTAGAACTTTTTTTTTTTGATCTGATACTAAAACTAAGTCACAGAGTAGACAATGGGTTCTTCTGGAGTCAAGCATGTTTTGCTGTGGCAAAACATGTCCCCTGTTGATAAATTACTGAATTTATTCACAGTGGTTCTCCATCCCCTCCTCCATCCTTGGTCCACTAATAAAAAATGTGCTTTAAATAAGCTATATGCCTCCCCTTTTTTCCGAGGTATAAAAATTAATGGCATTAGTAAAAGACTCTACACAAATGTGTTGACACCAATTTTGGGGCACAGGCGTTAGAAGTCAGGCAACCTTGATTAGATTTTGAGTGTACCACTTATTAGGTATTAGTAACTTGGGCAAATCGCATCATCTTCCATTTTCTAATAAATTGCAATATTAATTCCTCTCCAGTTGTGTTTTGTTTTGCCTTGAGGATTAAAAGCATCTAGCAGTGGCTGGCACACAGTGACCATTCACCTGGTAATGTGCTCACTCCCTCCCCCAACCTTCTTACCTTCCTTCTATAAGACCTACTGTAAACAGAATGTCATGGGGCTGTAATGTATTTCACTGAAAATTGTGGCGTACCAAGATACAGCCCATGGAAGAGTAAACTAACCAGAGACAGAGTTCAAGAAACCCAGGATGAATAAGATCAAGACAGGTGTTGAGCTGATTAAGGATAAATGTTGACTTTATTTTCAACTTTGAATGTGCTAAATCCTATCATTGTGGGTTTCTTCTGATTCCTCTTAGTTTATTATAATCCCTCACTGAATGTACCATGAGCAATCCTGGCATTTTATCTGATCCAGGCATTTGAAAAGCAGAGTCAAACGGTCAACTTAAAAAGAAGAGGAGAAGTAAACAAGGTGGAGAGAGAAGAGACCTAAGAGTTCTACCTGTTTTTGTTTTTGTTTTTCCAGGAAATAGAACCCTGGACTTCTCTAAGTATTTCTGCATTGTTATACAGTAAACCCATTGGCAATTGTAAATGACAGATTGAACCTAAAGGAAGAAGAGAGATGTTATTTCTCTCACAGTCTATTATACTGGAATGCGGACGGAGAGCTGCTGCTGCAACATGGCCGAAGGACCCTGCCTGGTGCTATTTGCAGGACACCAAAAGCCCCTAATAAACTAAACGGACCTAAAATTCTCCATTACTAGTTTCACATTAAATAAGGCACTGATCCCCAAGGAGTCCCTAGTGCCTGTGCACCCAACAGAACACAGAATTTTGAGGGAATGAACATGGGATGTGGGAGTTCTGATGACAGAGATCTCACTGGCTGAAAATGCAGAAAGAGGATGAAAGCTGCCAAAGACAGGTTAACACACTCCATGGCTTTGTCTGGCCTGGGCTTGGGGCTCTCATGGAGGTTACAGAGTGTTCAAGACAGCTCAGAACTGCCGTGTGGGGGAGTTCTCAGTCAACCTCATCTTATGGCCATCCTTAGAGTCAGGACTGCACAGTCCTTCTCCCTTTGTGCTTGCTCTGAGCCTACCACCCATCAAAATTCTGCTTATTTCAGCCTTTACTAAGATAGGAGGGATTTGAGGTACACTGTTCTAATCCACAGCATTTCATTACAAAGAACAGGTTCCCATTCAGGCTAATTCTAGAGAAGAGGGTTTTAATGTCGGGATACAGAAATCTCACAGGAATCCAAGGATAGGGCTGCTTGGTACCGTGGGCCACATGAGAAGAGGAACTGAGAAGATGTTCAGAACTCTGGCAGAAGCTGCTAGTGGTCTTCCAGTGTTCATTCTTCTTTTCTTCTTCTTAGTAACAGAACCTGTGTGCTTTATGTGGGCATACGGCTGCCAGTTGCACACTACAGTCCCCAGCCTGCCTTGCAGCGAAGTATGACTATATGAGTAATGAGGTATAAATGGAAGTGAGATGTACAAATTTGGCATCATCTTCTTAAAGGCAAAGACACTTGTCCTGGATTTTCTCCTTGCAGTAAGACAGAATGCAGATGCAGTGTTGACTCAGGCTCAGTCAAGCAAAGGAGGACACCACCACTGGGGATGCGAGAGTGACAAGACAGGAGAGCAGGCTCTCTCAATACCCACACAGCAGAGCCGCCATTCCAGCCTGGATTATTCACCACCAGGCTGTTACAAAAGAAAGAAATAACTGCTATTTTCTTTGATTCACTGTATTTTGGGGTCACTACTACAGCAGCTTGGCTTACATTTTGCCTAACACAAGAATTAAGGGCTAGCTTATAGATGGAGCTTCCCTTGAGTCAGTGCCCACCCCAGCCCACTCTACTATAACTGGGTGGAAGGGCCACCGTAGTAAAAACAGCAGTTTAGGTAATGCTTCCGGCACATGTCTATAGATCATGTCATGAGGCCAGTTCACTGAAGAAGCATTTGAACTCAGAATCTGTCAGGTTCCTGAAAATCCTCTACCAGGAGTATATTAGCTCTGGAAGCATCATATTCTAAAATCCCCAGTGATTATGTTTTCTCAGTGCAAGTAATCAATTCTCCGGCATCCAGTGCTCAGATCATGCCTAATTACAGCATTGGGGAGTTTTATATACACCTGTACTTCTGGTTCGCAAACTCTGGCGTACATCAGAATCAACCGACCCCCAGCCCTAGAATTTTTCACTCAGTAGTTCTAGAATGGGACCGGAGAGTTTACATTTCTGCTAAGTTCCCAGGTGAGGCTGATGCCACTGGTCTGGGGACCACGCTGTAAGACCCACTTACACATTGCATGTACTACTGCCCCATGCGATGTAGGGAACGCACACAGCTGCCACTGGCATAGTATACAACGTCTTAAAGCCACATGCTAATAGAAACACCAGACATTCTACTATTTTAGAATATTCAAAATACAAGGATGCATCTCCAGTCTGTGACTTGGTAAGTAAACAAAAACATAATTTATTTAACAAATATTGTAAGTACTTATTCTCTGTCAGGCACTGGAAGCCAGCTGTGATGAAACACACAAAAATTATCAGACACTATTCAGCTTAAATTCAAAAGGGAAAAGCTATCATGTATTGATTTCCATTGGGTCTTAAGGCTTTAATTCTCTCAAGTTCCTGTTCCCACAATGACAATAAAATATAGATGGCATTATTTCTGTTTCCCAGATGAGAATGTGGAGCCTCATACAGTTAGGTAACTTTCACAGCCTCAGATGGCTGTGTCTTGGAAACCCATGCACTTTCCATAGCACCACAATGAAATATATCTGCCTGACTCTACAAAGGGGCTCTTAAATAAAATTCCCTATATTTTGTCAGCAAAAAATTTCTTTTTTTTTACTACCATAACCCAGAAACATCCCTGAAAAGCTGAGGACCTTGAAGTGTAAGGTCTCAAGCGCTGTGATGGGAGGATCATAGATTTCAAGAAGGGAACAGTTTATAACTCTTGCCAACAACCCACTTTCTAAACCATCTGGCCAGGTAAGTCACTGCTAGGTTGCAATAAACTTTTGGGGTTCATAAGAAGTTTACTTTGAATATCAACCTTACATTAAACTAGCAAGTCCCTGGTTAAAACTGGAGATTCCTCCTTCAATGATGTATTCAACATATATTTCTTGAAACTCTTATGTTCCAGGCACTGTGCTGGAAACTGTGGATAATTCACAGGTAAAATAATCCTTCATCTCTTTTCTTAAGGAGTTCACAGTTTGAATATAGACTGTCTTCTTAGTTGTTCTCCAGGTACCATGCCTGAGTCCTTCTTGGGATATTTGCTTATGTTTTGAATACTTCATGGTTTGAATTTTTAATCTTTATTCATAACCCCAATTCATACATCAACTCATTCTGTTTTCTTTTTAGTGGGGCTATTAATATATAAGAGTTGGATATTTGGCAAGATAGCATAATGATTTATTTTTAAAAGAGAAATGACAATGATTATTCAAAACCTTGTTAAAATACTAAAAAGAGGAGGTAAACCCTGGGACAATGGGAGAAAGGAAAAAATCCTTGGAAGGTAAAGAATCTATGATCCTTAAAGAAAGACAGGAAGCCGCCCTCAAGATGAGAGAGAGAAAGAAAGAATCTTAGAAGAGGAAGAAGAGGCCTTTGGTGTTGAGTTTAAAAAGCAACTAGGGTGGGCAGAAAGAAAGACCAAAATGTTCGGTATAACTCTTGTTCTAAAGAGCTTTCACACAATTTGTTGTTAAATTGCATGTTTAGACCTCACTCAGTGTGGTTGGTCGTGTGGATTTTCAACTTCAGGACAAGTATACTCCAATTATTTTAATTTTAAAGAAAACAAGGATTAAAGTTCATCAGCTCACAGGTTTGGATAACCTTTAACAGGTGACCATATGTGTGATTAAATTTGGAGGCTGGAAATCAGACTCAAGCTTCCGTGGAGGACTTAGGTTTTGCTTCAGAAGCCCCTCAACAAGGATTTCCTGTCACTACTCTACCTAAGATAGGAGGTTGGTTGCGGGGAGGGCAGATAGTGAGCTACTGGCGACAATCAAGTCTTGGTTTATTTCTTTAAAATTGTCTGTGCACAGGTGCTACCGTGAACACACATTGTTTCATTTCCATATAATCTGGACTCCCTAAGCTCAATTAACAGCTGTCTCCAAATTTTCCTTGGCATTTTCAAATCTCAAAGAGCAAAGTTGTTTTATAAGTTTCTTCTCTCTAAATGTAAGCAGACTGAGGTAGCTCTTGAATACAACAGTCCTATCCTGAAGGCCCATTCCTGTGCGCAGCACGGGCCTCTTAATAATATCTATACTGTATTGTCTTCCCAACTGCAGTGGGCTTCTCAAATACTGTGGTGTGTGCAAATTACCTGGGAAGCTTGTCCACATGAGGATCCCAGGTCCCTTCTCAGATACCTTAATTCAATAGGGTTGGGGTAAAGTCCAGGAATCTGCACGTTCATGGAGCTAAGCAGGTAAATCTGATATGGACAGTTCACGTCAATATATTGAGAGACTCTATAATTGCATATTAGGGTTGGAGACAAATGTGCAGGTGCAGCAACTTCATGGATTCACCTAAATTCACTGAGTGCATACTATGTAGCACTGTGCTAGACACAGGGGACACCAAGGTGGCGAAAGCTAGTGCTCATAAAATTAAAGTCTCAGCAAACAATCACATGAATGTAAAATTATTATTTGTGACAAATGGCACAAGGAAGAGTTATACAATGACAGGAAAATCTGTGGTAAAGGCATTTTTTTTTCTTAGAAGTCAAGGAAGTCTCCCCTAAAGACTCCAGAGGTGTTATCTTGCCAAGAGGGGAAAGATAAACATTCCAGACACAGGAAATAGCACGTGCAAAGGTCTTGTGGCCATGGGGAGTTTGCAGAGTCAGAGAAGCGACCTAGTGTCCTCAATAATGTGTAGTCCAATGCTGGTCAACTCTAATACAAGCTTTCAAGTGTCACTGTGATATTCTATCCTTCTGGAAGGCTAGTGAAATTGAAGGACTAGTGATCTGCTGAAAGTAGCTATTAATTTACAGCTAAATGGGAACTGCACTAAGCCCTACTGTCAGTTAACATGCTGAAACTGGCACCCAGCTGGTATGCTGGGGCCGAGTAACCACACCCCGCCCAGCTGCAACTTGTCCTAAGAATGGACAATAGCTGTCTAAATCCCATAAGCCCCCAAAGAGGCTGGCAGAGATTGCAGCCATGATTGCAACAGGAAGTAGAGAAGGGTGGTGGGTGGGCAGAATATTAGCAGAGCCAGCCCTTGCCAACTGGGCAAGGTCACAGACTGTGCCATGGCACTGCATGCATCTGTTTCAGTGCACTCTTTTTAAGATTTTCTCCAGCTCTAAGCCCCTGTCATTTCCACAGCCATGTCTCCTAACCCCAGTGGCCTGAACTCTTCTAATGGTTTGCTCTTCGAATGGTTTGTCTTTCTTACCACAAAAGAAAGAGATTTGATCTTCTCATTGGAGAATAAAATATGAGACAATGGGCCCCCTCCCAGGATTCATTTTTGAAAAAGTCTTTGACAACACTAACACAAAAGAGCACATCAATATGTGTCAAGTTGCTCTGCATCACTGTAGCGGAGGCAGTGACAGAACCTCTAATTTTTAACAGGGGACAAGCACCCTGAGTAAAGACTGTATTTCCGAGCATCCCATGTGGCTAAGTGTTGTCCTGAGGCCAAGTTCTGACCAATGAGATAGGAGCAGAAATGTAGGACATCTAGGATGAATATTTCCATGAAGGGTGGTTGGCACTTCTGTTTTTCCCCTCCTCCACCCTGGATGTGAGGACTGGTGTCCATGAATGCAAGGACCATGTAGAAGGGATATAAAAAGATGAGCTGGAAGGGGCTTGACTCTCTGAGGACTTCCTGGAATAAAACCATCATCCCAGTCCTGGGCTACCTACCTCTGGACTTGTAAGTCAGAGGGAAGTAGAATCCCATGATGTTGAAGTTGCTGTTATTTTGGGTTTCTGTTACAGTCAAACCTAACCTTAACTGATAAAGCTATCATGGGGATTTTTTTTTTCTCTTTTTCTTTTTTGATGGATGATCACAGTGAAGTTTTTTCTTAGAGTCCCTCAAATGTAGGCAATGATATTCTCCATCTTCATGTGTGGCTGCTTCTTCAGTTTAACCCAAGCAGAATCACGAGACGGAAGACGAATGTGGACTGGAAGAATGAGGCCTCAGTCAGAGACCAGCCCTGCCCCAAGCTCACCAGCCATTTGTCCATTCTGGGTTTCCACTTTCTCATATGAAAAATCGCCTCTGAATTCTCATACAAATCTGATCGTTTCTAAGACTTGGCACACTCAGTTTCACCCAACCCCTGTGCCAATCTGCCAATGAAGGGAAATTATTATTAGGATGAAGAGTTTGCATCTCACCAACAGGTTATGTTTTAAAAATCCGTATATTACCTGTTTGGAACTTGCAACACATTTTTCTATAGGTCGATAACATACATGAAGTTTAGCTTTGCAAGCACACTCCCAAAAGATATTTAATTAACTCACAGTTAAATTATAGTGCTGGGAGGTTCACAGAACAACAACAAAAAATTGTACAAGGTGACATTGAGGAGTAAAGTGCTCAGTTTCAAACTGGAGGAAGAGATAGAAGCATCTTTTCTTCCACCCATGGCAGAAAAAGAAGCTGTGTTTGGTGCTGAGAACAATACCTGTATTCTCTGTCCTGGAGGCGAGAATAATCATTTCCAAGTAACTGCACTTTTTTTCCCATAAGGGGTAGGAAGAGTAGGCCCTTGTGAGGACTGAGGGGAAGGGCATGGCAGGAAGAGGGAAGCCCTGTGTTTTGGAGGTGAGAACAACATTGTTGTTACCTCCAAGTAACAACACTTCCGTTTCACATCTAGATGTGTATGAAAGCTAAGAAAATGGCAGTCTTGATATGTTTCAAATATCCTATAAGATCACTGCCTTGTTTCCTTGAGTCTAATTCTAATTTCATTTGAAATATTGTCCTGTAGGTGAAAAGCCATTTACTGAGCATGTCCAGGTTTCCTTAAGCAAACATTATGCAGAAGTCATGGGAGAAGCCAAGGGAGGAAGATTGCTGTCTTTTAGGACAATGTTGTTTTACAGTTACGCTTGACTTTTCCCACTGGCCATCACGGCACAGAGCCGAGCATCACCCACTTCAACCTAGGAGGGCAGCAGTGGAGAAACAGTGAGGAGGGAACCTGATTTCCTATGCTAGAGGAACTTGTATCTTTCCTTCCTACCCCTTATGAATGGGGGAGTGATGGGCAAGAAGTCACAGTTTCCTGATGAACTTGGATCTGCTTCACTCCAGTTCTTCTTTTAGAAAGGCCTGTCTATGAATAAAGAAAATTTGGCTCATATACACCATGGAATACTATGCAGCCATAAAAAAGGAATGAGTTCATGTCCTTTGCAGGGACAAGGATGAAGCTGGAAACCATCATTTTCAGCAAACTAACACAGGAACGGAAAACCAAACACCACATGTTCTCACTCATAAGTAGGAGTTGAACAATGAGAACACATGGACACAGGGAGGGGAACATCACACACACTGGGGTCTGTCCAGGGGAGGGGGGCAAGGAGAGGGATAGAATTAGGAAAAATGCCTAATGAAGATGATGGGTTGATGGGTGCAGCAAACCACCATGGCACATGTATACCTATGTAACAAACCTACATGTTCTGCATATATATCCCGGAACTTAAGTATAATTAAAAAAAGAAAAAAAAAAAAAAAGAAAGGTCAGTCCAAAAGTCAGTCCAGTTGCCCAACTCAGGGCAACTTGATCTATGCTCCCAGGTAAAAATTTAAAAAAGAAAAGAAAGGAAGGAAAAAACAAAGGGCAGTCTTGACCCTGCACTTATAAGTCTTATCTTTTTCCTGTTAAAAAAAAAAACTAAGCCTGGTGCAGTGGTGCACACCTACAATCCTGCCACTTTGGGAGGCTGAGGTGTAAGGATCACTTGAGCCCAGGAATTTGAGACCAGCCTGGGGAAAATAGTGAGACCTCATCTCCACAAAAAATAAAAAAATTGGCCGGGTGTGGTGGCATGTGCCTGTGGTCCCAGCTACTGTAGGCGCTGAACTGGGAGAATCACTTGAGCCCAGGAGGTTGAGGCTGCAGTGAGCCATGATCACACTACTATACTCCAGCCTACGCAATAAAGAGCCTGTCTCAAAAACAACAAAACAGCAGCAAAAACAAACTCTCCTTGTCGCAATCAAAGGACTTCCCTCATTCTATCCTAATGAAATGTATCCTGTGTTTCTGCGCATTTGCACATGCTTCCCCTCTGCCCATGCCTTTCCTCTCACTTCCTCACACAGGCTAACTCTTCCTCGTCCAAATGTCCCCGTCTTTCGGAAGTCATCCCAACTCTCAGGAGGAGGTAAGTCCTGTGTGCTCTCCTAGCACCCTGGGCAAATCTCAGGCTGTCCCCACATGAGAGAATAAACTGCTTGACCGTCTTGACTCTCCAGTGACCAGCATCGATATTCAATGAATTAGCAAACAGACGTTCCTTCCTGTCTGGTATTATCTCAGGCACCGTCAATATTTCTGTATGGGATTCACTCTTGCACAAAGGGTATCTCTTCTCTAAATTCCCATTGTATCTCTTGTTTGTGGTATTCGTTGTGAAACACAATCATTTAGCACCTTGCATTGTTGTTCACTTGTTTCTCCATATTTTGCTCCCCAACCACAATGTTTGCTGCTAAAATGTCCAGACCATATCTCAGATGTCACGCCCTTTGTTATTCCCACAGTTTCTAATATAATACCATACACACAGTAGGCAATTGATGAACGATTGATGGATGAGTGCATGAATCCAAAAAATGCTTCTTTAAATTGTGACCTCCATGAAGATTTACATGATCTTGGAGAGATTTTTAACATAAAAAATAAACCAGCCTTTACATGACAGCACCCATTTGGTGCCATAAGCTATGCTTGTACTTTCTATGGGTATACATGTTCCTCCTGAAGTGGCAGTTATATCTAGTGGGTCTGAGCCTGGTCTCTGGAGCTAGACTGCCTGTGTTTGAAGGTGACCTCCCTTCTTGCTAGCTTTAGTCTATAAAAGACTTGACTGCTTCATTTGTAAAATGAAGATGATACTAACGGCACCTACATCATTAAGTTGTAAGAAAGGTAATATAAAGCAGAAAACAGGGGAGGAGGGAAGGTAATCCACATCAAATACTTGGCATAGTGTCTGGCTTCCAGTGGGTGTCTGATAAATGCAGTTATTGGTGTGGCTTCTAAGATGATGACAGAAGGTTTAAATGGAACAAGAACTCTTAGAGAAGCCAGGGCTCAATCATACTGGTCTTTTCATTATTCCACTTATTTATGTGGGCAGTGTCCTTGGTGGTATCACTGTAAGGAAAGGTATAGTAATGACTTTTAGAACCAAGAAGTTAAGTTCCCCGGCGGGAAGTGTTATACTATGTAGCTGGACAGGAGGCCCATCAGGTATGCAGGATGCATTTCAGTAACATCTTAGTAAAAGGAGTGTACCTTCTGCTGGGATGATTGTGTGCAATGTCATGTGCATGATAGATATGAAAGACTGAATGTTATCATTTATTCATCAAAAAACATGCTGTTAGCTAGCCAGAATACAGATAGTGCAAACAGTCAGTTTGCCTAAAGGATTTGCTCCTTCAGATCATAAAACCTCCTCATTACTCAGTACAGAGATGAGTATAAATTAAGTTGTAAGCTAGTTTATGCAAACCATTTTACATTTTCCTGCTTCACAGTCCTCTCAAAAGTAAAATAAATGCAAAAAGGTCTTTTTTCATTTCTTCCCTTTGTTTTGATCCCACAAACTAAACACAATATTTCTAGAAAGATGTGGAAAGGTACAGCGCCCCAGAAAGAAGAAAAGTTGGTATATTTTATGGGGTATAAAAGGTTCTTTATTCTGTGTGTTTGTTTGCCTACCTGTCAGCGTGCTTATCTGAAAGCGCCTGTCTGCCTTGCACCAGGCAACAGCTAAGCAGCCATCTAATCCTGCATGACTCCCTCCTCTGTATCTTGACCACATTGCAGGGAGGAACCTACACCAAGGCAGTCCAGGCTTAGGTTTCTCAGCAACATGTGACCTGGCTGGAAAATGTGAACTGTGCCAATCTGATTCCCTTTGCCTGGAATCCAGACTAGAAGCAAGGTAAGCTTTGCCAGTTAGCCATGGGAACTGCAGTTGCAGGATCATGAGAAAGGCAGGACCATAAAAACCTCTGCCAATTGACCTGCATGGAAGACAAAGTTGGGCACTGGAGGAGCTGAAGAAGCAGAGAAAGACGGGGTTGGTTAGAAGGAAGAAGCAGCATTTAGAGTTCAGTTGAATCATTTCAGTGGGTAAATGTTAGAAAGGTCAGAACGAAGCTCTCTGGACCCTGGCCCAGCACCATCCCAGGACAGTCCTTGTGAGGACAGCGTTTACAGTACCTTGCCCTGGAGATCAAGGATGGATGGCCCCTGCTCTTACTGCTTCATAGGTATCTGTTTCACTTGTATTAGATTTTGAGGGAGGGGGTATCTCTGTTTTCTGAAAGTACAAGAGATTTTTCTAAAACACTTATCTGGCATCACTATTAGAGAGGCGTTGGCTCAAAAAAGCCATAAAGGCATAGCTTTGTGATAACAGTAGTTGGCAAGATGATAATGTCCAGATCATACACAAACATTAGCTCCACTGAACTCTGATCTCCTCAGAACCAGTGTACCTGCTTTAAAGAGGACATGAGCAAATGAGAAATCATGCAGATGAAGGCAACAAGTACAATGAGAGGGCTGGAAAGTTTCTCACACAAGTACTGAAGAAATAGGAGATTTTTTACTCAGAAGAGTAAAAATTAAGGAGACAAAGGATGTTTCTAATATATGTAGGGCTGCCACGTGGAAGATACACCAGGGTTGCATTTTGTTCCTCTAAAGGCAAGAACTAGGATTTGACAGAAGTTACAAGGAGCTAGGATTTAGCCCAGAGTTTCCCAATAACGGAAAGAAAGCTGCAAGATAGGGAGTATACAGTCTCTGGAGGTGTTCAACGAGAGGCCAACTGACCAGCTACTTTATTCCAGGAGAGGGGAGTTTGTACTAGAGGATATTTGATATTATCTTCAGTGTTAATACACAATGAGTTTATCTACAATGACTACATACTACCTCTAGGCTCTCAACAAAAGCTGCTGAAAGAAGCTGAAGATCAAGCAGACCATAAAATAGACATTCCTCTTTATCTCTAGAAGACTCCAAGTGGTCCAGCAAGAGAGGAATCATGAAATACCTCAGATCCTCTTTCATCTACATTTGTCTCTGGGGCTGTTGAGACCATGCCTCTGCCAGGGGAATGATGTCGTGGGACTTCCTCTTACTGAGATTAGCCTCTGAGAAAGGTGTCTGCTCATTGCCTTTTAAGCAGATGGAAAATTCTGGAAAGGAACTTCATTTTTTAAAGCTTACAGGAAGTGCTGGTTGGTGCCAAATTTCCAAGGAAAAAAACCAAATTCAACAAATTTAACCCCCACTGGGGGAGTACAAAAAAGCAGGCAAGCTAAGTCTGAAAGCTCTAACAATGGTTTAGCACCAATTATCCACGGGCCTTCAGGCCTACCACCTACCAATCGTGCAAGTAAGTTTAGATTATTACAAAGACCAGACACCTCTGCGGTCCTGCTAGAACAAACCAAACAAAAATCATTCTCTGTGTGTCTTCTTTTCTGTGACTGCCTGGGTTACCTCAACTATCCACGTTTAATAATTTGGCAAAGGACATGGCAGGTGGAGAGAAATCCCAGTATTCTCACTATATCAGGGATGCTTTCTGGACTTCCTCTTAGGAAACAGGAAACAGCATCGCAGAAAACAACTTCTGGGAGTCTGCTAGTCAAGGCCTGGGGACCAAGGTGATGAGCGGGTAACCTACCACTCCCACCGATGACAGGAATGGTCCGCTTACCAACATCCCCAGCAAAAAAAAAAAAAAAAAAAAAGCTTCTTTTTTGATGTATCCATAGTGCATTCTTACACAGGACAAGGATTTGGTTCCAGAGCCAGTAAAATAGGAAAGTGCCAGAACAGAATGCCTTCCAATGAAAGAAGCGAAGGGATAGGGTCTAAACTGAAGCAGTGCTAAATTATTGTTAGAAACCAGAACCATTTTGGAGAATGATTTGGTTTTCTGTCAAACAGGCCGGGACTATTGTGGAGCACAGAATGAAGCCCCGGAAAAGTCCATCATCCTTCTGTGATGGATGGGTAAGGCACTCAGCCCAGCCCCATGTTAGGTGCAACCCAGGCATCTATGCATGTCCTGGCCAAGGTGGCAAGTCCCACAGCATTTCCCAGTGCTCGCCCTCTCCCAGCCCTCTTTGTCTTCCATTGCAGAGCTGTGCATTCCACTGCAAACAGAGCCTGCCATTGAGCCATTTTTCTCTGCACTGAACATAGTTTCTGCTGCCAGGATGAGTCACCATGCAACACATACCCTCATCCCCTCCACGCTGTACTTAAAATACTCTAGGGCTGGCCGAACAGAACCCCACTGTGAGTGAGCACGTGTGTGAAGGTGGGATTGGCAGCTCAGCCCTGCGGAGCCCTCTGCAGAGCAGTCTGCACTGTGTTTGGCAGAGAGATTCAGAGAGCCAATATTTGGGGAGGGGCAAAGAGGGGAAGGTCTGTTTTTCAAATCTGGTTCGACCTCATGCAGCCTGCCAAGTTGCACCCTCTCTTTTGCAGGAACCCTCACTTTAGCTTCTCTGATCTTGAATAGAAGGATCTTACTGCTAGGGGTTGATTTGTCCTGCCTCTTCTCCCAGCCCAGCTTCTGACTGGCCACCTTGCTACAAACAGGACTGCCCTGTCCTGCTTTTACCTGCCAGGCTGTCTGCCTCCAGTGTGGATTTTTCTTCAATGGTAACAGCATCTAGTCATTTTCTGAGTTAGAACTTGTCATCCTCACTGGGACCGAGGTCTCTCACCACTCTCCTGCCATTCCTGCTCCCTGCTTCCCCTCATCCACCCACACACAGAGCACTAACCTTGGGCAGAACCAATCACAGGACTCCAGAACCATCCCTCTTCCCCAGCCTGCACTGAAAAAAGGGATTAGAAATTGTTCTCTTCCTCCTGAGCCTTTAAACTGAACTGAATACTTTCTCCTTTCTGCAGAGAAGCACTGGATTTCCATAGGCATTGAATGAAAAGTTGTCTTAGTTACCCATGGTCCACACCCTCTTCCACGCCCAGCCACACACTCCACCTGCCGGGGTACCCCTCCCTTTGGAGAACCACACATGTTCCGCTTTCAACCTGCTGCTACAGCACCCTTGACAGAAGGGGCCTTGGAACAAAAGCCCAGCTCAGCACAGCCCAAAGGGACACAACGTGCTTGAGTTATTCATTACTTGAGTTGGAGGAGGTCACAGAGCAGGAAGCGCACTGGAAAGCAAGGGGAAAGGTGGCAGAGAGGGTGGGGAATGCATCAGGGTGACCTTCTAGGGCCTGATGGGAACTCCAAGTCCTGGTAGGGGGTGGGTATCATAGTGGGAAGGTGACAAAGTCATAGCAACAGCCCCAAGGTTAGCCAAGGTCAAATGGAAACAGCTGATTATAATTAAGCTAGCTACTTAGTAGCTCTTGCTATGCACCAGGCACTGTGCTTAACACTTTCCCATATCTCTCCTTTTATCCTTGCAATAATGTATCACTTCAATTTTATGACTGAGGGAACAGCCCTGGAGAGAACAAGTGACTTGCCCAAGGTCACCCAGCTAGCATGCATGTTCTGAAGCTGGGAATGTGAATGTAGGTCTTTACCAGCTTGTTCTGTGGTGAAGTGGTTAGATGGGTGGTACAATTCCAGATGGTCTGGAGTGGCTGGGCAAGTGGAGTCTGAGATGAGCTACTAAGATAATTCTGGTTCCTATAGGACTGAGATCATGTTCTCCAGCAGCAATCCCAGGTCTGGGTGGAAACCAGGAGGTTTTCAGGAAGCCTGGAGGAGGCTGGCTTAGGATGAGTTGCTGCATTGGCTAGGGAGATGTGACCCTCAGGACTTCATCAGAACCTGTGAAGAGTTTCCTTGCAGGGAAGAGGGGATGAGCAGAGCTAGGGACCTAAAATTTGAGAGGGGAAGACATTCCCTAGAGGAAGACAGTAAATCAAAGACTAGAGACCAAGCATCAGTCTACTGGGTGTTTGCTATACCTCTGAAGAGCTAAGGTAGGACACTTTTTTAGGAAAAAAGAAAATCTGTCACTGGAGCCTCTCTTTACATATTTTGTCTTACCATATGCTTCTTCTGGGAGGGGGGTTGGGAATCAAGGGTGAGGTAAAGGAACGGAATGGGCATAAGTAAGGGCAGCACGGCCTCCCTGAACCGCCTCATCCCTTCCCATGCTACCCTTCCTCCACTCATCTCTTTTTGCTGATTCTGTTCACAGGTGTTCCTTCCTCTTACAGTAATGGGCACTCAACAACACATACCCTTCCCAGCAACCTGTCCTTCTGGAAACTCCTTGATAAGGTAACTTCTGCCTGAAGGGGACCAGGGGCCTCATATCCGCAGGTGCAGCCTCTTCCTGCAGCTCTCATACTACCAAGCTGGGGTTTTTCCAACATAAACATGACGGGCTAAACAAGAGGTGGCTTCCTCTCTCAATAAGCTGTTCTCTGTCTCCGTTGCCCTTGACAGAGCCCTGCAGCCTCCCCCACTGGGGCTTGGTGGATAGGTGGTCGCTTCCCCCCGAATTTCAGGAAGGTTCAGGTTTGCACAGGTCCTACAGGCGAGCCTGGAAGATTAGAAAAATGCTCATTCTTAATCAGTTCGGGCTTGTCTTTATGCCAGCGAGGTTGACCTTGGGGACAGAAGGGTGGCCAGGACAAGGACAAGCATCCTGGTACTGGGAAATTCTCTGATATGGGGCTGGGACATCAAGATGGGCCATGAAGGCCCCTGGGGATGGGGCTTCTCTACAGGGGAAGTAGAAGCAGCCCGGCGTTTTCTGCTGTGTCACTGCCCTCGGAGGGATGTAGAAAGCTGCTTGGGGGCTCATAACAGGGGGATGAAACCAAGAGTTTGGCTTTCCAGCAACAAGCTGATAAAGGGCGGGAAGGGGTACTCTATGCCCCAGGTCTGCAACGTCTTGCCCTATGCGCTAGGTTTTCCCAAAAGTCCTTTGGCTCCAAGAATTTTACAGCAGAACAAAGGGATCGATACCCCCACGGGGGCATACAAGCATGCGAACGAGAATACCCGCCGCCAACCTGGCACCAAAGAAAGTCCTCGGTGGCTGGGTCACGTGCAGATATTGTTGCGTGGGGTCTAGACTGGCGTGAGTCGCAACCAGTTGCCACGGGACAACTCACTGCGGGCTACTCCTCCCGAGCCCTAGCTCCGGGCTACCGCCCTGGGTGGGTTTGGCAATTGTCCTGCTCGAGGTGGTTCAGGCCGCCCACAAGGGGCACAGCCGGGCAGTCAGGAACCGGGGCTGCCGGCTGGGCTGGCCTGCAAGGAGAGGGAAGGGCCGGAACTGCAACCGCAGTGGCGGGGAGTGCGAGGGGGCGGCAGGTGCAGGAGCTGGAGGCGGGGCGGAGCTGGGCAGAGTCCTAGCCGGTCTGGCGTCCCGGAGTGACCTTCCCCCAGCCCGCCAGGGCCCAGGAGGGGTGGACCCACAGGCCAGGGAGGCCGAAAGCGCGGGCGGGCAGGCGTGGGGGCTGGGCCATGACTGCCTGGCCGGGGTCCTCGGGGCTCCGGGCGACCCAGGTGCGGAACACCCCAATACAGAAGAGGCGGTTCGCGCCCAGCCGGCAGGTGGGAGGGGGCTGCGAGGCGCTGCCTGCG
>NW_012113808.1:9395750-9423555 GCF_000951035.1 Colobus angolensis palliatus
GGCGCAGAGGACGCCAGGGCGCGCGCAGCAGCCACCCACCCTCCGGACGGCGGCAGCTGCTGACCCGCCATCGCCATGGCCCGCGGGAAAGCCAAGGAGGAGGGCAGTTGGAAGAAATTCATCTGGAACTCAGAGAAGAAGGAGTTTTTGGGCAGGACCGGTGGCAGTTGGTGTAAGTAAGGGGTCCGCAGCTCCCGGCCGCCGCGTCTGGTCTTTCCCGGGCTGCGCATCCCCTGCGCAGGCTTCCCGGCCAGTTCCGCACCCGCCGCACTGGCCGGGGCGGCTGGGGCGAGGGTGGTGGGCGCTGCTGGGTCGAGCCGGCCTGGGCTTGCAGTCCTGTGCGGAATGCGGAGTCCTCAGAATGGGGCGCAGGATCGGGGCTGGAACACGACAGGCAGAAGGTTATGCGTATCGTAGCGATCTTAGCTTGGTAATTTGCAGTCTTTCCTACCGTGCATCCGTTGAGTCCTTTCCTCCTGGGAATGGTCAGGCTCTGCGAGACTACATCTGTCTCTCCCGTGTCCTGAGTCCTTAAAAAAAAATGAGATCTGGGGTCGTGAGAGAACCTCGTGAGGTAATGGAATCTAATGCGGGCGAGGTTGTCTGTTACAGCATCTTTTTTTCTAGTCTAAATACGTACCTCAAAAGAGAGAGGAAAGAGAAGGGTGGAGAGGAATCCATCCACACACTGCAGTATTTCACAGCGATGGCTAAGGGTTTCCCTTCATGACCTCCTCTGGAGTCATCACCACCCAGAAATGGTTCAGTAAGCTCCATTTCAGGACTGCGATTCTTAGCTTCGGCCCGAATCCTGGCAAAGTCTGGTTGTTTTCAAGGTCTACACAGACAGTTGTGGATCAGTCAGTAGGTTGGGTTGATTATGGTGAAGGGAATATAAACGCAGAGCAGCTCATCTGAAAATATTTTGTGCAGCCTGTTGCTTGGTTGGATAGACTTTTTTTTCCATCGAAAATTAGATTCCTTGTTTTCAGCCTCTCCGGAAGGGTGACTTTTTTTTTTTTTTAAGGTCATTTTGAAGGGCAGAGTTGTAGGCGAATCTATAAGAGTCGTGACTGCGTGAGGGAAGGAGGGAGGGAACTCCCCTTGCTGCATCACTGCCCCCTCCTCCTCCAACATCATCATCATCATGACCATCACCACCAACACCACTGGCACTACCAACACCACTGGCACACCACTGCAGTCATTCAGGGAGTTCTGAACAGAGGCCGATTGGTGTTCCTGGTTGGGAGGATCTGTGGGAATCGGCAGGAGAATGAGTCAGGGAAATAGTGCTTAGCTGACATTTTGAAATGGAAGACGCTGGAATATATGAATTTTTGTAAAGAAAAAAAAATGCAGCTTGTGAGTCTCTCTTGATTGAAAAGTAAAGGGTTAATAATGCATCACACTTCAAGGTTAGTCAAGGTGAAGCCTCTTTCCAAGGTGTTAACGGGGAAGCATAGGTATCCGTGAGCCATGGAAAATGTAGTTCTTTAATGGCTTTTAGCTTTTGTTTTATATTTTATTTCGGGGAGACTGTGCTTCATTGAGATTATTCATGGTGTCTCAGGCATAAAGGTAGTTTCCTGTGTTTTCATGTGGAAAGGAAAACCTGAAGAACTGTGAGGTGTGTGTAGAATGAACAGCTCCCTGGCAACTCCTTGTAACTTGAGGGAGGCCTGGGAGGTGCACTGCGGTATAGGCACCCTTCTGCCAAGGTTAGCTGGGGCCTCCTTCTCTGGTGGTCTGACCCTGCTGCGTCACAGGGGCAGAGGCTGCATTGACTCTAGGCACATTGTGAAATTTGCCTTCTTGTCTTTTTCCCCTTAGTAAAATATGTATCGTTCCTCATTCCAATTTCATGCTTCTTAGAATAATATTTGCTTTAGAGGGCAAGACAGTATGGACTGACTCAGTCTTGAAGCCGACACTTAATGGGCAGCACCTCCATGAGAGAGAGAGAGAGACCGTGTGTGTCCATTTTTATGTCTTGGTAGCCTATCCAGCAAGCTATCAGTATGCTGATTTATGAACGTAGACCCCAGGACTGCTGTACTTGCCCCCTCTTCCCTTCCATCTTCCACGGTACAGGTGCTGTGCTAAAAATCCCCTTTTTGTTTCGTGCTGATATGTCTGCCCCTTTCTGGCAGTGTAAGAACTGTAAGAGCCTCTCTTAGGTAGAGAAGGTGGCAGCAATTACCGTCTCCTACGGAGAAAATGCCCCCTTTTCAGCGCTGGGCCCAACATGGATGCCCTTGGGGCGAGGGCAGGATGCCCTTGGCTCGGTTTTGCTTCTAGGTAGATTTTCACCAAGATGGACGCAGGAGACTCGCCTGTCACCTGCTGGAGAAATCACAGCATGCAGATCACTTTGTGCCTTCCACCTTTTATTAGGTTAATACAGACATTGGTAGGTTTTTATATTTACAGTTAGGCCTGGATGCCTGCCTGCGACCTTTTGAAGGGTACACACTCTTTGTTTGTTTTTCAAAAAAAACCCCTCTGTATTACTTTTTTTTAAAGGAAGAAAAATTGCTTGAAAGGGAGATGCCTCTGAAGCCTCCCCACGCCCCTCACAGTGCCACCCCAGCTAGTTGGTGTGACTTATCTAGCCTTTTTTTGGCTGGTGGGGGGCGCCCCTGGTGGCCTGGGTCTGGGTCAGCCACTGCATAGCTCCTTCTAGTCTTCAGTGCTCCACTCTCCCAGTGACCTCATGGCAGGAACTAGGGAGATTTTATCAAGTAAGATCTCAGAGCAAAAAGGGAACATTCCTCACTTTTCTTAGGATATCGTGTGGGCAGAATGGAAAGGCTGTCTGTTTCTGAGCTTAATCAGTGTACGTGCAAAATGACTTGTTTTCTCGTTTGCTCTTATTTGTATTTTAAACTGTAGCCTCAGTTGTGTACCCTCTTATGTTGTTAGAATTAGGTATCTGGAGTCCAGGCAGTGAGTATAGAGATGTTTCAGTTGTTCAAAGGGGCACATGTAGGTAAGCTAAAAGCACCAAGATGAGTTGGGGGTGGGGGGCAACAAGAGGAAACTAGAATCAAGGCTACGACCGCTGTCTTGCTGACTGTTACACCAACTCTTGCACCTCTTAGGAGCATTCACTGGAAAAATTTTCCAGATCTCTTGACGTCACAGAGTTTGCCATTTGCCTACTGCTGCTTGGATACAGAATGCAGCACTTAACCCTTGTCCTGCGGGGAGGGAGTGATTGAGTTGGGCGCTGTGGTTCTGGATTACACAACTTTTTCTTTCTTCCTTATCTTTGCTTCTGTCTTTGCCTTTTTCCTTGTTCTTTGCTTTTGATAGAGGAAAAAAGGACTATGATTAAGCATTTTGGTGTGGTTTTGTGTGTTTTGCTTGTCTTAACAGCTCTGTAGCCTGATTTCCCTTAACTCTTTAGTGCCTGATTGGAAAGTTGGGATTTCAAATGTATGGACAGGGCAACCAGGCTAATTCCTGCTGTTGTGTACCCACTCCCTCCCTGGCCCTCTCCTACCACATATATACTAATACTGTTTTTCAGTGGCTTTTCCCCCAAGTACCCTGGCATTTCATTAAATGCATGAGATCTGGACCTTTTTAGCAGTAACCTAAGGCTCCTTTGTGCAGTCATGCTTCTGACTCGATAACCTTACAGTTCACTTGTTCCCTGTTTTGCATTCACATTGAGTTGTTTGGCTGGCACAGGGCTGCCAGGCAATGCCTAGTACAGCCTGTTACTATGCGGCTAATCAGGGAGATAATCCTTGTAAACCAGTAACTGATAGCCACCCTCATTCCCATCTATGTGTTGAGTCTTTTTTTTTTTTGCTTTTGCAGCTATTTCAGCCTCCATCCTGTTATCTTGTTAACTATGGGAAAAAGAAAATGCAGCCCAGCCAGTCAGTCATTATTCTGGTTCCAGTTCCAGAAGATGGGATTAAAATGTGCTGGTCATTTTCGCTATAGAATTTTCTTTTTTTCCCCTTGTCTTGTCCTCCGAGGGGAAAGACAGCGTGTGCTTTGTTGAAAATACAAACCAAAGGGGAGAGTGATAGTAAAAAAACAGGAGGATATCATCATTGGGTTTCTCAGCATTCATTGCTCTGCCACAGCAAAGTAACCCTCAGGCATCTGAGCATTTGGAGAAGCAGCAGAGCTTGGATTGTAGTATTTAAACATCAAGGGATATGCAAGCAAAGAAAACATAGGTCTCTAAGGGAGTATATTGTCATATTTTAAATTCATTGCATAAGCATCCAAACATAGCTCTAGATTTTATTGGTGATCTTCATGATTTTTTTTATAATTTTGAGAATGAAAAATATGGATACATTTTTTTCACAATTTAGGGAATTAAAAAATATAAGGATCCTAGTTCTAGCTGAACAGTCCTCCTACCCTTAACCACCTCCCATACACACTGTAAGTGGAGGGCTGCTCAGCCTCTCGATTTTTACCCTGTGTCAGTGGGAGTGAGATGCACTCTCTTGACGTTGGACAGGGAAGAAACCATGGGGCGGGGGGAACCAAGAAGGAAGTTTATTCATCCGTGGGAAGATTAAACTTTCATTCTGAGCATATGACTGCATCACAGCTTTTTGTTTCTGTTCTTCTTGCAGTTAAGATCCTTCTATTCTACGTAATATTTTATGGCTGCCTGGCTGGCATCTTCATCGGAACCATCCAAGTGATGCTGCTCACCATCAGTGAACTTAAGCCCACATACCAGGACCGAGTGGCCCCACCAGGTAAAATCAACATGAATAGCTTCATTTCCTTCAGAGATAGCACGGGTGTCACGTTTTCTGTTGAGAAAAAATTATTTGGAAAATTGCTCTATAATATAGTTTTAAATGAACCATGAAAAGGAAAAAGAGAAATTTCTCTTGGCTGCAGCCAGATGTCCTACCCGCATTGCAGGCAGAGCTCCCACGGGTTGCAGACATCTTATTTGCCCACTTCTAGAGTGAGGGTGAAGAGTCCTGGTTCTTGGCCCAGCCTGCTACCCACCAGCTATGTGACTGTGAACAGATTGTGTTCTGATGGGGGCCCTGGTCTTCTCATTTTTCGTATTCTAGGGTTTGGTTAGTGGGATCCTTTCCAGACCTTTTCGAGTCTAGCAGACATTTTTTTACTTCTTGAGGGGGGGGCTATGACTCAGATAATTCCTTTAAAAAAAAAAGTCACTTGGGCTCCTGTTTTAAAAGGTTGACTTATTTTTAGAGATGATAAGAAGCTGTGGAATGGGCAGCTCCTCACAGGGAGAGGAGCCATGACTTTGGGGGTCTGTTGTCCCACCTGCTGTTAGTTTGCAGTTTGACCTTGAATAAAGTCACTCTCACTTCTCAATATTTATACCCATTGATTTAATAAGCGTCTCATTTGCCGGCTTTCTGGTCCCACTTTGTAGTTTAGTTAACTGTCTCCTTTAGCTCTTAAAAACTTGGGTGAACAGGAAGATGATAAGAAAATAGAAACTGCCACACGAGTCCCTCCTGTGACTGGAGTGCCATCAGTGTAGAGCTCCGCGTGCCCACACCAGTCACAAAACGCCGTGAAAGGCCCGCTGCCATCATGTCTGATGCTGGTAGAACAAGGCAGTGGAATAGCCACAAACGTGGATTTGCCATCTGGCTGTTGTAAAAATCATTGTCTAGAGAACCTAGAGAGAAAGCGTTGCGTAACTTCTGGGTTCTCACTTATGAGTGACCTTGAGGCTGCTGCTGAGGGGTGGCAATGACTTGTCCCTTCTCTGCTTTCCCTTGGCAAAGGTTTAGTAACAGCTGTATTTAGGTGACAATCTTCAGATGATCTACATGGCCCTGAGCAGCCTAGATCAAGGGCCACTGCCTGCCACAGACTTTTCATACCCACCTACTTGAATGTGGGAAGGATTCACAGAGGAAGATCTTCAAAATACGGAGGTGGCAAGCATTGTTGTGTAGCCCTAAGTCAAATAGTTGTCCACTGTAAGAAGAACTCAAAATATTTCCAGATAAATTTAGATCTGAGGGATTGGGGAAGTGGAAAAAAAAAAAAATCACATAAGTAAGTAACATGACTTAAATCTGCTTAATAATCCAGTTTCCAGCAACTGTTTTCCACAAGAGGTGGGTCTGTGGAAAGGTTGAAGCAAGAATTCTGGAGTACGCAGAGAAGCTGAAACATATTTTACGTTGGGTTCGGTGATAGGGAAGCATTGTGTCTTTTCATGTCCTCTTCTACTAGAACTTTTGTGGTACCATTAGTTGTAATTTTAATTGGTGCAGGTATTTTGTTTTTGTTCTTTGTTTTGCCATTTAAAAGTTATTCTTGATGCAATTTTATAATTTTTTTTTTGCTCTGTCACCCAGGCTGGAGTGTAGTGGCACAATCTCGGCTCACTGCAATCTCCACCTCTCAGGTTCAAGTGATTCCCCTGTCTCAAATAGCTGGGATTACAGGCATGTACCACCATGCCTGGCTAATTTTTGTATTTTTAGTAGAGACAAGGTTTCATCATGTTGGCCAGGCTAGTCTTGAACTCCTGACCTCAGGTGATCCACCCACTTTGGCCTCCCAAAGTGCTGGGAGGTGTGAGCATGAGCCACCACGCCTGGCCTGCTGCTATTTTATAATTCTTATACTCAAAGCCAAATATGACTACAAAGTTAAATATTTTCTTCAATTTCCTAGATTAAAAAAAAAATGGTCACTGAGTATATAAACTTTGAGGAGTCAGCCTTTAATAAAACTAAAAATTCTCTTTGTGCCCTTTGCAGAAAGGAAAATTTCACTTTGGAAAAGAAATAGCCAAAGTGCCTGACCTTGTAAGTAAGGACTTGGAAATGACCTTGCCTGAAAATCAACGGGCAGAGGTGCCTGGTCCTTTCCAACACCCTCTCACCGCGCCTTGCTCCCCTTCCTTCCATCCCCTTCCTAAAAGACATGTTCTTAGTACCTGTATTTAGTGTGCTCGCAGCAGTTGGACTGACCTGACAAACCCTGACTTCTCCAAAGGAATGCTGGTGGCTCATCTTGGAAAAATGCATTCCTGTCCTGTGGTCTGAGTCACAGGAAAAGTCCTCAGTCCTCCATCTTCCTTGTTCTTTGGCCTGGTAATTTCTGTCTCTTCTTTTCCTCATCCCTTCCCCCATCACCTTTCAGGAGAGTCTAGGCCAGGCCCCTCCCCTTCACCTGCCTTACCCTCTGGGGTTTTTCGGGGCCTTTACCAAGGGACATGGCATTCATATGAAATTGATGGTAACCTGGATCAGGCCAGGCCAACAGAGTGCCAGCTGCTGCAAAGTGCATCCCTTGGGCCACCCCTTATGGCCCTGTGTTGCCTGAGGGATCCTAACTGGACCCTCCTTGGCAGTTTTCAGAGTACGTGTTAGAAGTTTGTATTTTGCATAGGAAAACACTCCTTACGTATGCAGACTAAACATGTGTGTTTAAGAATACCCTGACAATTTTTCGACTTCACATTAGTATCTTTAAAGCCTCCATTTTCATGTTAAAGAGGGAAAACTGTAAATTTGAGTTAGATACACCTAGTAGGTGTGAAATTTGGCACATGATTTAAAGATATAAGGACTTACTAATAATATTATCTGCTGAATTTGAGGCATGAATGCAAATCCAGCCTGACTGGGTATTGACTGCCCTTTGTACACTGGAATTCCTTGTAATTGGATCTCTTCTCAATAACGTGTGAATGTGGCCATATCAAGCAGTGGCAATTGTGCAGTGAGTGTATTTGGGCCTGTATGGTGATAATATTGGATAAACTGAGAGGCCAAACATGAAATCTCAGAGAGACTAAACTAAAGAATGGAAGTGAGATATAAGAAAAAATGGTGAACGTGTACAGCTTCTTGGCCCTGAACAATGGTGGCCATTTAATGCACGTGATGTTCCTTACAAAGTCTTGTTGCAGCTGGTGTGGTAGCTCATGCCTGTAATCCCAGCACTTTGGGAGACTGAGGCAGGAGAATCCTTTGAAGGCAGGGGTTCAAGACTAGCCTGAGCAACATAGCAAGACCCCATGTCCGCACACACACAAAAAATTTTTTAAGTCTCCTATTAAGTGTGGGGGGCGGGGCAGGTGCAGTGACTCACACCTGTAATCCCAGCACTTACGAGGCGGGCGGATCTTGAGGTCAGGAGATCGAGACCATTCTGGCTAACACGGTGAAACCCCATCTCTACTAAAAAAATACAAAAAATTAGCTGGGCATGGTGGCGGGCGCCTGTAGTCCCAGCTACTCGGAAGGCTGAGGCAGGAGAATGGCGTGAACCCGGGAGGTGGAGCTTGCAGTGAGCCATGATTGCCACAGCACTCCAGCCTGGTTGACAGAGTGAAGACTCCATCTCAAAAAAAAAAAAAAAAAAAAAGGCAGGGGGAATCATATACTCTGTGAGAACTAAATGAGATGATAGACATATATAAAGCAAATAGTACTTTATGGTGGCAAAACCAATGGTAATAAATGTAGGGTAGCTGTTGAGAGCAACTTCTGTTTTTTTCTTTTTTTCGAGAGGGAGTCTTGTTCTGTCACCCAGGCGGGAGTGCAGTGGCATGATCTTGGCTCATTGCAACCTCCGCCCCCTGGGTTCAAGTGATTCTCCTGCCTCAGCCTCCTGAGTAGTTGGGACTACAGGTGTGCGCCACCATGGCCGGCTAATTTTTGTATTTTTAGTAGAGACGGGGTTTCACCATATTGGCCAGGTTGGTCTGGAACTCCTGACCTCTGGTGATCCACCCGCCTTGGCCTCCCAAAGTGCTGGGATTATAGGCGTGAACCACCGCGCCTGGTCCAGGGTTTTTATAGCCCTATCTTTCTACTAGAAGCAGCAGTTTCTTCTTTATGGACACTGAATTTCCAGATATGACAGGGATGCTTTGCACACTTAGATTTTCATGGAGTCAGTAAAACCTTAGCTTTCCGTGAAAATGTTTAAGAGACATTTGGGAAACATGTTTTTAAACATTTTAAAGTGAATTTAAATGGCATTGTATTTGTTGTGCAATCTCTCCCTTTAACAAACCCACACTTGTTCGGTTAGCCGCTGCCAAGCTTTTCTCCAGAGGAGACCCTCTTAGGCAGTCCTGCAGTGCCGCTCTGCAGCATTGCTTCTCATCTGTTGATGCAGTTGGATCTGGGGAGAGACGCAGCAATTAGCTGTGCTGGAGAGGGCTGAGCAGGCACAGGCGCGCACACCCACATGTATGCCCACGGACATGCACGCATGCACACGCGCATGCACGCTCATGGATATACGCATACACTCAGGCTCACCAGGCCCTGTCCCTGATTTGACCCTGCTTGCCTTGCTGCCTGTCCAGTGATATAATGGAAAAGTCTCTTCTTCACATCCGCCGCTGCCCTTCCCCGCTCTAGGCTCACTTAGCAACAGTGGAATGAAATGAAGGTCACTGTGTGTCAATCGGTGTGTCCGGGAGATTCCCAGCTGGCTTGCTTCCTGGTAGGCAGGTATGAATGTATGCTGCTGTTCTCTTTTCAGGTTCTGGGTTGCTGTTTGTTTAGCTCTGAAGTATAGATGGCTCAGTGCTAGCAGACACATTTTCGAAGGCTTATATTCTTGAGTTGTTGGTAACCAGAATTGGGCAGGAGAAGTGGGGTGGATGCAGACCAGCTGACCGCACTGGCGCCACCAGCAGTTTCAGTTTCATCTTGATTGTGAAGAGGAAATATCTAATCTTAAAACTTATTAGGGGCCTGGCGTGGGGGCTCCTGCCTGTATTCCCAGCAATTTGGGAGGCCGAGGCGGGCGGATCACCTGAGGTCGGGATTTTGAGACCAGCCTGGTCAACATGATGAAACCCGTCTCTACTAAAATACAAAATTTAGCTGAGCGTGATGGCGGGCGCCTCTAATCCCAGCTACTTGGGAGGCTGAGGCAGGAGAATCACTTGAACCCGGAAGGTGGAGGTTGCAGTGAGCCAAGATTGTGCCACTGCACTCCAGCCTGGGCAACTAGAGCAAGACTCCATCTCAAAAAAAAAAAACCAAAACAACAAAAACAAAAAACCCATTAGGGTTCAAGCCATTATCATTCAATCTCAGCTTGATGAAGTAAAATTCCTGAGAAGTCATTATGTCAGTCTCAGAATATCTAATTTCCCCCCCCCAAACTACCTCATACTTGTATTGCTGTCTCTCACTCACATTTCAAAGGGGAAATTAGAAACATTTGGCTTCTTTATACTTTGGAGGGATTGTTCGTGCCAAGTGCCAGTAAGGTGTGTCCAGTTAAGAGTACACCGCTTTGTAATCTCTCAGCTGACACGATGTATCTCTATACACCCAGCTGTCTCTCGCTTTCCCTCTCCTCCTCTCTTCCCACCCTCAAATGGATCCTATCTACCTGGTCCCAGAATTTGAGGCTCTGGATGAATTAGCATTGGTGGCAGTTAGATTTCCAAAAGCTACTGCCCAGCCTTGTGACTTGGTAAAGGGTTTGTGGGGGCAACTGTTTGGCTTCAACAACTCAACTACGCAGGTAGTGATTTATTTCTAAAGACAGGGGTACAACTAGCAAGTCATCTCTTGGGTAGACAGGAGACCTAATGATCTACTTTAAAACGTTCTTGGAGCTGCAGAAAAACAGATTTTACTTTGTATGCCCATTGTACGATGAGTAAGCAGAGCAGAGACCTGATAAAGAGGACCAGGTAACAAATCTGTGGGAGCCATGGTAGGCGGGGGGTGCGGGGAAAGCTGGATTTGTGAAGCTTCATTTAAGGATTTTTTGCTACGTTCGCCCAAGGGTCATAGAAAGTGGTGTGGAAAGAGCAGTAGCCTGACAGGTCCACTTCTGTCATAAAATCTGATGGCGTTATTGGACTCGTTGCTCTTAACTATTCGTCAGTGGTCTCATGCTAGTAATCTGATGACCAGCTGGTCTGTCGGATGCAGCCAAGACTAGTGAGAAGCTGGGGAGATGAAGGGAACAGGGATATATCATCCGGTAGCTTTTTCCCACATACATGCATGAGTAGATCTTACCAAATGTCATGTGGAATGCAGTGTCTTATTTCAGGATATTACTTAACAGATGTTATGTTTTATATCCAGATAAGTCAAGTATACTATATGTACTTGTTCTTCAGTTTGGCCTTGAGCATAATTAATGTAAAATACTAGGATTTATGTTTGTTTATTCTTTTATAAAAGTGGCACCTTTCCTTTATTGTATTGAGAATAAGCACAATTATGAGCTATACAAAATACCAAGGATTTGCCCCCTATGGGATATGCATGTTTAAAGATAGATCATCTGAACTAAATAACTCTGCTTTCTTGAAAGTGATTATACAGCCACAGGAAAAAGAGGACTGATCAGAGAAGAGCCTCAAGCAGAGTTTATGGCATTTAGCTTAGACAGGAGGAATGATTTCTTTACTGAGTGTCAGTAAACATCCAGTTTGGCTATAGAAACAATCCAGGGATTCAGTTTTCTAAGACTTTGTAAAGGGAGCAGATTCTGAGTGTCAGGAGGGTGTGAATGTGACCCTGCCTGCAGGCAGGGAGATTTATTCCTTGCTAATCTCAGAGCCTGAGTCTTAAGGCAGAGCTGCAGGCAGAAGGTGAGTCAAAGGCGTTCTGGTTTCCAGAAAGCGCAAAGGTGCCTTTTTTCCCGTGCCTCTCCCCTTACTTTGCTAGGGAAGTTGATACTAACCCATAGATGTAAAACAAAAATAAAAAACAAAATCCAGAAGTATCTTAGGTCCTACAGAGAAATTTCTATCTCATATATGTGCATATGCATACATATGTGTACATATACATGTATGAGTATGTATGAATTCATACCACTCTGTATCTTTTTTTAAATTGGAAATTACTTTTCAACTCGGAATGTATAGGAGACACACGATATGTGTGTTTTGTGTGCGTGGCTACATTTAAAAGCATTTCTTTGCTTCCTGTGCCCTTCTCAGCCATATGGGTACCTTCTGGAGGTTTCCATGGGAAATGATTTCTATTTAGAGATTTGATCTAGTGATTCATCAGATGTATTAAACGACAGGTGCAGGCAGCTGTGTATTTGAATAACGTACAAGGTTGAAATGGCTACTTTCTAGTTTAAATACTTTAAACTCTAAACTCGCATGTAGATTGAGAAATGATGAACTTGCTACTTTATAAACCTAATTAGAAATGAAGTCCTTTCCCTCAAGCCTTTTCCCCCTTGTGCTATCAACACTTACTGAAACTAAACACAGAGGATCTTCCTTATTTCTCAAGAGATGGGGACCAAGGACAGGTAAATGTGTCTTTGAAAAAGCAAGTGGGAAACCAAAAGTTTTTTTTTAAATCTAAATCTTATGTAAAGTTGAAATACTTGAAAACCAAATATTAAAATTTTACATACCCAGATTATGATTTCTGCCTCAAGTGGCTTTATTAAGTAATGCTGTATAGCTTAAGGCAAATGATCCTATCAGAACGAAGCTGTCTCTAGAGCTTGGAGTGGTTAATGTAAATTCAAGTTTAGAAGACTGGAGAGGGAAACGGTTAGATTTGTTTCCTGGTATAATATAACTTGCAATTGCGTGCCAACAGTTGGGTGTTCTGCTGTCTTTGGCCCTCTGGGAGTTACCACTGCAAACAGAGCGCATCCTTGTCCAGAGTCATAACTAACAACTTTAAGAAGTGGACAGTAGAAAGAGGGGCATGTCGGGAAAAGTGGTCTAGTGTGAAAATATGACTCGTGAGAACTCCAGTCAGCAAGGTGGGATTTGTGCAACCCTTGGAGAAGGTCATGGTTGGAGAATTTGGGTGTCGCCTCAAAATACAGATGTTCTTCCATTTAAGATGAGGCTGTGTTCCAATAACCTATTGTAAGTCGAAAATACCGTGAGTCAAAAATGCATTTACTAGCCCTGTTAAACCCACTGGGAAGTCGAAAAATCCTAAGGCAAACATTGTAAGTTGGGAACAGTCTGTAATAAAGAAGTTACCAAATCCAATCCCGTTGCTTTCTGTCTCTTCTTAACAGTCTGACCATTCTAACGTAAATTATTTAAAGGATATGGACATCCTTTCAAAGGTCTTTCATCTTTCTCTTGTGCCTATCTAGTTGCTTTAGAGAAATAACTTGAGAAGAGGAATTTTTCTAGTGTTTGGAGAAGACGTCATCAAAAACTGTCCTAATTAAGACTCTCCAGAACAGAACAGACCCGGGGACTGATCTGTGTTGATTTCCAGGAGAAGTTCTCAGGCCATCAGGCTTTGGATAAAGAGAAGAGAGGAGGCAGAGATAGTGGGTGATGGAGTGAGAGAGAGACCTTGCGGAAATGTGAGGAAAGAGAGCAGAAGAGCTACTAAGGAGACAGTGGCCACTTGACTGTGGTGTGGCCTCCTGGACGTTTGTTTATGTATGTAGTAAGTATGTGTGAGCTGATTGCTTGACCTAAACCCAGACCATCTGCTTTTTTACTGGAAGTGACTTCTGGATCAAAAGCTTCGTGTCTTAAAAGGATGGTCATTAAGGCTTGTTAGTTACCATCATCTAAGACGCCTCAGACTCCAGAGGGAAACATTAACTCACAAAAGAGAGTAAGACATGACTGAGCTTTCTGGGGTTTATCTGTCATTCCTCGGCTCCCTCTACCAAGGTTCTCTGTCACTTAAAATGGAAAGAACAGGGCAGAGGCTTTGGCCTAAGGTCTAATCCAGCTGGGCAAGTCACAGGGTTCTAAGACCCAGTGCTTAGCTGTCTGTTTCACCCCTTGTGTACTTGGTTTCACTGGTTTCTGATGCTTCTGTAAGAGCAAAGTCAAGATTCTTCAAGCAGCCTACATCTATGTTTCCATCACAAAGTCATTATAAACTTGACTGGGCTTAGATCATGAGCTATGCTTACTGAAAAATTGGGGCTTTCAGGTTGAAAGGGATGTGATTCCATTACTTGGTTTTCATTATTTCTTATTTGCCCCGTCTAGAGAGACATGAGGCCAATTGTGTATATAACTCTCTTCTGGGCCAGTGTTACCACTTCATGTAACAGTAATACCTATTATTTCCACAAATGCGATCTTAGATTTTTTTTTTTTTCTTTTTCTTTTCTTCTTTTTTTTAAATTTTTTTGAGACAGAGTCTCAGTGTGTTGCCCAGGCTGGAGTGCAGTGGTGCTATCTCAGCTCACTGCAACCTCTGCCTCCTGGGCTCAGGCGATTCTCGTGCCTCAGCCTCCGAAGTAGCTGAGATTACGGGCATGTGCTACTATGCCTGGCTAATTTTGTGTTTTTAGTAGAGATGGGGTTTTACCATGTTGGCCAGGCTGGTCTCGAACTCCTGGCCTCAAGTGATCCACCCAACTCATCCTCCCAAAGTTCTGGGATTACAGGCATTAGCCACCATTCCCAGCTATATCCTAGATGATTAACAACAGAGGCACTTACAAGAAAGATTTGTTACAGGTCTATGAATAAACATGAACTTAGTTTTGGTCGTAGCCCCGAGGCTCTTGGGGAGTGCACTAGCTGTATCATTTTGTTAGTCAAGAGCCCGGAGGACTGAGCGAGGGTTGCTGATGTTTTGAGTCTGACACATGTCCCCTGGTCACTTTTAATAGTGGAGACCATGGACTTGACATCATGAAGGAATGAAAAGCGCTCAGCGTAATACCTCCTCCGGTTCTTACTCTCCTTTTTTTGTGTGGGAGAATCTGAGAAGTGGCACCACCATTCCTCGTACTCATATCAAACTAATGGAACCTTGAGCAGCCACTGGAAGAGAGAACGCAGGCAGCAGGAAAGTGAAAGGCAAACCACTGGGGAGGCCCACTGAAGCCAGGCCAGGGAGAACAAGGATGTTTGTGACACTCACTCTGCAATCCAGGTTTTACCCTGTTTACTCTCAACATGACCTTCTAGGGTCACTCCTCCCATCAGCTTGTTGGGTGAGACTCTCCAAATCTCAGTATCAGGCTTGTTTATATTTTGGCTTTTGCTGCATCCACCCCTCTGCTGATGGACCACAGCTTGCATAATTGTTGTTTATCACACCAATGTCCCTTCGGTCCCCTGGCTGTGGTTCTTCCCCACACCTTTCCTGAAGGTCAGATGAGATCCCTCCTTGGTTTCTGACATTTGCTCTCCTTCACTCATCTAGCCATCCACCACCCTCCTGCCTTGTCTTTCGCAAGCCTGGAAACACTATTTAACCTGGTGCACATAAGTCCATTTCTGTCCCTGACCCCGAAAACATCACACAGAGTACCTGGAGGAGGTTCCCGCAGACCTCCTGCCTGAGCGATGCACAGGCATTTGCCTCTGTCTCTGGCTACCTACGTGCTGGCTCTTCGGTGGCCCCTCAGCATGACCATCCCTCAAGGCTGCATTCCCTCCTGCCTCTGGGATTCTCCCATTCTGAATTTTGTTGAGCCTCTGGCTTTGGGTCTGCTGGTGTACTTCCTCCAGGTCCGGGCAAGTCGCCTTCAGTGTCTTATTTACAACTCAAACCAGGAATGACCCTCCCTACCCGACTTCCCCATTTCACTGGGGAACTCTGTTTGCCATTGCTGTCTCAAGCATTAGCTATCTGTGGAAGCTTCTCCTCACCTTTATTTTTGCAGGTATCACTTCTCTTTACAGTACTGCTGTTTTGTACCATAAATGATCACAATGCCAATTTTAACAGAGAAAAACATTGTTCAGGGTATATTAAAATTGCTTTGAAATACTAAAAATTATCTATAGCTTGTAGGTGTTTTTACAAAATTTTAAATTGTAATGTGTTTATTTTAAACTGAAGATTTTTATGAGCAAATTCTACTTCCCCTTTGATTCATTTCTATCACTGTTGAAATTTTTGTCTCCCAAAAATGTTCAGGTTCCACATCATCCTTTTCAGGATGATTTTTCTTTCTTTCTTTTTTTTTTTAATTGCAATAGGGTCTTGCTAGCATGCCTGGACTGGTCTTGAACTCCTGGGCTCAAGCGATCCTTCTATCTTGGCCTCCCAAAGCGCTGTGATTACAGGCATGAGCCACTGCACCTGGCCTGAAGATGACTGTTAATGTCCTAAAGTCCTTTGCCCTGGGCACCCTTGTGCCTTGCTCCAGTGATACTTGTCTTCCTCTCTATCCCTTCCACTCCTCTAGGGGACTACATGTGTGAAAAAGCATCTCTCTACAACCCCCTGAGCCCGTCTCATTATGTAACCACTTTTAAAGCATCCTCAGTCACTAGAAAGAACAACAGCATTTAGTCTAGCCTTACCGATGCCTGCTTCTCAAGCCCTACAAATGGTGCTGCACTCTAGTTATCACTTCCACATTAGTTAACGTCGTCGTCTTCATATCTGAGTCACTGTTGCCACTCTCAGATTCTGATTCCCTAGAGAAGCAGCTCTAAGCCAAGGGTGTTTTTCGTGCTTATTAAACAGATTCTCAGATCTCTTTCTTAGAGATTAGGATTTTGTAGGCCTGGAGGGGAGTCTGTGAGACTGCACGTTTGACAAGCCCCTAAATGATAGTGACATAGGCGCTTTCCTGACCTGCTGGGAAGTGGGGGTGGGAAGCCAGGGCAGTCACTTATCAAGGATTGTGATGATGTGCCCCCTTATGGGCCCCACACACAGAGGGGAGATCTGGGAGTGAGGATTAGAATCAGGTTGCCAGATTTAATAAATAAAAATAGAGGGTGACCACTCAAGTTTGAATTTCAGATAAACTATGTATCTATATCTCCTCCATATATATCTGTATATATCTCTATCTATAGATATATATATATGTGTATGTATGTGTGTGTGTGTGTGTATATATATATATATATTTTTTTTTTTTTGAGATAGAGTCTCGCTCTGTCACCTAGGCTGGAGTGCAGTGGCACGATCTTGGCTCACTGCAACCTCCACTTCCTGAGTTCAAGTGATTCCCCTGCCTCAGTCTCCTGAGTAGCTGGAATTACAGGTGTGTGTCACCACACCTGGCTAATTTTTGTATTTTTAATAGAGACGGGGTTTCACGATGTTGGCCAGGCTGGTCTCAAACTCTGGACCTCAGGTGATCCACCCATCTTGGCCTCCCAAAGTGCTGGGATTGTAGGCGTGAGCCACCATGCCTGACCTCAGATAAACAATAATATTTTAATATAAGAGTGTCCCATGTAGCATTTGGGACATACTTATATTGACAAAAAATGTTCTTTGCTTATCTAAGATTCACATGTAACCAGGCATCTTTTATTTGGCAGTCCTACAATAAAATGCAGTTGTGATGAACTTTTCCAACCATTGCTCCCGAGTAGTGCTGTGTAGTGTGGTTCACATACCCGTCTAGGAAGTCTCATGAAGGCAGAGGCTTTTGGATATTAAAGAATGTAACAGACTTTTAGAGAGTGCAAACCCAAGGCACGTGGACTTTGAATTTTATCTGACTAGCACTGACATGCTCAGACTTTTGGATTGGAAAGCATTTGTGGTTACTGTACGTATGTCCCAAATTCTTCCCATTTAGGTTAAAAGATCCAAAGAAATATCTCTGTTAGGTAGGCTTGAGTCTAGAGAATTTGGAATGATTATACATTTACTGATGAGAATTTGGAATGATTATACATTTGCTGACAATAAGGATTATAAAAGAAGTCCTTTGTGCTCAATACTTACATGCAATTAGGGAGGGTAAAGCCACCTGCACACAATGCTACCTTCCAGGGTATTTTAAAAAACTGTGCATGTTGGGGTACTAGAAACATAATGGGCTTTGGAGTACAGCACACCTGGGTTGGAATTCTGGTTCTACCACTTTCGGTGCAACCGTGGGCCAGGTACTTACCCTTTCAGTGCAAGCAGTGTTTTCATTCATAAAATGGAGGTGATGCCTACCATGAGGTGTTGCTAGGGAAATTAACTGATCTGTGCTATTAAAGCATAGTTGTCATTGGTACTTGGGGTTACGTAATCTAAATGCCAGTGGAGTGATTTCACAAGGGAGGCAAGACCCTTTCTTTTTAGGCAAGTGGAGTTAGCAAAGTATGTTTTGTATGTGGAAAGTCTACTTTTGAATTATCTTGGTTGCTGCCTTCCTACTAATGATTTCCTCTCTGCCTGGTCTAGGATTAACACAGATTCCTCAGATCCAGAAGACTGAAATTTCTTTTCGTCCTAATGATCCCAAGAGCTATGAGGCATATGTGCTGAACATAGTTAGGTTCCTGGAAAAGTACAAAGATTCAGCCCAGAGGGATGACATGATTTTTGAAGACTGTGGTGGTAAGTAGACTCATTGTAGATGTTTGTGGCTAGTTTTCTTTCTCTTTAATTCTTATTTCCCACTTCTATTTTTTGTTTAATGATCAAGAGATAATCCTGAAATAATGAAAGATTGAATTCTGGCCATATTTAGACACTTTTTTTTAAAAACAGACACAGTGAAAAACAGTATAGCCTCAAGCATGACTATTTTCTGCTTTGGAAAGGTGTCTTTAAAACACGCCTAGGCACTATTTTTACTATTCAGACCCAAGACAGCAATTCCAGTTTTCTTCCTCTTATATCCATTGAAAAGTACAACTACTTATTTCCTTATCTTGCCCCCAAAAGTTCTCCCTATAGAAGAGTGCATAGGGCTTTCTCCCGTCAGAAGGACCTTTTGGTGTGATTAGCTATCACTGCACTGGCATTCATGAAGGAGGATGTATGGTCAGGGTATACTTTTATTGATCCTGGTTGGGATAGATAATGAAATATGTGTTAGGCAGCTGATCATTTTGGATAAGGAAATGACTTACGAAGGGTAAAGAGAGGCTGTTAGTTTCATTAAGTCATTGACATGAATACATGTCCTCCCTCTTACTACCTGGACTGTGAATTTTCCAGTCCATGTTCTCATTCTTTCCACAAAAAAAAAAAAAAAAAAAGAACTCTCGTTGGGTGCAGTGGCTCATGCCTGTAATCCCTGCACTGTGGGAGGCTGAGGAGGGAGGATTGCTTGAGCCTAGGAGTTCGAGACCAACCTGGGCAACACAGTGAGACCCCATCTCTACAAAAAATAAGACAAGTTAGCTGGGTGTGGTGGTGTGTGCCTGTGGTCCCAGCTACTTGGGAGGCTGAAGTGGGAGGATCACTTGAGCCCGGGAGGTCAAGGCTGCAGTAAGCCATGATCACACCACAATACTCCAGCCTGGGCACCAGAGTGAGACCCTGTCTCAGAAAAGTTAAGTTTAAAAAAACAAACAAACATAAAAATCTCTCTGAGTTTTACTAGGTAGTATCAGCCCTTCTGATTCAATTCAAGCATTTACCAACTCTAGTTCTTTTTTTTTGTGAGACAGAGTCTTGCTCTGTCGCCCAGGTGAGTTCAGTGGTGCGATCTTGGCTCACTGCAAGCTCCGCCTCCTGGGTTCACACCGTTCTCCTGCCTCAGCCTCCTGAGTAGCTGGGACTACAGGCACCTACCACCACAGTTAATTTTTTGTATTTTTAGTAGAGACAGGGTTTCACCTTGTTAGCCAGGATGGTCTCGATCTCCTGACCTTGTGATCCTCCCACCTTGGCCTCCCAAAGTGCTGGGATTACAGGTGTGAGCCACTGCGCCCGGCCTCCAACTCCAGTTCTTGATAAGGCAGGCTGTGGCTTAGTCAGAGTATGGGGCGAATTGCCATTTTAAGTTATTCTGGAAATATTTAGTAATTTAAAAGAACATTTTCAGTGTGAATTTTCCTCATTAGAATTTAAATGAGGTTTTCATCTTACTTTGCAGTAATTAAAAGGCCTGAGGGATAGTCAGGGTGAATCAGTTCACGGGAGATAGTCTAAATTCAGACTCTTCATCATTCGAAAGGAAAATAGTTAATTTGTGAACTTAAAAACTATACATGAATTATGGTATTTGCATTATTTTCCTCCAGCATGCTATGCATTAACTTTGAATTCTATATTCACTTGGTCTTTTTCTGGCTTTTATATGAGGATTGAATTAAAAACACCAGAATAAAATTTATCAGTCCAGCAAATGCTTAATGCATAGCTTTAAAAGGCAAAAACTCAAATCAAAAAAGCCTGGGCAATATAGCAAGACCCCGGTCTCTGCAAAATTTAAAAAACTAGCCAGAGGCTGGCGCACGCCCAGCTACTCAGGATGCTGAGGTGGGAGGATCTTTAGAGCCCAGGAGGTTGAGGATGCAGTGGGCCATGATCGTGCTGCGGCACTCCAACCTAGGCCGTGGGGTGAGACCCTGTCCCAAAAGAAACCTGAAGTGGTGGTTGAAAAGGAAAATACCAGTTCTTTCCTATTCTTTCTCAAAAATTCTGACCAAAAGATACCTAGTTCTGAAAATTATTGACAGTCCTTTTGTATTCTCATTATAATATCCCTGTTACTGAGCTAAGCCGGTGTTGACAGTGTGAGTGATACTCATGCAGTGTGATCCGTCTCCTTTCAGTCTTCTGAATAGCTGAGTAATCCGTTATTTAAAAGAAGGGAAATATTGCCAGAGACTAAATATCATGTGCTGATCAAGTACTATGAAGCTTTGGTGTGGGGCCATATACCAGCTATTCCTTTTGGTAAAATATCTTTTAATGTGAGTGAAGAGATGAGAGATGGTTTTCCTGGAGATCTTGCTTGATTCAGATCATGCATTAAATGCAGAATAGCATACTCTCAGAATAGGTAACTATGACAAGGAAGAAATTTCCTTTTTCTTTCTCAGAACTGCTAAGGGAATTGCTGGTACAATATAAAAGTTGTGTTTTTATTTTTAGATGTGCCCAGTGAACCCAAAGAACGAGGAGAATTTAATCATGAACGAGGAGAGCGAAAGGTCTGCAGATTCAAGCTTGAGTGGCTGGGAAATTGCTCTGGATTAAATGACGAAACTTATGGCTACAAAGAGGGCAAACCATGCATTATTATAAAGCTCAACCGAGTTCTAGGCTTCAAACCTAAGGCAAGTAATGTTTTAAATGAGAGAATTAGGTGAGTCATTCACAATAAGTATTTGATTGACCTGAGAAGACAATGTAAGATAGTTTTAAAGTATACTCAGTGATGATTTTGAAACCCAGCCAGTAGAGTAACACCAAAACCTTCTGTATCCGCCCTGCAATTCTTGTAGTTAGGGCATTAATCTCATTTTCTAAAGTTAAAGGAATTCTGAGAGGCAAAGCTGAATTCTGAAGTGAGTCTTTGGCCCTCTCAGTATCCAGATAACAGTTTCTATAACATAAACTCTTTAAAAGTAAAAATAGAAAAAGATATTTTTTCCCTGGTGGTTTAGTGGTTAGAGGAAAAAAGAAAAAGTTTTTTTATTTTTTTTACTCCATAAAGAATGGATTTAAAAAAAATTTTTTTAAACCACCTGCATGTACAGCCTGGTTTTGGTCCTCTTGAAGCCACAAGAACATTTCAAAAAAACTGATAATCTGAAAAAATATTTTTTTTTCTGAATTTTATTGTGAAAGTAGAAGTTTAACATCATCTAGGCTGAACTTTGCTAGCCATGCTGTTGGCTTTTTGTATTATTGCAACTTACAATGGATAAACATTACTCTGGATCACTGAAAAATGGCAAATTTCCGTTGCTCACCATTTGGTGAGGTTATATTCTCCATAAGATTGGAAAATTTATCGGTTTTTATAAAACTGGTCATTTCAATGTACCTCTTAACAGGATTTTAAGCTTCTTTCCACGTAGACAGGATATAATGGAAGAAAAATGGTGAGAACCATTGTGCCAAAATGTATTTGATACTCATATTGCTAGAGAATACTTCACCGAGATCAATGAGCTATTTAGCAGCAAAAGTAATTGTGGCATGGCCAAGAGAAGACTCATCCCGTGCTCTCTGAGTACCTTGCTTTTGACATTCCTCATCGTAGACATTGAGTGACATTTGGACCCCACAGAGGCAGTCTAGTCTATTGTGATTGATTTATTCCCACATGTTTAGAGTTACTCGGTTCAGTGATAAATTCAGCTACTCTTTCTTTTCAGTCCTTTTTTTCTTTTTTCTTTGGTCTCTACTTGGTTATCCATTGCCACTGCCCAATTCATCACCTCCACCCAAATCTCCAGTTATTTTGAAATTATTTTTGTCAGAGATCAGAGTATCCCACCACCTCACTATCCTCACCTTTTGAGGATAGATTCTGGCAACTTCTTTTATCAGTATTCTCTACATTAAAAATAAGAAATGCATTGCTGGCAGAAACGTCCAAAAGAGTCAAATCTAGACAATCATTTTCGTGCATCCAAAACAGAGTAGTACCAAAATAGTAGTTCCTTGCTGATGTGGAACTAAAATTTTATCTGACTTTGATTAGACTATGTATGTGTTGCATCTCACATCAAGACTCACTTGCTGTGCTGATCTGAGCAAGCAAGTGACTGTCTTCCAGTAATGTATGTTCATCACTTCTGAGATAGATTTGAGCCATGGGTGTACAAGAGGAGGCTCTGGATATTTCATGACAGCAGTAATTTTCAGACTATCCTCTGGGTCCCTTCAGGGGATTCACCCCTTCAAGACAGCGCTTCCTCTTAGGGCAGTGACACCTCTGCCTTTTTTACATATTGGACTTTCCTAAGAAAATTGCAAAGAAACACTCCATAAATGGCAGTCTCCCTGACTGGAGATTAAAATAACAAAAAAGGAAAGCCTACTTGAAGGCATGCTTGAGGGAAAAGGATGACATTATTTATTCATGACTCAGGAGGAAATCCCACACTTTATAAAAACAGAAGTGTCAATCATCTTTCTCATGTAATGTAATCTTAGCAAATAATGAGCATTATATTTTGGGTTGGCTTTTAGTTTTCAGTGTCTTTAAGCAAAGCTTATAATGGGCTACTATTAAAAGTTCCATTTAGTACTGGGTTGCATCACAGCTTAATTGTAGTCATTATAAAACTTGGGCACTTGTTTTCATTTCAACAAAATTACGAACATGACCTTAAATTGGTTAGGGGAGTCATTCATTCTGCTGTCCTGATGTCTTTTGTTATTTTGGTGGACTTACTGTGACCAGTGTGTACTTGTTTGGACTACAGAGTAGTTTTATTTTTCAGAAACTTAAGAAATCATTTACAATCTACTGATCATAATGGGTTTTATTTTTAGCCTCCCAAGAATGAGTCCTTGGAGACTTACCCAGGAATGAAGTATAACGCAAATGTCCTTCCCGTTCAGTGCACTGGCAAGGTAAAGACAAATTTAGGGTTACTGGGGTGCTGGAAGGGCAGGCAGGGGAAAAGGGGAGAATGAAGGAGACTGTTTAAGTGACAGGTAAAATTTTAATAGAAGAAATAAGAAACATTGATTTCAGGTATAAGCTTCAGTGAGATGAACTGTAGCTATACTCGGTAAAACTTTTTAAAAGAACAGAAAGATGTAATCAGAATAAGACTGATGTCAATTTCTCCATTGGCATAAGAAACTCAAATATCTAAATGTAATACATTGGGATATTTGCTTACAGCACTGAGAGGTGAATTAGCCCACAGAAGTACTTCTTTCTGGCCCACAGCATGTATTAAAAATTTGGGGCCAACATTAAAAAAAATTAATGTCACATAAAAATTTGTGGCTTGGGCTTCTGTTTTAAAAATATTGAAATATCGCTGGGTGCAGTGGCTCAAGCCTGTAATCCCAGCTCTTTGGGAGGCCGAGAGGGGCAGATAATGATGTCAGGAGTTTGAGACCAGCCTGGCCAAAATGGTGAAACCCTGTCTCTACTAAACATACAAAAATCAGCTGGGCGTGGCGGTGTGCACCTGTAGTCCCACCTGTAGCCCCAGCTACCCGGGAGCCTGAGGCGGGAGAATCGCTTGAACCTGGGAGGTGGAGGTTGCAGTGAGCAGAGATCACGCCATTGCACTCCAGTCTGGGGACAGAGCGAGACTTCGTCTCAAAAAAAAAAAACATTGAAAGACTAAGGTAACAACAATTAGTGCATATTTCCTTTAGATCCAAAAACTAATGGACAGTTTAGAGAGAAAGGCAGAACAAAGAAAGGGAGTCCCCAGACAGTGCTAGCACTAAGAAAGGTAATGGAGATTGATTTCTCAACAAGAAAATGAGAGGCAAGTAGTAAACTTTGTAGATAATATCACTGGAAATATCATCTGCTGGGCCAACAGCAAGGTGTTTCTGACTTTCAATGTTGGCCTTGTTTCTAGGAGGCTGTGTTGGCTTGAAGAAATGCTTATTTGGCCTTTGACTCAGCTTCCCCATCCATTTGCACATTGAGAATAGTCTCTTATGACCATTTCTCAAGGCTGCAATGGAATAGATTGAGTAGATGTTCTTTCCTCTCTCAGTAGTTTGCAAGCTACTGTGTAGATTGAGTTCTTGTTTTTGAGTACACATAGTGATGCATGATGTGAGCCATTAAAATTGCATTTCATTCTGGATTTCAGAGAGATGAAGATAAAGAAAAAATTGGAAATGTGGAATATTTTGGACTGGGCAACAGCCCTGGTTTTCCTCTGCAGTATTATCCCTACTATGGCAAACTCCTGCAGCCCAAATACCTGCAGCCCCTGCTGGCCGTACAGTTCACCAATCTTACCATGGACACTGAAATTCGCATAGAGTGTAAGGCGTACGGTGAGAACATTGGGTACAGTGAGAAAGACCGTTTTCAGGGACGTTTTGATGTAAAAATTGAAGTTAAGAGCTGATCACAAGCACAAATCTTTCCCACTAGCCATTTAATAAGTTAAAAAAAGATACAAAAACAAAAACCTACTAGTCTTGAACAAACTGTCATACGTATGGGACCTACACTTAATCTATATGCTTTACACTAGCTTTCTGCATTTAATAGGTTAGAATGTAAATTAAAGTGTAGCAATAGCAACAAAATATTTATTCTACTGTAAATGACAAAAGAAAAAGAAAAATTGAGCCTTGGGACGTGCCCATTTTTACTGTAAATTATGATTCCATAACTGACTTGTAGTAAGCAGTGTTTCTGGCCCCTAAGTATTGCTGCCTTGTGTATTTTATTTAGTGTACAGTACTACAGGTGCATACTCTGGTCATTTTTCAAGCCATGTTTTATCGTATCTGTTTTCTACTTTATGTGAGCAAGGTTTGCTGTCCAAGGTGTAAATATTCAACGGGAATAAAACTGGCATGGTACTTTTTTTTCTTTTCTTTTCTTTTCTTTTTTTTTTTTTTGGCTCTTTCAAAGATAATGGCCCATCAATGAGCATTTTTAACATACTCCATAGTCTTTTCCTGTGGTGTTAGGTCTTTATTATTATTTTTTTTCCTGTGGGCTGGGTGGGGGGTTGTCATGGGGGAACTGCCCTTTAAATTTTAAGTGACACTACAGAAAAACACAAAAAGGTGATGGGTTGTGTTGTGCTTGTATTGAATGCTGTCTTGACATCTCTTCCCTTGTCCTCCAGTATGTTCTAAAGCTGTGTCTGAGATCTGGATCTGCCCATCACTTTGGCTAGTGACAGGGCTAATTAATTTGCTTTACACATTTTCTTTTACTTTCCTTTTTTCCTTTCTGGAGGCATCACATGCTGGTGCTGTGTCTTTATGAATGTTTTAACCATTTTCATGGTGGAAGAATTTTATATTTATGCAGTTGTACAATTTTATTTTTTTCTGCAAGAAAACGTGTAATGTATGAAATAAACCAAAGTCACTTGTTTGAAAATAAATCTTTATTTTGAACTTTATAAAAAGCAATGCAGTACCCCATAGACTGGTGTTAAATGTTGTCTACAGTGCAAAATCCGTGTTCTAACATATGTAATAATTGCCAGGAGTACAGTGCTCTTGTTGATCTTGTATTCAGTCAGGTTAAAACAATGGACAATAAAAGAATGAACACATTCCTCATGTGTGTGATTCACTCTTGTCTAAATGTCCCAACCTGTGACTTCTTCACTTTGCACACCACTAATTATCCAAGATCTTGAAGAAGTATTGAACCTGAAACAGACAAACACATAATTTCTTTAGTTCAGACAAATTTTGGTCTTTTCCACTGAACAGAGTCCAAGAGGTTGGTGAGGACTCCAGACACTGGCACACCGAGGCACACCCCTTCCCAAAGACACTAAGTTAATCAGAGACAGAGAATCCATGAAGCTCCAGTTTGAAGTTCCATTTTAAAAATACCTTGCAGTGCTACTTCACTCAGTTTAGGAAACATGAAATGTTGGTTCCTGCTATTGCTTCACTAGACATATGTGTTAAAAAAAAAAAAAAAGTTATTAACACTTCAGTTTTTAAAAAATGAGGTTAGGTTTGAGGTTCAGTAAATTAAGGTTCATACCTTGCTTTTTGGTTCAGGGATTGGCCTAAGTCCTTGTTTAGCTGTACTTAAAAATTAGCCTTAGTGTGAAAGAAGGTAAAAGTCAGCTTTCCAAAAAACATTTTCCAGCTATAATTAATTGAAGATTTAGTATCACTTAACCACCATGGGAAATACCCACACTAAAATCAGGGTATTGTATTTCTGAACTGGAAACCTTTCACAAAGCCTGTGCAGGCAGAGGAGCTCAGCTCAGGAGCTCAGACACATCCCTGAGGCGGCACTGTGTCTGCAGGGGTGCTAGCCGTCTTGCAGAGAGACAGACCCGGAGGCCATGGCCATTTTGGTGAGAAATACCAGAAGCGGCTTCAGTTCCCACCTATTGCTCCATATTTATAATCACACGAACCTACTTCTCTTGTTTTGCTATTTCTAGAGTAACAAATGGTGCGATGCGAAATTAGTACCAGAGGAACAATGACTCCACTTAACAAAAAAATAGCAAGGGAACTATGAAAAATGGCACAACTGCTTAACTTGAATAGTTGAAGTCTTTAGGAGACTTCAGTAGTTGAAGTAACACAGAAAAATCCTCAAACTAGCATACCTACATGAAACTGGGTTTCTCAAAAAGTAACCCACATTTATGGAAATAGAAGTTTGTCTTGCAGAAATGTCAGCTCATTTTGTAAGGTGTGATACTTAAATTTGTGATGCTTGTGAATAAGGGGGATGGGGCCTTAGGTCTGAGGAAAGGGGAGCATTCATTCAAATTGGAGGGCAGTTTGCATTTTTAAGGCTGCTATAAGGGCATGACCTTGGTGAGACATACTTAACCTGTTTTTGTATGTATTGTGTACCTTCTGTTCTAAGCCATTGTGTGTGTCTGCCTATCACTTTCTCCAAGATTCTCTCCAAATCTTGCTGCTTTTAATTTCTCCAGATTGTGCCAACCTATTTCCCACTCCTGATCTTTCGCATTATGTCACCACTAGGCGACTGGGGTATGTGGTTTGTGTTCTTAGGCTCAACAGATACCTACCATATGCCAAGCACTCTTTGACAGCTAGGGATAGATCCATCAGTGAGCAAAACAGACAAAACTCCATCTTTTTTCCTCTGCTGCTCATGTTCTACTGTTAAGCATTTGCGTATTTCTCATACTCTTCAATACATTTATTATTTCTTTGTAATCAGTTTATTCTGACCCTTAGTAGATGACATATTTCATGGGTGTAGGGACAATGCCATCTGTCTCCCTTGGGGTGTCCTTACATTCAAGAAATGGGTTTTCACATGAGTCCTGTCAAATACTTAATTCCTTACACAGAATATAAAGAGATTGAGTTTTTCAAAGGTAGGCTGACTGCTGCTTGGAATGAAAAGCACTTAGTTACTGAAGACAGAAAAAGGATTCTCTTTTCAACCCTTCATATTCTCAGGAGGAAAACTGAAACACCGAGTTAGTATGTCCTCAACCCTGGTTAATTTCCCTTGCAAATAAAGCCCCCTTGGGCCTCAGAAGCTTTGCCACGAGATGTTACCTAGCTAGAATTTTTTTTTTTTTTTT
>NW_012113808.1:9423735-9462822 GCF_000951035.1 Colobus angolensis palliatus
GCCAGGATGGTCTTGATCTCCTGACCTCGTGATCCGCCCGTCTCGGCCTCCCAAAGTGCTGGGATTACAGGCTTGAGCCACCGCGCCCGGCCCTAGCTAGAATTTTTAAACTGGTTTTCATTGTATTTTATTACCTTCAATTAAGAATAGCTTAAAACAACTAGTTTTCCATTTATAGCAGTAAAATAAATTTGTTCAAGTACAGCACTGAATGGATTTAAAGAAAAATAGTAAAATTTCAGGTGGTAAATATGATAAAAAGCATGGAAGTGAGAAATGGTTGACTAAAATTTAGGACTCTGCTTGAGAGTATAGCATTTTAGACCAGGCACAGTGGTTCATGCCTATAATCCTAGCACTTTGAGAGACTGAGGTTGGAGGATCACTTGAGCCCAGGAGTTCAAGATCAGCCTAGACAACATAAGGAGTCCCAGTCTCTACAAAACAAACAAACAAACAAAACAACTAGCCGGGCATGGTGGTACATGCCTGTGATCCCAGCTCCTTGGAGATCTGAGGTGGGAGGACAGCTCCAGTCCAGGAGGTTCAAGGCTTCGGTAAGCCTGGGCAACAGAGTGAGACCCTGTCTCGAGAAACAAAAACAAAACCAAAAAACCCAACCAAAAGCAGCATTACCCAGAACGTATCTACTTTAGAACCATAGCATGCCCTGTCTGCTCCTGCTGCACCTAATACCAGAGGGAACTGCGCCAACTCCAAATTAAAAACATTATCAGTGATCAGAAACAAAAGTTCCATTATCAGAATCTTTCAAAGCTCAGTAATAGCTTAAACTCTTGGCTTCTTAAAGGATTAGTAACCCTTTGATATCTATGTATATTTGGCTTCACAGAGGAGAACCAAATGACATTACCTTGAAAATCTAGGACTAAGGGACCTTGTGAATACAGAGGGAAACTATCCAAGGAATAGTCAAGAGCAGTTTTAATTGAGTGAGTAAAGTGATCTTGGTTTCTAATTCAACTGAGAAAACATGACTTTCTCCTTTTTTCTTTAAGAGAGGGCTAATGTTAACCAGACATGTTATCTGTAGTCCCCTGGGCTCTACACTGGGAAAGATGATCAAGAAATAGATAAGCCTGTTATTCTTCCACGTGATGGTTCCAATTAGCACCCATACCCTAGTCATGTGAAACGGGTGAAACAAGGCAGGTATCTTGGTTCCAGCTTTAAAATTCTCTGTTTTCTCTGAGGGACTTTCAGCATCAGCCCTTTCTGAGGGATTATCTTACTAAGGTGTTGACTCTTACTGACTACAGAATTCAGCTCTTTCATGTAGTCACAAAGGGATCCTGGACCCTAAGAGAATGCCCATATTGTAATAAAGCTGTAACACACTGTCTGTAGCTAGCTTTATCACAAAGCCTTTAAAAAACTTGGATTTCATAAAATCATAGGCGACCTATAGGGCTATCTTTCCCAAGGAGACACATATATTCCCCCTTAGTGTTGACCCTATACAGACCTAGGTAGGAGGTGACACAGGTTAATTTAAAACTCAGCCAGCCACAGTGGTGCCTGATATAGTCATTACTTGGTCTGTCTTTTGGTTTAAGTGCTTCAAGGAGTGTGGAACAGTCCTGCAGGAATAGGAGATCCTTTCCTTTTGATAAGGAGCAGGGGTTCTGAAATAACCAGCAGGTAAAGATTAGGCCATGGGAGATTCTGATGAGTCTGCTTTGGAGCCTCTAGACAGCAAGAGAATAGTATAATAGTATAATACAACTCAGGTTATACTGCAGAAAATGAAACATAATAGATGGAGAAGTCCATGCCTACCATAAACCTTTGAAACCTTTGCCTAGAGCAGGTCTTTCTTTTCTTTCATTTGCAAATTTCTTCTGAGCCACCTACTATGTACCCAGCACTGACTATGAACTCGTGGGGTGGGGTAGGGGTAGGGGGTCGGGGGGAGTGTTCAAACACACTAGGTCCTCGTGAAATTTTTACTTTTGTACTTCTAAACATCTTACATGGTCTAAACTATTCTTATCGATACCACTTCCCCTCCTTCTGCCATTCACTTAACATACACATATCCAATGGGTAAAGACACTTGACTACCTATAAGATTAAATTGAAGGCTCGTTCTGTCTTTATCACTGTGAAATTCAAGAACAATAGCTTACATGTATTTACTAATTTATAGTGCATAGTCTAATTTCACACATAAATCTCATTTCCTTCCCAATAGCTTTGTGAAACTTGTTATTCTTTCATTAGTGTATCAGACACTTTAGAGGTGGAATGCAGGCGTCTAATTTTCCAATGGTTTTTAATGTTGGTTGAGTATCAGAAATGCCTGTGGAGTTATATTTTGTTTTAAATAAGAGTACAGATGTGCTTGAACACTTAGAGAATCTATTGCACAGTTGCGGCATTCCAGCACCAAATTAAAATATGTGTGCCTGTGTTATTATACTAGATTTTCGGATAAAATATAGTCAGTTTGATTGAAGTGCAATTTTGTTAGTGTTCCAATAATATGATATTGAGTTTTAAATATATCAGTGTATTTAGTAGATGACCAACTTTCAACTCACTTGGGCCCCGTACAGCCACTGCTGGCTTCATGGGTCTGCAGTCTGTGCACGGGGCCACACGCCTAGAAGAGCCTTGTGCTTGGTTTAATGCTCTGCTGTTGCTGTCTTGAAATTCTTAATGAATTTTGAAAACAAGTGTCGACATTTTTATTCTGCACCAGTTCTGCTTAAAGCCAAGGGCCTCTACTGTAGGGTTGCTTTAGCGTGGTTGTCCTAATGGCTGAATGAAAAATGTGGTTGAAAAGGCTGCTTTTAAAATAAGCAATGAACAGATCGATGGTTGAGAGCTGGGCAGGGTGGGGAAGGTGCAGGGTGAGGCAGATTATGGAAAGTGTGAGCTGGCAGACTCAGCAGGCATGGAACAGAGGCCCTGGGATGGTGCTCTGCAGCCTTGGGCAGGGGTGAAGAGGAGAGGGCTTATGCTGTGGGGATGGCAAGAGGCAGCTACCAGCAGGGGATGCCATGTGAGCCTTGAATGAACCTTTGCTGGGCTCCCTTTCCCTTTTTGTCTTCCATCTCCAAGGCACTACTTACTTTCAGCTCCCAAAATATGGAGCTCAGAAGTGGACAACAGTGAGGAAAGACGTGGTAACTGAAAGAAGTCTAGGGTCTCTGGGTGGAAAGACTCAGAGGAAACATTCAAACCTTGATAGAAAGGAGATGAAAAATCCATCCTTGCCTATTGTTGTAGCTACAGAGCCCCAAAAGCCCTTGGGCTGCAGACATACCCCACACAAATCTATTTATAGTCTATTTAAAAAATTAAGTTGAACTTAGTCATAACAGTATCTTCTTCAGATATGCGTATCTTCTCCATAGGTTTAGGTGACATATTTGAAATGTTTTAAGACTAAATGAGCCAGGTGCAGTGGCTCCTGCCTGTAATCCCAGCACGTTGGGAGGCCTAGGTGGGTGGATTACCTGAGGTCAAGAGTTTGAGACCAGCCTGGCCAACATGGCAAAACCTCGTTTCTACTAAAAATACAAAAAATAGCTGGGCATGGTACTGCATGCTTGTAATCCCAGCTACTAGGAAGACTGAGGCAGGAGAATTACTTGAACCCGGGGGATGGAGGCTGTAGTGAGCCAAGATTGTACCACTGCACTCCAGCCTGGGTGACAGAGTGAGACTCCTCCTCATAAATAAATAAATAAGACTAAATGAAAATGTCACATTAAAATGACTATACATTTTTCTAATTCTGGAAACCCAGTGTCCTCAGAGTTCTCTTTTAAAAACCTCAAGGCCAGGTGCAGTGGCTCACACCTATAATCCCAGCATTTTGGGAGGCCAAGGCAGGAGGATCACTTGAGCTAAGGAGTTCGAAACTAACCTGGGCAACATAGAAAGACTCTGTCTCTACAAAAAAATTAACAACAAAAAAAATTAGCTGGGTGTGGTGGTGCATACCTGTAGTCCCAGCTGCTTGGGAGGTTGAGGTGAGGGGATCACTTGAGCCTGGGAAGTCGAGGATGTAGTGAGCTAAGATCATGCCACGTGCACTCCAGCCTGGGTAATAGAGCAAAACCCAGTCTCTAAAATATATATAGATATGTACATATGAAATTAAAAACTAAAAAGATAAAAACCTCTTGATTCCTCTGACTGCCACCCATTAAGGAGAACAATTCCCTTTTAAAAGCTGGAAGGTAATTATACCTCAGCCCAGACTAGAGTGGTGCTGACTTTTCTCTTTATGGAAAATATTTACCTTCTTTGCCAATATAACTAAAGGCTATAACTTTCCATAAATTCATCGTAAAATTGTGTTTCATGCCTCATCATTATCTAGCCTCTTTTGCCTTGAAGAAGGGTTTGGTTGTAACCGGTATCTCTCCAGTGTCTCAAAATATGAACAGATGTTTGTTGCTTCTGTTCCCTTCTCCTCCCTACCTGTAATGATTCAAAAGGTATTCACTGAGTTTTCTCATCTCAGTGTGAACTTAGTCATAACAGTATCTTCTTCAGATATGCTTATCGGTCAATTTTTCCATATTTATATTTTAAATTTTATTCTTAAAAAATGAAGTTCTTGCTCCATACCAAATGCTTTAACAGATTATTGTGTGTAATCCTTACAACCACCTTTATGAAGCTGGTATTATTAGTCCCATTTTCAGTTCATGAGACTCAAGTTTTTTGAGCTAATAACTTGCCTAAAGACATAGAACTCTGTTAAATGTCTCTGGTTCAGCCTGTGCTGGTTCAGAGCTCACACTAGGGATGCAGCCTAGCTGTTGGAATTTGACTTCGAGCCCTGCCGTCTCCTGGCCAGACAACCTTGAGCAAGTTACTTAACATCTTTGTTCCTCAGATTCCACATCTATAATGTAACAATACCTACTATGTAGGTTGGTTGTGAAGTTTAAATGAGGAGTTACATGGAAGACATTTAAACTAGTGTCCACCATAAATATTGCATAATAAATATCATTATTATTGTTTTCCAAATATTCTCCTAATGTTATGGCCCTTCCTGCTGTATGTCACTGAACCCAAGTATTTCTGAATAGCTCCATCAAGTGCTGACAGCCAGAACTGTCAATTCCTGCTTATCAGATGATAGCATACATAATTATTCAAGTCATGAACAGCAGAGGCAGACTAAGAAAACTTTGAAGACTAAGATAGTAAACAGATGTGAGAACCAAATGCAATATGTGATCCCTGATTGGATCCTGAACCAGAAACAACTTTTTTTCTTTTGCCACAGAAGACATTTGTGGGTAAAAAATGAAGGTCTGTACACTGATAATAGTATTGTATTAATGTTAACTTCTTGATTCATAATCACTTTCTGTGGTGACTGCAGATAAAATCAGTGTTTTTAGGAAATATACACTGAAGTATTGAGAGATAAAGGGGAATTATATCTATAATATACTGTTAAATATTAATTAGAAATAATTAAATTCATATGTACAGAAGGACAGAAGAAAGGATGATCAACGTGGTAAAACATTAACATTTGGCAAATATAGGTAAAGGGCTTGTGGAAAGTATTTTTTTGAAACTTTTCTATAAATCTGAAATTATTTCAAAATGGAATGATAAAAATATTAATCAATAGAAAGAACAGAAAGAGTACTAGATTTGGACTTGGAAGAATTGAGTTTGATTCTAGCCACTATTTCCTGGTGCTCTTAGACAAATCGTTTAGACTCACTGAGCCTGTTTCCTAATCAAAAAATTGAAGAGAATAAAACCTACCTCATTGGATTGAGTGGGCATGTAAGTTTCTGGGTGGATTTATAAAGTTGTAGCACATTATACAAATCATCCTTTTTTAAAAAGGACATATGGTCCCATGTTCCCACTCCGAAACTACTGGCTCAGGATGGGCTCTGCTACAAATCAGCTACAGTAGAGCTTAAGGGATGGGTTTTCTCAGTTATGAACGCCAAGCAAGCAGAAGGGAAAAACTCAGGAGACCTTGATGCTTCCTCTTAGAAATTCATTTTTGTGACTCCTAGAGAAGAAAAGATTTTGACAGGGGACATTCTATCCTTAAAAAAAAAAAAAAAAAAGATTTCAAATAAAAGAAATTGTAGATATAATGACCAGTCCTCAAGATTGGTGATTTTCAACTTGGTTGTACATCACAATCACCCTATGGATCTTTAAAAAACCAAAAGTAGATGCTTACACCCTACCCTGAAGAGTCTGATTAATTAGGTCTTGGATAGCCATAGGTCCTAGACGTCCACATTTTCAAAGAGCTCCACAGACACTTCTGATGTCCACTGGGGTTGAAAACCACTGCTCTGGTATTGTCTATAAGAACTAAATAAGATCCTTTATGCATAGTGCTCAATAAACATTAACCCTAATCTCATCTTTTCCTTTCTCTGTTCCTCAGAGGAATGACAAACTGAAATTAGAAATGCAGATCTTGTTGACAAATGATTTACAATAAAGTTTCTGGATGACAAAAAAAAAAAAAAAGAAAACCACTGCCCCAGATAGTTAGTCAAAGTAGGTGCCTCAGATATCAGAGCCCAAACCAAGCCCATCTGATATCATTATACGTGATCTGGGGAAAAAATAAAATCCCCCACTTAATTTGGCATTTACTAGTATCCACAGTACTTTGGAGGCACTTAACATGGATAATGTGCCAAGGAGATGGGTAGGCCTCAAAAGATGAAGTGGGGAATATGGGCAGAAAAGCAGAGTAAACTTCAACAGGATCATCTTGGGTATTGATAAGGAAATAAATCAAAGCAGGCTTACAAGATGAGTTTTATAAACAATAAACAATGATTCAGAAAAGGGATCTTGGAGTATGTCCTGGTCATTCCCTGAATACTTGGGCCAAGACTGCTGTCTGGGAGGCTATCAATGCTGAGATGCTGAATGTCCTCATAAAGGATGCTGTCAATTAAACCCAAGGAATTACAGTACTCTTTACAAGAAAAACAAACCACAGAATATTTTATTTCTTGGGAGTTCCTATTGCTATACTTAATACACATTTCAGTTAGAAAAGCTCTAAGACAAAAATAGTAGAGTTAGAAAATAGAAACAAAAATTATTTAGAAGATGGAATGCCTTTTTTTTTTTTATAAGGTCAGATGAGTATAAGTAGCTCTTAGACTGGATAAAAACTGAGAGAATACATAATCAGAATTCATGAGATAATGAAGGGAATAGCTGGGATGGACTCTGTCACTTAAAACTGGAAAGAAATTGTGAGAGCAAATACTGAGGTAATTTAAGACTTAAGAGAAAATTACTTCATATATTGCTTCATTTAATGTTTCCTCTGAAATGTCATTATTTCTACTCTGCAAGTGGATAAAATGAGTCTGAGAAAGGTAATTTTTCCTAAGTCACGAAGTTGGTAGTAGGAGAAGCTGGGGATTTGAACTCAGACCACCTGACTCCAGAGTCTGTGCCCAGAATCACTCTACTCCTGGACCTCCCTTATACTTGAGATTTTCGAGAAGGCTAAGGAAAGCCCATATGGCATGGTAAGATTCAAGTTCAACTTTAAACTTTGGATTTACCTTTGAACTCAAGTTCAAATCAAGTAAAAGTCATTAAGCGCTCAGCTAACTTATCTTTATATTCATCACTTCTATATGCTCACAGACTTTGGACTGATTTTGAAATAGAAATGCTGGTCTTGCAATATTTTCAGCTAGGCCAGAATAAGATGTGTTGTTTTCCTAGGAATTAATTTCTCCATTTCTAGTCTTCAAGTGTTAGTAAAACGATGCTTGATGACTTGCAGCAATAAATTCTTAACTGGTAATCAAAAAAGAATAAACTGTACTTCTGTTCATAAATAGAGGAAGGAAAAAGAAGCACCTGCAATTTGATAATTATAATAATTAATTATACTGCTTACAAAGGATGTAGAGACAGTATGGCAAACTAGAAAAGCCTAGGATTACTAGTTAGGAGAGTAATGCTGTGTACACTAAGCCACGCAATTTTAGGTGAGCCACTTCCCCTTCTTTGGGCAACACTTTCCTCAATGGTAAAACCAAGGTGTCAGATTAGAATTTGATTTCCTCAAAACCTAGAATCATGGAATGTTAGTGCAGGAAAGGGGTTTAGAGGAGGGCCTCTCAATCTTTGTCACCTAATGGTGCACCTAGAAAATGCTCATTCTCGCATGGCATCCTGGAGCCGGCACAGGAAGCAGTTAAGGATTGGAGCTGCTGCCTCCAGGTCTCAGAGGATCAATTATTCAGCTCATTTGTGGGGGAGTCCAAGCTTTGAAAATCACAAGTTCAGCCTCATAATTTTCCACACGAAGAAACTAATGCCTAGAAACATTTTATGAATTTACAACAACCCATAAATTAAAGTACATGGTATCAATGTATTTTCAGTTGTTACACTATTATTTAATAAATCTATCCCAACCTTACCCCCTTCAGTCCATTTTCCACATGGTAACCGGAGAGATCTCTTAAAAACTATAAACCTGATTATGTCAATGCCCATTCCCCTCAAGGGTTGTCTTCTGATGTTTTGAGGATAAAGATCCATATTCTTAAAATAGCCCACAAAGCCCTGCATGGCCCAATCTCTATTTCTCTAGTGTCATCTCAGGCTTTTTTTTGTTTTTTTTTTGCATTTTATATTTCTTCTTTCCTTCCCTAAAACACACCAACCAATTCCCTGCATAAGGGCTTTAGCAAGTGCTATTTTCTAGGCCTGGAGTCATTTACCTTCTTCCCCAGCTGACACTCATTTCAGGACTCAGTTCAAACGCCATTTGCTAAAGAAAACCTTTCTTAATCCCCCATCTACACCAGGTTCTCTGAATACAACTCATCCTATCTTTTACTACATGGCAATAATCAGAGTTTGTACGTGTCCATTTCTTTTTGTGATTATCTGGTTAATGTCTGTCTTCCTCATTAGACTGTGAGCCCTGAATGGAATGTGTGTCTCAATAGGAATTCTTATTCATCACTGTCTCCTCAGTGCTTACCAGTTTCTGGTGTATAGGAAAAGTTCAGTGAAATGTTCAATGAATGAATTTATGGTTTAGTTTTGGCTACAGAAGTCTTCCCGGCAACTTCCATTCATTGCACTGACAGTTCTGTACATCACATTTCTTGTAATATGAAACATGGATATGGTAACGCCTTACTTCACTCTACTTAGTGAACAGTATGGGCATTTACTTAAGCTTTTCACTGCAAATATTCTTAACAATTTTTTTTTTTTATTATGGACAACTTTGAGATCTAACAAGCTATGGACAACTTCCCCCCACCCCCCTGCAAAATGAATATATCCACAACATTTTGCAAACAATTTCAGCAAGTCAGTCCATGGACTAACCCTATGAATAAATTTGAAACTCCTAAATTTGGCATAAAATAATCATATGACTTAAGCCTTAGCTACCTTTCCATGCTCATCTGCAATTATCTAATGTCTTTTTAAACTCTGCTATATCAAATTCCATGTAGTTTCCCTACATGGAATTAGGGATTGCTCCTGTGAACAGCTACTACACTCCAGCCTGGGCAACATAGTGAGGCTCCATCTCAGGAAACAAAGACAAAAAGAAAAAACCAAGGTAAAGAGCTAAGAGAATGGATACATAATATCCCGCCAATGAGAAGACAAACTGGAATACCAGTAAATACAACTGAATACTTGCAATGTGTAATTATCCACAAAGGCCATTACAAGAGAATATATCATACAACATACACACTATGTCTTCAGCCTGGAATACTATTCTATGTATTGTTTTTTTAATCTATCCTCCAATACTTGGAGCTGACTTCATATCTAACGGAGGCTCATCTGATTCTTGTGCTGAAACCCAATAAGGATCAACCTCCTAGCATTTACTTCCTGATAGGGGCTTTCATGAAACCCACTAAGGATCAATCTCCTAGCATTTACTTTCTGATGTCAAAATGACCTATTTTGATAACAATTTTTCCTGGAGAATGTTAAATTCTTTGAGAATGAGGAGTGTGTCTTATTTAGCCACAGTGCCTAGAACAGTGAATGGCACCAACAGGCCTTCAATAAATGTATGTTAATCTGAGAAGGACCAAAATTATCAATGGTAGAAGAAGCCAGGCACTGTGGCGTGCACTTGCCATCCCAATTACTGGAGGCTGAGGCAGGAGGATTGCTTGAGCCCACGTGTTCCAGGCTGTAGTACTATGATTGCCCCTGTGAATAGCTACTGCACTCTAGCCTGGGCAACATAGTGAGACTCCATCTCGGGAAACAAAGAGTCCCAGCTACTCGGGAGGCTGAGGCAGGAGAATGGCGTAAACCCGGGAGGCGGAGCTTGCAGTGAGCTGAGATCCGGCCACTGCACTCCAGCCTGGGCGACAGAGCGAGACTCCATCTCAAAAAAAAAAAAAAAAAAGACAAAAACAAAAAACCAAGGTAAAGAGCTAAGAGAATGGATACATAATATCCCGCAAATGAGAAGACAAACTAGAATACCAGTAAATACAACTGAATACTTGCAATGTGTAATTATCCACAAAGGCAATTAAAAGAGAATATATTATACAACAAAGTTAATTTTACCCCAGTAAATTGACTAAAAATTGCGTTAGCCTAAGGTATCAATGTCAATATTGGTTCCTGTTACAGAAAATCATCGTGTAAACACAAGAACAATGAATTCTTTATTAAAACAACCTGAAGGCAATACTCAGAAAATGTACCATTATGATGACTTTATGGAAAGATTCAAAGCTGTCCTGTGTGCTGCTATTGTATGTTTTATAATTCTCTCTGCCTTGTGAATAGTAAGCAACAGATCTTAGCTCTCAGATGGTGATTGTAGAGTAACCAACAAGTTAATGGGTAATGAGAAAAGTGGAGAACTTTGCACGGAAAGATATGTACACTGATATTCCAAGCAAAGAAATTATTTTTGCTGTTTTAAACTTGCGGTTTTTATTCATTTACTCAACAGATTAAGCTATTTCTAACTCTTAAGGTTGGTACCAAAAGGGACCAGTATTTATCATTAGAAGAATTACCATTCATTACACAATGGAACATAAGCCTAATGCATAATGGACTTTCACAGTGTCATTGGGTATAATCCAACGAGACGGCTAATTCACACAATTCTGTTTCACTTACTCTGGGGCTCTTCTCTCTTATGCCAGATTCATTTGTTGTCATAAGGCCAGTTATAGCAGCGCAGTGGGAGGCGGGGTGGAGGTAGGGACAGAAGCATTATCAGAAACTTCCATGGAAGCAGAGTTTTTAAAACTACCCACCAAGAATCCACATGTAGCCTCATTCCAGCCCCTACTCTTGCTGAGACCATAGCAGTAATGACAGAATGGGAGATATCACTCATTGGTAAGAGTAGATTATTCTGTAAGATGACAAGGTCAGTAAAAGCAGTAAATAAGAGTGTGCTTACAACAAAGATGGAATTCACAATGTATGTTGACCTGAATTTAAAAAAAAGAAATAGAATTATGGAGGAAAATCAAATTTTTATAACCCCTAGGAAAAAAACAGCATCCAGCACAATTGTGAGTACAGAGTGCATACCACAAGAGATGTGGGCTACATGTGGTATAACATGAGAGCACAATGGGCCTGAAGAAGTAAGTAAAAAGTGGAGAGATACAGCATTTCATATTATTTTTATTGATTCAGAGGGTACATGTGTAGGTCTGTTACATGGATATATTGTGTGATGGTGAAGTTTGGGCTTCTAGCATACCTGTAACCATAATAGTGAAGATTGTACTCAATAGGCAGTTTTTCAATCTTCATCCTCTTCTCACTCTCCCCGCTTCTGGAGTCCCCAGTATCTATTATTTCCCTATATATGTCCATGTGTAATCATTGTTTGGCTCCCACTTACAAGTGAGAACACAGCATTTAATATTATTGGAGGGGAAAAATGTCCCATACTACACATTTGTCTCAAATAATAAATACATTTGTGGTTTATTGCCTTAATTTCCAAAGCAGACTTCCTAGCCCACAGCCATACCATGAGATGGAAATTTAGATGCTACAGTGATTTGCACAGGCATTTTGTATAAATTCAGCAAAAATGAATGTATTTATCAATAATTACAGACAAACTCACCAAGAGTACAGCCAAAGCCCTTTGGAGTATGACATAATTTTGCAATAAAATCAGGTGGTGTACCTAAGGGACAGACTGTAACATACACACTCTTTGAATCCCAGTGACCTCTTCCCAGGGGTTAAATCACAGTAGTCATATCAAATCCAAGAAATATCATCTTCAAATATATTTCAAAAGTCCCAAATGATTAAACCCCATGACCTTTTAATAAATGTAAAATAAATACACAAGGATATCAGTTCTAGGTCTGCCTGTCTGCCTCACTCCTTCCCTTCCTTCCACAGTCGTTTTTCAATAATCAACTAAGTTACTGATAAACAGAGGCTAGGTTCTTGGGATACAAAGGTAAGACATGGCCCCTGCCCTCTAGGAGTTCACACTAAGGGGAGAAGTACAAAGAAAGAAATAATTATTTCACAATACACCAAATATGTTAACAGAAGTATGAAGTATATATAAGGACACTGGGGACAAAGAGGAGAAAGTACTTGTGATTTTGTTCCTCACATGACATATTATCATTAAAATGGGAGATGAGAATTATGCACTTGGTCATTCAACAAGTACTGACTACACCCCTCTCATGGGTAAGCACAGTGAAATCACAGTGAGATCAAAATAACCCTTTGGAATTCCAGGGGCACGCGACCTTCCCTCATCCCCCTCAAGTACTCAAAGGCCTCCTGCTGCTGACAATGCAGCAGCCTGATAATTAAGAATTTTTTAAGGAATAAATAACTTTATATTTTTAACCTAAAACTGAGTTAGACAAGTTTGTGAATAAATATATTAGTTAATAAGGATAAAACATAGTAAATATCTAATCATTCTAATTACTTTTGAGGGAGGCCAAATATTCCGACTCAATTTCCTATCATATCTTCCCTCATGCTTTGTTTTTCTACTCTTACTACCCATCCTATCATGAACTCTAGAGAAATAATACTTGTTACATTTAAGATCATACAGAAAGGCAGTGAGGTTAGAGAGTGTAACTTCTGGACCCAGATTGCCTGGGTTCAAGTCTGTGTTCTCTATGTTCTGCTGTGTGGCTCTGGGGAAGTTGCTTAACTCTTCTATGTTTCAGTTACTCATCTGTAAATGGAGTCATCAATTAATGCATATAAAACACTTAGATCAATGCTTGGCACATGGTCAGGACTCCCTATAAGCTAGTTAATATTCCTACCATATACATAAAAATAAAAAATCAATAAACAAATGATAAGAGTTAATGCAAATAAATTTCATAGCAGAGCTATCTTTTAAACTTCATCAAGAGCATGACTGTATCAAATTCCTAACTATATCAAGTAAGCATTTGACCAATATGAGATCAAAAAGTAACGACTATAGCAGTTTAGATTTCATCTATGCTTAAGAAAGAAAGTGTGACTTTGCTGTGGATAAGATACTTTCAAGATGTTGTCTTATTGTTATCTTCGTGGCTAAATTAATGTTCAGATTAAAGGTGAGAAGGATATAGCAGTTGTTATAACATCGTTCACAATTATCTCACAGAAAATTGCTCACACAATATTAGCATCTACATGGTAATGGAGGTATTTGATATTGAAGACAAAATTTCTTTCAAGTTTCTTTTATTATTTTTTTGAGACAGAGTCTTGCTCTGTTGCCCAGGCTGGAGTGCAGTGTTTTGATCTCTGCTCACTGCAACCTCCGCCTCCTGGGTTTAAGTGATTCTCCTACCTCAGCCTCCTGAGTAACCGGGACTACAGGTGCACACCACCACACCTGGCTAATTTTTGTATTTTTTGTAGAGTCAAGATTTTGCCATGTTGGCCAGATTGGTCTCAAACTCCTGACCTCAAGTGATCCACCTGCCTTGGCCTTTCCAAGTGCTGGGATTACAGGTGTGAACCACTGCGCCTGGCCTAGTTTCTTTAAAAGCTTTCCATAACCTGCAAAACCTTCTCTATACATGTGCTGTTGAAAACATTGAACCTAATATTTTCCTGTTAGACTAGTCTTCTGTTTCCTCTTGTGAAAACAGGAATGCCCACAACTATCTAAAGGACAAAGAACAGTAGTAGGTTTAACAATTTTCACCCTAAAGCCAAAGTGGGAGTAGCTGTAATATTTTATGAATGAAAAACAGAAAGAATTCTATTAGGGCAACAATGTTTTAGACTCCTTTCTAAGTCACCTCCTGGAATTTTTAATCAGTCACCTGAGAGTTACTTATTAACTCAAAAACTGCTTAGTCACTGACTGAAAAATGAGGCAGGGAGCAGACCAAAGTCAAGAGTTCAGGGTCAAACTGCAGAGAGCAAAGCACAATGAGTGGATTGGCTTCATCTTTCTCCTCAGTCTTCCATTGCCAGGAAAATGAAGGGACTGGACAGTGTTGGTGGTTGGTAATGTGAACACAATACCAGCTGTATTAGGTGAAGAGACACAAGTCACAGGTTAAAAAGGGCACTTTGTCTCCCTTACTTGATATGTGGATCAAAGCCATGTACCCATATATGTACTGTCCTTGGCATCTTTTCTCAGTTTTCTCTTTCACAAGATGCCCATACACACAATATATTCTATACCAATGCTCTTCTGGAAGTTCTTTCAGCTTCAAGATAACCAGAAATAAGAGCACTAGTGAGCATAACTATTTGTTAGTTTTAAGTAATATTTAACTGGCTGGGTGCAGTGGCTGATTCCTGTAATCCTACTTTGGGAGGCCGAGGTGGGTGGATCACCTGAGGTCAGGAGTTTGAGACCAGCCAGCTAACATGGTGAAACCCCGTCTCTACTAAAAACACAAACAATAGCTGGGTGTGGTGGTGCACACCTGTAGTCTCAGCTATTCGGGAGGCCAAGGCAGGAGAATTGCTTGAACCCAGGAGGTGGAGGTTGCAGTGAGTCGAGGTCCTGCCACTGCACTCCAGCCTGGGTGACACAGCGAGACTCTGTCTCAAAAATAATAACAAAAATAATAATATTTAACTAAGAGAGGTTAATATTTTAGTTACACATTTCTCTCTACTGCTAGAGGATTATATTTGGTTATTATAGTATTTCCCCCTTATCCCTAGGGGATACATCCCAAACCCCCAGCAGATACCTGAAACCACATATAGTTCCAAACCCTACATATACTGTTTTTTCTTATACAAACATACCTATGATAAAGTTGAATTTAGAAATTACGCACAGTTAAGGGATCATAAACAGTAATAATAAAATAGAACAGTTATAACAATATGCTATAATTAAAGTTATGTTGTGAATGTGGTCTTTCTCTTAAAACATCTTAAGTACTGTATTCATCCTTCTTGTGATGAAGAAGGGACAAAGTAGAAAAGCATGAGATTGCATCATGCTACTCAGAATGGTGTGCCATTTAAAACTTATGAATTGCTTACTTCTGGAATATTCCATTAAATATTTTTGAACTACAGTTGATTGGGAGTAACTGGGACCAATGGAAAGCACAACTGCGGATAAGGGGAGACTACTGTGATATTGACCTATTGAATTCGGACTATACAGTTCAGATATGAGCCAGTCTTTTCATATCTTTCTAGTTTATGACTTTGGGTCCCTTCATGATTCTTAATCACTTTCATTCAATTATAAAATACTTATTTTATTAGCTGGGCATGGTGGTGCACGCCTGTAGTCCCAGCTACTTGGGAGGCTGGCAGAGGAGGACTGCCTGAGCACAGGAATTCAAGGCTGCATTGAGCTATGATTGCACCACTGTACTCTAGCCTGGGTGACAGAGCAAGACTCTGTCTCTAGTTTACACTTTGTATATATATTGTCTCTAATTTACTCTGTATGTATGTGTGTGTGTGCGTGCGTATTAAGCCCATAACAAATATTTTTGTTTGAGAAAAATATATTTAAGAGTCTAAGGGCAAGCTAGTCTATATGGATACTTGTTATAAAAAAGGTAAGGTGTATTGTGAATATGTTGCAATTAATGGACAAATAGTTGCTAGTATCTCTCTGGATTTCAAGGGCCCTTGCTAACCTAATGCCTTAATTTCTCCATTATGATAAAAGATCAAGAATTGGCCAAACTCACTTAATATATTAACGTTACTGAAGATCATCATAGTAAAGGCCTACAAAATAGAGACAAGGATTTCTTTTTTTTTTCTTTTTTTTTTTTTTTGAGATGGAGTCTTGCTCTGTTGCCCAGGCTGGAGTTCAGTGGCACATCTCAGCTCACTGCAAGCTCCGCCTCCCGGGTTCAGGCCATTCTCCTGCCTCAGCCTCACGAGTAGCTGGGACTAGAGACACCTGCCACCACACCTGGCTAATTTTTTTTTGTATTTTTAGTGGAGACGGGGTTTCACCATGTTAGCCAGGATGGTCTCGATTTCCTGACCTTGTCATCCGCCCGCCTCGGCCCCCCAAAGTGCTGGGATTACAGGCGTGAGCCACCACGCCCGGCCGAGACAAGCATTTCTTAGTGGTGATGGAACAACATTTTGATTTTATTTGTTTTTAATAAACAGTAGGCAAAGGGATATTTTGGTTGTCTAGAAAAAACATGTATTCTCACTTCCTTCCTATTAACCAGCTAGCTTTTGCCTCTCAAACTTCAGCTACAAAAGGGAATCATCCATGAGTTTAATTGTATTGCCAGGTGACAGACAAGAGGGTTCATATGATGAGAAGAGAGGCTGGAAAAGGAAAAAAAAAAAAGAGGAGCAAGTTCAGATAGGCATGGTGCAGAGGCTAGCACCTGGGTACTGACCTTTGAATTTCTTGCAAGGCAATATAATTTGCTCTTCACACATAAAAGGCTACACTAAAAGAATAAAAGCCTTTTCCCCTCTATCTTCCTGTAAAACTTTATTTATGGACATTGAAATTTGCATATCACATACTTTTCATGTGTCACAAAATATTTTTCTACTTTTGATGTTTTTCAACGATTGAAACATGTGAAAGTCATTCTTAGCTCATGGGCCGCACAAAAGCAGGCAGCAAGGGATTGGCCCTTAGACCAACGTTGGCGGACTGCTGGATGGCAGCATTAGAGCTTGGGTATGAGTCCCACCCCAGGGCTTCCAGGAGAGGGGGCCCAGGCTGATGCCATCTCCACCCCCATTGCTCTAGGCAGGAAGGCAGAGTTGGTGCTGGATGAGGTGTGGCTGCAGATCCTGGCCAGCCCTTCACCAAGGCCGTGGAAGACAAAACCAGCCCCGAGTCCCGGGTACTTCAGGGGCAGCTGATGAAATCAATGAAGTGGCAGGATGGAGTGGGAGATCAGGGAAGAGGCCTCGAGGGGATGGAGGATGACTGGACAAGGCTTTGGTAGAACTGTGACCCTCTTCACCCTCTCCTGACTCCCCTCTGCTCACCACCGTCTTCAGACCTCTACAGAACTTGACCTACTGGTGGTGGAGGAATTCCAATGAATCCAGGGTGGCCCTGGGAAACCCAGGGCTCAGAGCTCGACTCGGTTGAGGGCAGGAGGCTTGAAGAGATGACCTCCATTAGTCCCCCGAGATGGTCCAGCCCCCTGAAGCCTGTGATGATCCTTCCACTAGGCCAGACCCTCTGACTGCCAGAGTGGGTGCCACCTTCTTCAGGGCTGTGCCGGTTCAAGCCCTTGGGTAGGAAGTTATGCACCGGTGTCTGGACACCCTGTGGGAGGCAGAGGGCCTCTGGTAGAGATGGTCATTCCAGACCTCGGTCAGTATCTCCTTCCCTCTGCAGACCCCTCCCTCTGCCCGTGTCCTCTGTCCATCTGCCTCCTCCCTTGGGCTCACTGCCTCTACATGACGATCTGAAGCCTGCCTCCTCAGCCTGCCTTGCCTCCTCATGGGAGCCTTCCCATGATAAATTTTTAATTTATCTTTAAAAATACATTATTTGAAACCTGATTTGTTAGAGCCCATAATCAGTTGAAAAGAAAAGAAAATTCAGATTTGTGTGGGTTTTGTATTTGGTAAAAAGATAATTAAGTAGCTTCTGACAGTGAAATTAGAGTTTTAACTTAGCTGGCATATCATTTATAAAAGAGCCTAGCAGGTCTGACACAAAACAGGCCTGCCATAGAAGTTAGTCTTTCCTTTGACTCTTCTATATTTATTTTCTAATAGACAAGTATAGAATGGTAAAGATGATAATAAATTAAAAAGATAGTAATAACCAATATTTAATTGAATACTTCCTATTCTTATTGATTTCACTATATCACCTAATTTATTTCTTGCTGCTGCTCTCTGAGGTAAGTACTATTATTATTCCCACCATAAAGATGAGGCAATTCAGGCACAAGAGTTTAACCTGCTTGCTTGAACAGCTAATAAGTGGCAGAGCTAGAATTCAAACCCAGGTAGTCTGATTCCACATGCATTTGCTGTACTGAAAGTACTTAACCCAGTCTGGGCACAAAGTGAGTGCTTTCTATGATAATCATTGCTTTTATTATTACTGGATTTAAGAAAAATATATTGAATGCCCTACCCAATGGAGAACTGAGGAATGAACAAAATACACAAGGTCAGTATTCTCATGGAGCATAGAGGTCAGGGGAAGAGACAGATACTATTCAAAGAATTATACCTTGATAGTAGAAATAGATCACTTGAAGGAGAAGAAAATTTCTGAATGGTCTCATTTTAGACCACCAGGTCCTTAAGACTTGTTACTGGATGATCAGAGTATACGCTTCCATTACTTCTATTATCTACTCATCTTAAACTCTGCTGCTTGGTTACAGTTTTGGAAACTTTACTGTATCAAGTCACTGCCCTGTTCAAAAACCTTTGATGGCTTCCAGTTTTCTAGAGCCTAAGTAGCCACTGTGTGTCACACATACCAAGAAACTCTCATCCCACATTTATAGCAAACATCAGTAACCCATCATGGTGATTTTTTTTCTATTTGGTTGTGGTTTTATCAATAAATCAAAAATTGGCACTTGATTTGAAACACTTTTGTCATCTTTGACCTGGTTTGGTGTATAGAAACATTGGTTTTGGACTTAGACAAACTTGGGTTCAAATTTCAGCTCTCTGCCATTCATTGGTGGTGTGATCCTGGCCAAGTCATTTCACTCTCTTAACAAATAAAATGGAGATAATGGAACTATTCAATAGAGTTTTTAGGTAACGCAGGTAAACAATTTAGCATAGTGCCTGGTATATACTGCTTAGTAAATTAAAGTTATTATCTTTATCACCATTGTCATAATGTTCATTATTGCCATCAGAAAGCTTTCCAAAGTCTCCACAATCTAGCTCTGATTTACATTTCCAAATTTATCTCCATACTCTACCAAAGGAAACCTCCACTTCAACTAGAGGAACTCAATATCTGCTAAAACTAGCCTGCCATGTTCTTTTTCTGTGTATAAAAATCTGCCTTACTCTTCAAATGCCATTTCATTAAATTCATGAAATTTATTTCATGAAATTTCCCTGGCCCCCTTCAGCCACAGTCACACTGCTCTCCACTAAACTCTCATACTTACTGTTTCTAACACTTCATCATACACTATCTGGCAACATTCTCTTATGCTGGTGTTTAATTTTATATTACAATTTAATTTTACATGTCTTTTTATCTTTTCCATCTAAACTCTCAATTCTTCTTTTGTTTCTTTTTTTTTTTTTGAGACAAAGTTTCATTCTGTCTCCCAGGTTGCAGTGCAGTGATGTGATCATGGTTCACTGCAACCTCGAACCTCCCAGCCTCAAGAGATCCTCCCACCTCAGCCTCCTGACTAGCTGAGACTTTAAGCACCTGCCTCCATGCTCAGCTAACTTTTTTTTTTTTTTTTTGTAGAGACATCTCCCTCTGTTGCCCAGACTGGTCTTGAACTCCTGGGCTCAAGTGATCTTCTTGCCTTGGTCTCTCAAAGTGTTGGAATTACAGGTGTGAGCTATTGCGCCCAGCCAAATAGGGATAATCACTTTTTATTTTTTGAGACAGAATCTCACTCTGTCACTCAGCTGGAGTAGAGTGGCATGATCATAGCTCATGGCAACTTTGACCTCCCAGGCTCAAGCAATCTTCCTGCCTCAGCCTCTGGAGTAGCTGAGACCACAGGTACATGCCACCACCCCTGGCTAATTTTTGTATTTCTTTAGAGACTGGGCTCACCACTTTCAAACTCTAGAGAGTTTGGCAGTACCACTCTCAAACTCCTGGGCTCAAGTGATTCCCTCACCTCAGCCTCCCAAAGTGTTGGGATTACAGGTGTGAGCCACTGTGCTGGGCAGAAACGTGTATCTTCAAAACAGCACCTGGTGAAATGACTGCACATTCTTATCAATGAATGAATGAAATTTAAATAAAATAACACGTGGTAGTTAACTTAAAATTAAGCCATAAAGAGATAAAATTAATTTTTAATTCCTCATGTTACATTAAAGAACTCAATATTATAAAAAAAAAATCTCTGGCTTTTTACTTTGAGTTTGAAAATCAGAGGCCCAGCACAGTGGCTCATGCCTGTAATCCCAGCACTTTGGGAGGCCAAGGTAGGAGATCATGAGGTCAGTCGTTCGAGACCAACCTGGCCAACATGGTGAAACCCCATCTCTCTAAAAATACAAAAATTAGCTGGGCATGGTGGTGTGCACCTGCAGTCCCAGCTACTCAGGAGGCTGAGGCAGAAGAATTGCTTGAACCCGGGAAGTAGAGGTTGCAGTGAGCTGAGACTGAGCCAGTGCACTCCAGTCTGGGTGACAGAGCAAGACACTGTCTCAAAAAAAAAATCAGAATTTTCTACCTTTGTCCATTAGTCCTAGTTAAATAAATATTTTTTTTTAAATTTGTGCTTATATATAAGTGTTAAAGAATACTCTATTTCTCCAAATAAGTATAAAGGATTTTTTTCCTTATTTTTTAAATGTTTTTAAAATTTGTATAATTAAAAACACTTTTTAAAAGAGAGAGACAGGGTCTTGCTGTGTTGCCCTGGCTGCTCTCAAACTCCTTGGTTGAAGCAATCCTTCTGCCTCAGCCTCCCAAAGTGCTGGGATTACCACAGCACCTGGCCCAATTTTCTTTAACATAGATAAAATCACCATTCGCGAGACTCAACTAGTTTACATTCCTCTTTGACCTATGAAATGTGATATATATTTTCCATATCAAGTTTGAATAAAATTATCAAAGACTCCATAAGCAGGTGCAACTTAGCCCAGTTGCTCCCAACCACCAGATGGTGAGGGTCTAGGATGACATTTCACTGCTTTCTGGCAAAATGGGAAAAATGAGGGCAACAAAGCAGTGATGAAGCAAGGGTTGGCAGGAGTAGCCCATCCCGGGGAAGGGACAGTATTTTCTCACTGACATTGTTTGGAAGTGCCTGTTTATGGTGATAATGAAAAGCAGACAAACTGTTAGTGGATTCTATTACTATTTTAAAATGATCTACAGAACATGCAACGCTGCTCTGCCTGTGCCTGAAGCTGACTGCTTCAACCATCACGCCTTTGGCATGCCATAGCAATAAAGTGAGCTTTAGGTAAAGCTGAATTTATTCAGTTGAAGAGACAGTCCATTACTCTATGATAAAATGCTGTTGGTGATTAAATGTCCTTTTAAAACAAAACGATGATGATGGGAAACATATTTTTCTAATGTCTTCATTTGTTAAGTTTTAAAAACTTTATTATTATGTCTATCCCCAAAGTGGGTTTTGTTACTGTTTAGTTTTTTTTTTTGAAATGTTCTAGGTCTGTGAAATCCCAAATCTGACAACAGCTTGACAAAAATTAATCAAGAGAACAACTTGACTTGATGGAGAGTACACTGCGTTTTTTGGCTTAGAACAGTGGCTCTCCAAGTGTGGTACTCTAAACCAATAGCATCGCACTAACTGGGAACTTGTTAGAATGCAAATTCTCAGGCCCTGTCTCAGGTCTACGAACTAGACACTCTGGAGTAGAGCCCAGCAATTGGTATGTTTAAAAAGCCCAGCCAGGCATGGTGGCTCACATCTGTAATTTCCAACAGTTTGAGAGACCACCGTGGGAGGATTGCTTGAACCCAGGAGTTCTAGAGCAGCCTGGGCAACACAGGGGACCCTGTCTCTACAAAAAAAAAAATTAGGGGGGCATGATGGTAAATAACTGTGGTCCTAGCTGCTAGGGAAGCTGAGGAGGGATCACCTGAGCCTGGGAGGTTGAGGTTGCAGTGAGCTGTGATCATGCCACTGCATTCCAGCCTGGATGACAGAGTGAGACTCTGTCTCAAAAAAATTAAAAAAATAAAAAATTAACAAGCCATCCAGGGAATTGTGCTACTGTTTGAGAACCATTTTGCAGGGAATAGGTAGAGAAGATGCAAAAAGTGCTGAGACAAAATGCCTGGAGATTCTTAAATGCCCCCTATAAGGTCACTTTTAGTCCAGTGATTGTGTCTATTTATTTTATATGTATTTTCCATAGTTATTAATTAACCAATTTATCCAAAATAAATTAATCTAAAATAATCCTAGAGTCTTTGGCAAATGATTTTATAAGTGCCTATATAAAGTGGGATAAATCATATTAAATATAGTCCTTAAGTCATTAAGCTTGTTACTTTTCAGATTCAGAAGGCAGCCTGTCTGAAGAAAGGTGGAGCTGGCACTGTACTTGAGAAACAGAAAGACCTGTGAACCTGTAACTCCCTGTGAATCTAGCACTGAACATATGCCCCCACTATGATGGGATATAGGAGGGAATGTGAAATTGCTCCTTATCCAAGACTCGTTTATCTGAGAAAACAACCAATGCTGATGAAATACTAACTGGGTCATAAAGAATTACAATTTGATAGCTTAAGGTCTCTTATATTTTCATGATGTTTTTATGATGAATGTAGAGACTTCTGAAATATCAGATTTGAGAAGGAAGAAAGAATCCATGCAAACCATTCGCTTTCCACATGCACATATTTCAGGTTTTACTTGAATAAACAGCAATGAAAGAAGATGCTGGTGGAAGTGGCCTTTTTAATTGATACATAGTAATTGTTCACATTTTGGGGATGCTGTAGTGGACTTTTCTGGCAACTGGCAGGTGGAAGGAATGGAGAGATGTACTTGAAAATGGGGCTCACTCTCATCAGGTCATTGAGACATTTCAGGCATATAAAAAGAGAGAGGGTATGGAGGTACTGTCCCCATTCATGATATATTCCCACATGCATTTACTGAACAGACTAAAAGCCTGCAATATGTTAGCAGCTGGAGATATAAAAGTCCCTGATAAGCCCAGGCCCTCAAGGCACTTACACAACCCACAGGAAGAACGACAAGACTGGGTCCCCTGTACACCTCTGAGCCACATGACCTGCTAAATAGTGAGTGCAGATTTGATCAACCTGCATATAACTCTTTTAAGCTGCAAGAAACCCAGGGCCTCTGCTCTTGTTACCCTCAGCATCCATGCAATGCATGCATACCACATATCTCAGGCCTCTCCTCCTCCCAGGGAGGGCAAACGGCAGCCTCAACATTGAGACTTCCCCCCCCAAAATCTGGGTAATCAATCAGGTCATGGTTGGCTGCTTCCAGAGAAGCCAAAGACTCCCCCATTCAGAGACTGGGACTCCCTTGGAAGTGTAACAACCCTTGGCTACAGTTAAATCCATCTAGAGAGGCTATAGATCCCTTCAAAGTTAAGAGGCTGCTGCTGCTTCCAACTGTCAGTTAGGTCCTGAAAACAAAACAATCCCTTTGCTGGCCTGCTCACAGGGTCTAGGCTTTCCTCAAAAGCAGAACCAAAGCCGACTTCTGAAAAGTCTGGTGTATGATGCTTTTTTTGAGAAGTATCTGTTCATGTCCTTTGCCCACTTTTTAATGGAGGGTTTTTATTTATTTATTTTATTTTATTTTATTTTGGTAAATTTAAGTTTCTTATAAATGCTGGGTATTAGACCTCTGTCAGATGCAGAGTTTGCCCAAATTTTCTCCCATTCTGCAGGTTGTCTGTTTACTATATTGATAGATTCTTTTATAAGTTAAAAAGAAGTCTGGTGTGCGCCTACTCTCTGGGACACTGGTTTCTTAATGCTAGTTTAACCATCAGCCATATCAGAATATCACAATCACCTGCAACATAAAATACAGTAGTGTCCCCTTATAAGTGGGGAATATGTTCCAGCTCCCCCAGTAGAGGCCTGAAACTGTGGATAGTACTGAACTCTATCTATACTATGTTTTTCCATATATATGAGATAAAGTTTAATTTATATATTAGGCACTATAAGAGGTTAACAATAAAATAGCATAATTATAACAATATACTGTAATATTTCATCATACTACTCAGAACAGCATACAGTTTAAAACTTTTTATTTTTTGATTTTTCCAACCTGCTCTTTAAGGTACCACACAATTTAAAATTTATAAACTGTTTATTTCTGGAATTTTCCATTTTATATTTTTAGACCCTGGTTTACCACGGGTAACCGAAACTGGGAAAAGTGAAACCATGAATAAGGCGGCTCTACTCTAGATACAAGAAGCTCATGCCAGACCTCCTTAACCAGAATCTTCTATAATAGGGCTCTAGGCTTACATAGTTTTAAAAAAACTCCATAGGTGATTTTAATGCAAGCCATTGATTGGGAACAGCTGCACCAGGATGGTAGTTCTCAAATTTCATGGGCATCAGAAGCACCTGGAGGGCTTGTTAAAGCACAGACTCCTGGGTCGAATCCCCAGAGTTTCTAAGTCAGCTGGCCTACAGTGGACCCCGAGAATTTTCTTTCCCCTAAGTTCTCAGGTGATGCAGCTGTTCTGGAGCAGGGAGGACACGTAAGAATCACCGCACTAGGGATCAGCAGGGGCCAGTTCTATTGGAAGCCTGTTTACTAGCTAAATGCCTCTTGTTGACCACCTGGAGAAGATACTGCTTTTTACCTATCCAGCATTCATTCTACCTTTCTTCCTTCTAACAGTATCTTGGTTTTTGCTAGCGGGAGCAATGTTCCCAACTAACAGAACTACATTTACTCACTTCCTTTCTAAAAAGGGGTGGCCACGGTACTAAATACCAACAACAAAAAAAATCATAACCAGAAGCTGTTGGGTGAGGGCTCTGGTTTTTGGAAAAGGTGGGTGAGGGAGGAAGTATTAGCTCAGCTGGCACTCTTCCCCTTTTGCCCTCACTCTTCTTTCTTTATGCCTGGAAAAAAGAAGTGATAACTCAAGTTCTGACAATCATTCTGTGGCAACAAGGCAAAAAGCACATACTGAGGATGATGACAGTACCAAGGAGAAGGAGACTGGGTGACTGGTGGTATTAGGGAGCTGCCATACCAGTCCCACATGCCTACCTTCAGATCTCAAATTATGCAGCAGAAAAATAAAAGTTCTCATTTTTAAAGATTATTTTAGGGTCTCTATTTACTAGTGACTAGAAAATTAATTATTAATTTGTCACACCCCAAACCACCAAAATGGAGGCCATTATATTCACCTCTTTTCTCCCATCCTGCTGTTCTCACATGGCTCTGAGATTCTTCCTCCCTTCCCCAATCTCTAACTATTCCTATTGCTTTCTGCAGAATTTCAGTGCCATTGTAGACTCCCTTGAAACTTGAATCTCTTCATAGGCCTCTTAACCTTAAGTGAAACTTGGATATCCCCTAAGGGCATCAATTCCTTGGAGTCCTCAGGAGAAGCATCTCTGGCCAGGAGGGTAGGAACAGTTTTATCCTTTGTCCCAGTGCTACTTTAAGACCTCCTCCCCTTATATAGGAACTCCTGACTTTTTGAGAGTTATGCCATCTAGCTAGACTTTTTCTCCTTGTTGCTGTCACACCTTTGGTTCACAAACTTCCCTCATTTGTGAAAGACTTCAGACTTTGAGTCACCATTTTCCTCTCCTCCTAACCATGATCTGAGGTGATTTCAATGCCAATCAACATGAAAGCTTCTCTCAGTTCCTAGACTTACATATCTCTAGTAACTGATACTGATCTCCTCTCCACACTGGCTACCACCTTCCACACCCTGAACCATATCATCCATTACCATGGAAAGCTCCACTTCTGAAGTGTACCATGACACCGCTCTTTCCCTGTTATTCCTGGGGTCTCTGTAGGTACCTCAGAAAAACATTCAGTCCCTTGGCCCATCTACTTTCTCCCTTTCTTCAAGCACCTCCTGCCATCACATCTTTCCTTGTTTATAACTTTAACTACAGTTGCTAACATCTTCAATTATCTTTCCTCATCGTACCCTCACCCCTGGGCCAAACTGCTCACCAGAAAATAATAACATCATAATACATGTGATCTCCTAAGTCAACTGAATTGTAAATGCAACCCATAAATATATATTCTGTCATCAGCACTTTCTCCATGACCACTTCAAACTTTGTCTACTATCTCTTATTCAAGACTTCTGGTGCCAGATGTTTTGGAATTTACAATAATAACCTGGAATACATAGTATATATTATATAATACTCCAAGGGGTCTGGGAAGTCACTTATCATCAAATACATTAGTATTTTTACAGCAGTGTGAAAAGTCACACTAAATAGGTTAAATAAAAATGATATACATTAAATGTTTTGTCAAGCTACCGAAACAAAACTGTTTAATACACAACTTGATATAAGATCAGGTTAGGCTTTACCATTCAACTTATGAAAAAGCTTTGGTTTTCAGACATTTTTAGATTTTTAGATCACAGATAAAGATGGTACTATCATGTTTGCTTGCGGATAGGCATTAATCTGGATTCATTCTCACAGGCTACCCTTTACATCCAGTTAGTCTCTGAGGCTGTCTGTTCTACCCCACTAAATGTCTTTTGAAGTTCACTGCTTCTGGCTATCCCTTCTGCCATAGTAATTCAGGAAACCACAATTTTCTCCTGAATCACCTTAATAGACTTTCACCTAGTCTCTGTCCCTCTAGACTCCACCCACTTGTTTCCCCCGCCTGACCCCAGGGCCCTTTGATCTGTTCTCTACACTGCAGCCAGAGTGACCTCTATAACACAGACATGACTGTGCTATTCCCGAGTAAAGCATTTATTTGGATCCCTAATGGCCTCAAGATGAAGTTCAGTTGTCTTAATATGACTTTACAAGGCCCCTGCTGACTTTTCCAGCTTTATCTCTTGCCATTTTCTACCTCCTGGGCAAAGCCCCAGTCTTACTGCACTATTTTTAGATCTCTAAGAGAAAGTTGTTTGCTTTTGTATTTGGACAAGTTGTTCCCTCTTTGACAATGTACTAGTAAAAATCACAACTCTTCTTCTTTCAAGATAGAAACTAAAACTAAAGATAAAGTATGAGTGTCAGTATGTGCAGAGGCCTGCGTTAATCATGGCCAAGAAATTGGGGCCTGTCCAATCATCTTAGTCACCCTGCACCTATGTTTATTTCTGATTAATCCTAGATTCACTATTTTTTCCCCCAGAGTATACCAGAATAAGAATACATGCAGAAATAATTATGTATCCAAATTCAGATTTGTTTTGATCAACCACTTATGAAACTGACTTTGCAAAGATTATGACAGTGAGAGGAGTCTAGCATAGCTGACTCGGTCTTGCTTCTGGCCTCACAGGCTGGCTGTCTTCACTCTTTCCTGGGTGTCAGCCAAGCTCACCATGAGAGGAACTTAGTCTATAGTTTAACTTGAAAGTAACAACTAACCCCTTCCTGGCTCAGAAACTGAAAACTGCCTTTGTAAAACTAATGGAAAGCCGCAAGATTAAGATTATGGGAGCAGCCTGAATGCTGCTAAAATGTATACGTAGGTTCTACAGTGCTTTACTGCTCAGGGGTCATGTGGTCCAGAGGTCACAAGATTTGTGATTTCCCCAACTGATCCCATAGGTAACATCACCATCATAAAACCTAAGACTGGTCTTTTGAGATGTTTTTTAGATGTGCATTCTGGCAGCTGATGGACCTCACTTGGACCCTGACTTATGACTCAACTGATCCTGTGGCCCCACCCAGAGGTAGACTCAGCACAAGAGGACCGTTTTCTACATCTCTATGATTTCATCCCCAGTCAGTCAGCAATACCCACCTTCCTAGCCCTTGCCCACCAAATTGTCCATAAAAACCTTAACCTTTGATCCTTTGGGGAGACTGATTTGAGAATAATTCCATCTCTTATGTGGGTGGCCTCTTTTCAATTAAAATGGTAACTTCAATAACACAGTCTTGGTGAACTGATTTTCTCTGTGCAAGGGGCAGGAAGAACCTGTTGGGCAATTACACTTATACATACAATTAAATATTTTATATGCTTTTTAAAATTTTATAATCACAAACATGATATCACCAAGTTATAGAACATTTAGACAAAAAAAACAGGAAAGACCCATGTTTTCATCATCCTACAAAATATTTGCTATACATAACTGTCTCCTGAAAGGTAAGCTCTGTGAGGATAAGAGCCTCATGTATTCTATTTACGGCTGTGTCCTCAGTGAAGTGTTTTAATGTTTAAAAAATATAAATACAGGCCAGGCATGGTGACTCTCATCTGTAATCCCAGAACATTGGGAGGCTGAGGCTGGAGGACTGCTCAAGCCCAGGAGTTCAAGACCAGCCTGTGCAACATGATGAGACCCCATCTTTACTAAAAAAAAAAAAAAAAATTGTTTGGGCATGGTCGCACAGCTTATAGTCCCAACCCCTTGGGAAGCTGAGGCAGGAAGATTGCTTGAGCCCAGGAGGTGAAAGCTGCAGTAAGCCATCATCACGACATTGCAATCCAGCCCAGGAGACAGGGTGAGACCTTGTCTCAAAATAATAATAATAATAAAAGTACCTAAATGAATGATTGGCCTATCATTTTGGTATACTGAATTAAAATGTGAACATACTTGAATTTTCTACCATATGCCCATTTAGCAAGATTAAGGTTCTCAGTTTTAGTACATGCAAAGTTTTGGTTGTTCCCATAAGAGAAAATCAGAAAAAGAAGGTCCTTGGAAAAGACCACAGGTTTGGAGGTAAAGCGAAAGGCAAAGAAGTAGATATTTTTTCTCCACATACAATGATTCCCAAAGATATGTTTTTCAATGAATCCTGGGGAAAGATGAAGGAAGTGAGGAGAAAGTAAAACTGACTCTCAAAAGTATCACTGGTGACATGAGTGAGATGACAACTGACACTGAAGTGGAGAAGAGGGGAGGCGTACACGAGGTTGAGTCATAACATCACAAAGGCATCATTCATTTTCATAGACAAGAGCCAACAAATGACTTCTTGTATGAGTAATGTATGCCATACAGCAAAATAAATTTGCCAGTATCTTGTTAGAACTGTAGGTGGAAGCCATCTAGAAAAATTTCTGATGAACCAAGGGATAAATGGATCAATTAAATTAGAATCTCTACTTGTTATCTTTAAAGATGTTAAGGTCATGAAAGTCAAGGAAAAATTCAGAAACTGATATAGATTGAAAGAGACTAAGGAGAAAACTAAATGCAATGCATGGGCCTGACCTAGATCCTTTTGCTAACAAAGAACCTTATTGAGACAATTGGTGAAATCTGAATGGAGTCTAAGGATTAGATGGTAGTAATAAATGAATGTTGATTTCCTTATTTGGATGCTTGTAATGTGATTATGTAAAAAAAAAATGCCCTTTTATGTTAAAAATACACACTGAAGGATTCAGAAGTATGCACATTATATTGATGACATACTCTCAAATATTAGTAAAAAAGTTTATTGTACCCGCAACATTTCTAAAAGTTTAAAATTGTTTTAAAAAATTAGAATCTTGGCCAGACGCAGTAGCTCATGCCTGTAATCCTGCCACTTTGGGAAGCCAAGGTGGGTGGATTACAAGGTCAGGAGATCAAGACCATCCTGGCTAACATGTCAAAACGCTGCCTCTACTAAAAATACAAAAAATTAGCCGGGCATGGTGGTTTGCACCTGTAGTCTCAGCTACTCGGGAGGCTGAGGCAGAAGAATAGCTTGAACCCGGGAAGCAGAGGTTGCAGTGAGTCGAGATTGCACCACTACACATCAGCCTGTGCGACAGAGCGAGATTCTGTCTCAAATAAATAAATAAATAAATAAATAAATAAATTAGAATCTCTGGGAGTGAGTCTGGACATCAGTATTTAAAAAACTGGTGAGGTGATTCTGATGTGTAACCAACGCTAGGAAACACTGTTACAGAGTCTTCATCATCACCAGAGAAAAAAGGTGACCCACTTTTTCACTGAGTGCAAAAAACATAATTTATTTAACTAAACCCTTCCTTTCTTTCAAAAATCACTTATTGAAGAGCTTTTATATGCCAGGCAAGAAAAAAATCTCTTCCCTATGTGTATTCACAGTCTCACACGAGCAAACAGACACTGTGCTGTAATAGTATAACAATAATTACTACTACCATTTGTTGAGCAATCACTATTTGCTAGGCACAATGCTATCTGATAGGGCAGGTACTGTTATCTTTGTTTTACAGAGTGAGGAAACCTGTGCACAGTGAGATGAGTAACTTGCCCAGGTGTACAGAGCTATTTTGACTCTTGGCTACACCACTATAGTATAGGAAGGCAAAGTGCTGTGAAAACACACATACGGACTGATGCAGACTATGGGTGCCATAGAAGGTTTCTTAGAGGAGGGAAGGTGGGATGTATCTGTAAATATGCATATTATTTCCATTGTTAATGATCACAAATACTCCTTCCATGAACATCTGTGCAGGTAACTTTCCATTTTGTAGTCCTGCTGCCACTCTCTTCCTTTGCTTAGATTCTAAGAAGTAGAATTCTGGGACAGAAGTTATAGAAATACTCCAAAGCTTTCAATATGTTATGCCCATAGTTGTCACCAGCTTTATGAGGGTATCTACTTTACTACAGCATTGCCAGCAGTGGGCATTATTACTTCAAAAATTCTTTGCCATTAATAGAAAACTAGTATTTGATTACTCAGCTGAACATTTTTCCATCAATGCTGTCTTTAACACATAAATTTAAGATCTTTATAGTTACAACCAGCAGAGTATAAGAGAACATTAACAGTGAAAGAACATTCTAGAACGTCTCATATTATAAATACCATAATTTATTCCTATAATCACAAAATTGGGTCACAATTAGCAATATTCAAAGAAAACAAATTTCAGTATTCATGCTAAGATCTTTGACCTCTCAAACTTACTATGAATTCTAGGAGTACAGCAGAAATGAGTTGTTTGATCCTATCACAATCCAGCAAGTAAAACATGTTCTATAACTGTTTGCTATAAAAATAAATAAATAAATAAATAAAATAATGGATAATGACAAAATATAAACTGAAGCCATACTTTCTGAGAGAAGTAGCATGTTCCCCTCTTTCTCTTCTGGCCATATAAATAGGATAACAATATATTCCAGTTTGCATGTTACAGTTCTGGTTTATGCCTCTTGTCCTAACATCTTTTCTGATTAGAGCTGCCTTTTGAAGTGTGTTTAATTGGGCAATAAATTGTATGGCCACTCTGCATGTACAGAATGTCCCCCTAATGAAGAGCTGATCTTAGGAACAAAGTGCTCACTGATCAGACAACTTGTCTTTGTGTCACTCGGATTTTCACTTTGAAGACCTATAGCCAGATACCTCAGTTGGCTTTTACGTATTTTCATAGTATTTTATCATCTGAAGCCAAATAATAATCTGAAAGTAGTTAACTGATAAGGGCATCCTTGACTATATCAGCACTCTTCATTTCATTTTATTGATAAAAGAAGTGAGGCATGGAAAGAAAATGTGGCTTATTCAAGCTCACATCAAGTAAAATAATCAGCCATATGAGAGGAAGCTACTGAAGCTCTAACTTATGATTTTTGATTAATTATCTAAACCACACAGTCATTAGTATGCAATGAAATCTCCAGTGTAGTTAGATCAGAAAAATTTCAATCATTTAGTAAATGGCTTTGCAAACTACAGGCAGTAATAATCTATTTCAAATGATATGAGCAAAATCATAGGCATACCTTAGATAATGCTTTTTCCTTTTTCTTTCTTTTCCCTCAGTCCCCCTTGGATAATATTTTTAATGGGTATAAATTTCATGGTTAATAATATTTCAGTCTCATTGAGTAAAAGTCTCTGTTCAAACCTAGTTGACAGGTCTAAGCTATCAGAAGGTGAGGAAATACTTATTTATAAAATAAGTGAAAATTTTAAATAAACATTTATCTTTTTGGTTATTAAAAAATAAAGCTTGTTACATTTTTACATTTCACAAGTATGTCTAAATTTCATACAAAGATGCATAATAGATAAGGTTTTACAAATATCTTGGATTATATCAGAAAATCTTAATGGAGCTAATGAAGTCACTTCCTATAACAACAACAAAGAAACATGGGGGTAAATTTAATAGACTATGACTAAGAACCATATGAAAAAAAGTGACTCTACTGCTTGCATAAAAGGAGAGGCATACCATATATGAAGTTGGAGAACCTCACTATTACAGATATGACATTTCCATATAATTTATGAACATATTGTAACGTCACTCAAGATCCCATTTGCATTTTGTAGGGGTGGAGTAAAGACCTCGGTAAAAAATCATTTAAAGTTCATTCGGAGGTTGGCTGGGCGTGGTGGCTCATGCCTGTAATCCCAGCACTTTGGGAGGTGGGTGGATTGCCTGAGGTCAGGAGACCTCAGGCGAAACCTCATCTCTACTAGAAGTACAAAAAACACCTCATCTCTACTAGAAGTACAAAAAATTAGCTGCGCGTGGTGCACGCACCTGTCATCCCAGCTATGCAGGAGGCTGAGGCTGGAGAAATGCTTGAATTCAGGAGGCGGAGGTTGCAGTGAGCCAAAATCGCACCACTGCACTGCAGCCTGGGTGACAGAGCGAGACTCCCTCTCAAAAAATAAATAAATAAATAGATAAAATAAAGTTCATTTGGAGGAATACATTTTAGGGACTAACTAAGAACACTTTTGTAAAGTATAAATAAGCTATAATAATAAAAACAGTATTTTGCTGGCACAGATCAATGGAATAAAATAGGAAGTTCAGAAACAGGTAAGGATGTATATAAGTATTCAATAAATGAGAAAGAACAATGAAAGGATGGAAGGATTTAACCCATTTAGCCATGGATTTAGCCATTTAAATAAAATGTTTATTATTAATAAACAATATTGTGATAGCTGGCTAAATCCATACCTCACACTATATGTCTAATAAATTCCAGGTGGATTGAACATTTCAATGTATGAAAATGAAAACAAAATATTTGGGGAAGGCTTTTCTATGTACAACTTCCAGGACATAATTTTTTTTTAAGACTAATAGATTTGTTCACATAAAATATAATACTCATTAAAATAAATGTGTATTAAGGATACCAGCCATTTTTCTGTCATTTATAGTATAATCACTTACATTTATTTCTTTTTAAATTTCATTTAGCTTATTTTGACACAAAAATTTTAAAATCTATAAGAAGTTAAAAAAAATTTGTATTTACAGTTTCCTTCTTGGATTTTGGTATATAAATGACTTTCTTAACCCTAAACCAGACCTATTTTCATTTATATTTTCTCAGAATTCTTTCATTGTTTCATATTTTATGTTAATTTAAAATATGAGAGATAAATATGGCTGTCTCATATTAGTTGTCTGGCTTAGGGATGTTACTTAACCTCTCTGAGTCTCAATTTCAGTTTCCTAAAAAAACAGATATAACAAATACCAGCCTATTGGAATTGTTATGGCAATGAAAGGAAATCATTTATACAACACATGTGTCATGGTAGACTCTGGTTAATAAAGGTGACCAAAACGTTAGCTATCACTTTTAGTGCTATTGTTACAGTCAGTAGCTAGTCGGGTATGAGCAGGGCAGGAAAGGGCTCCCACACCTCACACCAGGAGTATCAGGAGACCATCAGGTGATGGTCAGGTGGTTGTTAACTATCTGTCTGAAGTAATAATTGGTCACAGCTGGCACCAGGGAAAGGCGATCTCCTAGTAGATCGAAAACACCTAAAACTGGTGACAAGTGGCTTCCCAATAAGATCTCAGGAGTTGGGCGAGTGGTCAGAAGTAATGCAAGACCTTGGAGGTATGCCACCATATAAAAACTCCAAGTCAAAAGGTCAAGCCATACACTTGTCTTTCAAGTCACCCGCTTGGCCCTCTTCCAAGTGTACTTTCCTTTCTTTCGTTCATGTTGTAAAGCTTTTAAGTAAACTTTCACTGCTGCTCTAAAACTTGCCTCAGTCTCGCCTTCTGCTTTATGCTTCCTGGGTTGGATTCTTTCTTCTGAAGAGGCAAGTACTGAGGTTGCTGCAGACCCCTATGAATTGCCATGGGTAACACTATCACACTGTATATTAGACTCCTCCCCCGCCCTTTTAGAGGCAAAGTCTCACTATGATGTCCAGGGTGGAGTACAAGGGCTATTCACAAATGCAATCATAGCACACTGTGGCCTTGAACTCCTGGCCTCAAGCAATCCTCCCACTTAAGCCTCCCAAGTAGCTGGGACTCCAGGTGCATGCCACTGAGCCTGGCTGGACTTCTTAATTTCATTGGAAAACAGCTGACCCTTGAACAGTGTGGAGGTATGGGGTACCTATCCCCTGCACAGTGGAAAAATCTATGTATAACTTTTGATTCCCCAAGAGCTTAACTACTAATGCTGTTGACCGGGAGCTTCACTATTAACAAAAAGTTGATTAACACGTAAATAGACTAGTATCTACCTATATGTTACGCATTCATAATATACATATTTTTTCTTTTATTTTTGATATTTCTAGGCTACAAAGTTCACCCTAGAGTTTTTTCAAATTGTCACAAATCTCCAAAAAACTTTCTAATATATTTATTGAACAAATGAAAATATAAGTGGCCCAGCACAGTTCAAACGTTGTTCAAGGGTCAACTGTATGTATTTTCATGACTAGCAATCTATGGTGATGGTATAGTCATCTGATGTAAAAACAAGTTTCACACCATTTAATTATTTTAAAATCATAAGGTATGCCAACCAGAAAAAATATCTAAATTCTTTGAAGGCTATACAGCATACTACAAATTGGTCTTTGAAAGCTGCAGCCCAAAATCATCAGGTGGCCGAGGAACAGAGTCATCCAAGAGGAACATTACACACCGGGACCTGTCAGTGGGTGGGGGGCTGGGGGAGGGATAACATTAGGAGAAATACCTAATGTAGGTGATAGGTTGATGGGTGCAGCAAACCACCAGGGCACGTGTATACCTATGTAACAAAACTGCACTTTCTGCACATGTAACCTAGAACTTAAAGTAAAATAATAAAACAAAAAGTTTTCTTACACATCAGAATTTCTGAGATAATTTATGAGATTGAAATATAAATAGGATGTTTACCTTTGTTATCTTACCTCTAATAGGCCATCCTCCGGCAGATCAGTACAGTGAACAGCATTCTGGATCTTAGTTTTACCAAAGATTGCTCTGAGAGTTCCAGGGCGTAAATGCCGGGCAATTTCCTATTAAACATACATTCACATATAGATTAAAGTTAGTCATATGGTATAAATAAGAAAAACACTAGCTATATGAAACACTAACTTATTTATGAAATACATGTTATATATAGACAGTGCTTATAAGAGTTTTTCTGTGGCCCAATGTAAAGTCTGCTTTCATCTACGTCGGGGAAAAATAATAGTTGCATTTCTTTTTATCAGTAGATTTTGGGAATCACACCAAATGTGAAGCTAGTTCATTACTGTGAAAGACTTGTATTTTATAAAGACAGTACAGATCTTAACAACTTTGATTTAAAATGAACTAATTTGATGCTATCGATTTCAAAATATTTTTTAAAAATGTTAGCTGTATCAACTTCATCTTTAGGGGGAAAAATATGGTCACAAATAGCCCTGAATTTAATGAGGGTTAGAGAGAGGCAAGGGAATGATAATGATGTACAAAAAAATTTAAACTGAGTAAGGCAGGAAGAGAGGACCTAGGGGATAAAGAGGTAATCGACAATGAAAAGGTGGATCAATGAATTTGAGCTCCTAGTGGTATGGGATAATTATTGAGATCAGTATGTTAGAGGAAGAGAGCTGGAAAGTTAGAAGATACTTGAGATTGAGATTACTGTGGGTGGGAGGAGATAGGGCTACAGTGATTGATAATGATCAGTTTTAAGGCATAACCATGGCTAAGGTTAGTTTGAGGACGAGAATGTTAGAAGAAAGAAGAGCAACATATTGAGAGGCCAAGTTAGTAAGTGGATCATCTCTATGAAAGTGGAAATCAGAAAGAATCATGACAGGTATAGCTTAGGTTGCAAAGATTCAGAGCAGCATTCACATTTGTGGTTCCATCACTTAACGATGTTTTAAAGGCATGCATTTATTTAATTACCTAAGTTTTATGTGCCAGGTTTCCAACAAATGTCAGCTATAAATGTATTACATTTAGAAAAAACATTTTGATACAGCAGAACATAAGGATGTCTTCATATTTCATATTTATTACTTTCATTCTGTTCTCCACAATTTTTCTAGCAAGTAAGTATCCAATATTAAAAACCTACTCAGCTGGGCATGGTGGCCTACACCTGTAATCCCAACACTTTCAGAGGCAGAGGTGAGTGAATCATTTGTGGTCAGGAGTTCGAGACTAGCCTGGCTAACATGGTAAAGCCCTGTCTCAACATGGTGAAACCCTGTCTCTACAAAAATTAGTTGGGCGTGGTGGTGCGTGCCTGTAATCCCAGATACTCAGGAGGCTCAGGCAGGAGAATTACCTGAACTTGGGAGATGGAGGTTGCAGTGAGCCGAGACTATGCATTGCACTCCAGCTTGGGCGACACATCAGACTCCATCTCAAAAAACAAACAGAAGACTTACTCTGTTTATATAGTGGGAAGCTGTCATTTTGTGACATAAGATGTAATTTATGAAATTGTGAAAGGTGAGTACTCATGTTCTTTTTCTTATTTCTGGTCAGAGAATAAAACACTTTTAAATTACTCAGTTTCAGTAAACTATTTGATCAGAACTTATTCTCTCTCAAATTTTGTTTGATGGCCAGGTTCATGCCTATAATTGGCACCTTGGGAGGAGTTTGAGAGCGGCCTTGGCAACACAGAGAGACCCCATCACTACAAAAAATACAAAAACTGGCCGGATGTAGTGCGCACCCCTGTAGACCCAGCTACTTGGGAAGCTGAGTGGGAGGATGGCTTGAGCTTGTGAGGTCGAGGCTACAGTGAGCCAAGATAATGCCACTGCACTCCAGCGTGGGTGACAGAGCAGGACCCTGTCTCAAAAAAAAGAAAATTTTATTTAACTTGCACTACATTCATTAAAATATTACTTTCATGTAAGTGTCTGCTACATGCACAGCACTTGAAATCTGAAGAGGTTCATGTGTGTTGGCCTAGCGCGGTGGCTCATGCCTGTAATCCCAGCACTTTGGGAGGCCGAGACGGGTAGATCACCTGAGGTCAGGAGTTAGAGACCAGCCTGATCAACATGGTGAAACCCTGTTTCTATTAAAAATACAAAACTTAGCTAAGCATGGTGGCGCGCACCTGTAGTCTCAGCTACTTGGGGGGCTGAGGCAGAAGAATGGCTTGAACCCGGGGGCTGAGGCAGAAGAATGGCTTGAACTGCGGAGGATGCAGTGAGCCAAGATTGCGCCACTGCACTCTAGCCTGGGTGAAAGAGCGAGATTCTATCTCAACAACAACAACAACAACAACAAAACAGAGAGAGAGATTCGTGTGTGTGTGTGTGTGTGTGTGTGTGTGTGAATATAAATGGGATTGGTTGTTGGTTCCTGGGGTGGTTGTTAATATCTAATCATATTGTATTATGGTCAGAAAATAAGGTCTCTTCCATCTGTCTTTGAAGGAATTTTGTATCCCAACACATAATGAATGTTAGTGAGTATCCCACTGTGTTTAAAAACATTGTCACAGGTTGCATTCCCTGGGAAACCAACTCTGAAGTGGAGATACATTTGCAAAAAGTTTGCTGGTTGTGGCCTTAGGATCTACACTTGTGGGGAAGTGAGGAAAAGAGGATGGCCTCAGACAATCCTACACAGAGCTCTGGAGCTGCAATGGCCCTTCAGAGTTGTCCTCAATGGAGACAAAGGGGTCAGGCCTTTATCCCCCAAACTGTTAAATTACTAGATGTGGGTCATTCCAGGGAAGGGGATATGACCTTGGGCAAAGTGACTTTCTTCAGCAGAGGGCAATTCCTGGAGAGAGATTTTGTAGATTACTGTCAGCTCCTGCCACTCCCAGCAAGAATGAGCATTTCAGTTCTAAAGGGCAGAGGGACATCTGAGTGGCTCTCCACAGAACCAGTATGCACATTTGTACACACACACATATATATATGGCACTTTAGACTACTGCAATCTGATTACCGTTCCCTTTAGGTAACTATTTTTGTTTTTCTTTCTGAAAGGTTTTGCACTCTCTCTTTAACTAGGCCTTTGTCATTTACCAGTCACTCTGTTCCATACTCAATGGTCCAATTTAATCTAAGATATACATCTTCAGTCAGCTTCTACTATTTATTATTTTCTCCTCCATTTTATCTCTTCTTGCCTTTATTTCTATAAGAAAGATGTTGAAATGTCTTAACTCTCCTTTCTCTTTTACAGTCTCCATGTAATTATCTTTTTGTGTTATACTCTCGGAGAATAACTCCATTTGATCTGCTGCCTCACTAATTTGCTTTTAAACTGGGCCCACTGTGCTATTTTATTTATTTACTGTGTATTTTAACAACTTTAACAAATAGGTTTTTAATTTCCAACATCTATATATATTTTTTCCCATGGATCCAATATTCTCTTAAGTCTTTCTGAGGAAACCGACTCTTCTATTTGATGGTCTGGTTTTGTTAGCGCTATTAATTTGCTTTGTTTAGTTTTAGGTTCTGTCGGTTGAGTTTTGTGTCTTCTTTATGACATTCGTAAACTTTACATGGTTGGTAATTCCTGGCTGTTTTTTTTTTTTTTTTTT
>NW_012113808.1:9462872-9510200 GCF_000951035.1 Colobus angolensis palliatus
CAATATTCTCTTAAGTCTTTCTGAGGAAACCGACTCTTCTATTTGATGGTCTGGTTTTGTTAGCGCTATTAATTTGCTTTGTTTAGTTTTAGGTTGGAATCCTTTTCCCATTGCTTGTTTTTGTCAGGTTTGTAGAAGATCAGATGATTGTAAATCCTGGCTGTTTTTTTTTTTTTTTTTTTGAGTTCTCTATTTGCTTGGCATAGATGCCAGGGGCATGCTGCTAGATAAGGTATTCTGGTTGCCTTCCTTTCAGAAGGGGGTGCTACCATTTTTCCTGAGTGTCATTAGCTGCCTTCCCATTGCTCTGCCTCTTTAGCTCAAGCTCCACATTCAGTGCCTGAGGCTGTGGCTAAAAGTATCAACTGCCTTCTGCTCAACGCAAGCAAGCAAATGTGAAGGCGCTGATTTACTCTGCTGATCTTCATGCAGCCCTCCAACTAACCACCCTGCTTATGGCCCCATGCCCTTCCTCAGCCTTGCATCCATATGTCTGATGTGCAGCCCACCCAGTACCCCTACCCCTTCTGGAGCAGTTCTCTCCTGCATGTTTTAGCGTGTAGGTTTTCCTCAACAATCCAATCCTATCTGCTTTGAGTCTTTTGAAGTTTATGGCCTGTAACAAAACTGAAAAAAAAAAAAACAAAAACAAAATAAAAAAAACCAAACCCACAAAAACATATATATGTGTATGGGTGGGGGGGTTGGGTACTCTTCCTTGTTTTCCAGCATCACTGGAGATTTACTCTTTAAAGTAACACATAGTGAAACAGTATCTCCTGTAAATTCCTGTAAGGACACGGGAAGCAAGGGGATGGTGGGCACATATTGGTCTTCTGCCATCTTCATAACGCTTCATCTTACTGACTGACATTCTCTATTTCTCCAACATAACAAACCATCTTTAATTCATTTTTCATGCTGCTATAATCTTGTACCTAAATGCCAATGTGATCATGTTATTTACTTGCTCAAAAAATCTTTGAAGGCTCATAATTGCCTATGGCCAAATGTCTAAACTCCTTAATGTGGCATTCATGGTCCTCCCCACTCTTGCCTAAATCTACCTCACTCACACCTGCCCTGAAAGTTTACACATCCCAGTGAAAACACTGTTTCCTCTATAAAAGCAAATTAAGCCTTCCCAATCAGAGTAATCCTTCCTTCTTCAATGTTCCTACAGTAGTTTACACTTCTAATATAGGCCTTCTTGACTTGCAATTTATATAGTTGTTTTGGGAACCTATTTTACTAAGATCCCATTAGATTTAAATCCCTGAATACAATATAAAACTTCCCTTATATTCTGTATCTTACTAATGAACACACAGTAAATGTCTGGTAAATATTTGCTGACTGACATAAAATGACAGTACTTCTATTCAGAGTGTCAGGATGGAGTAGCAAGTAAGAGCGGGGGCTGTGGAAAAAGGATCTCCGGATTTGAATTTTGCCTCTGCCACTTAACAGTTGTGTGACCACACCACATTATTTAACCTCTCTGTGATGTTCTTATTTGTAAGACAAGGGTAAAATAAATCTGTCTTAAAGAGATTAAGACAATTCTTAAAGAGACAAAAAGGTATATTTTGGTAAATATCAAAGATAATCTAACCAAGTATTGTATTATCTTTAAATAAATATATAGCATCTCTTAAGAGTTGTAATCATCATAGCTTTAGAACAAAGGTATACGTTTAGATTAGATCATAATCTAATTATGGCCTATTATTATCCATTAATAAACCTCAGAAAACATGAAGTATTTTTACTGATATAAAATGTTTTATTTAGATAAATGATAATGCAACCTAAAGATATAAAACAATAGGCATTTTCTTCATAGCTGCTCTTAAAATCTAGGCTTTCATTTTAGATCCTCTTTAAAAGGTATTGATAAATTAATTTTAGTTTTGGCTAGTATAAAATGTCACATATGCTTATAAAGTAAAAAATACTGAAATACTAAAAACTACAAAAATAATAAAAAATACCAAAAGTGAGAGTGAAATAGTAACAGCATTTCCCCCCTCCATTTCCTGATGGATTGCCCCTAATTTTTCTAACAGATTTACATTCCTCTTGCTGCTTAAACTCTGGTGAAGACCATACTACCACTCATAGTCCCCCTCCCTTCAAGGAGCAGAAACAATTATCAGATCATAAAAGCAACACAAAGTACCAACATATGATCTCATCTAATACCATAAATAATTCTTAAAAAGTTATTGCAGTATTTATAAACAACAGGTTATGCTGAGAAAATCAGACTCATGAAACAGCAATACTTATTTGTACTTGGAGGGTCAGCAGTCTTTCAAATCCCACAAAATTCCAGGCATATTCATCCTCCCCTAAAACCTTGCATGCTGAGTACCATCAAGTCAAATTCTTGGCTATGTTACGGTTCATCGTAAGTACTAAAAATTCTGCTCAGGTAATCCTGCTGTGGGAGGAAGAATTCTGACTTATACAATGACCTCTAAATCTAAGACATCAAAAAAGTGCATCAAATATAGAACAGTGATTGGCAAAATATTGAAAATAAAGAAGATAATATTTAGTTAATTATTCTATGGCTGTGTTATAAAGAATATCACCGTTTATTGACTAGTAGGTCTATCAGATTGATAAAATATGTCTGGACAAAGAATAACTTACTTCAATAATAAAGCCACTCAGTTTCAGTTCTAAACAATATAGAAGAGATATCTAAGAACGAAAATACCCTTCCCTTTAAGAAACAAATTAAACTAGAAGAAGATTTATGAAATTTACTAATTACAGAGAAAAGATCAACTATAGAATATATTCAGATACAGTCATGCATTGCTTAACAACAGGGATATATTTTAAGAAATGCATCATGAGGTGATTTCTTCATTGTGTGAACATCACAGAGTGTACTTGCATAGGCCTAGATGATATAGCCTACTACACATCTAGGCTATATAATTTGCTACTAGGCTACAAACTTGTATAGCATGTTGCTATACGGAATACTGTAGGCAACTGTAACAATGATAAATATTTGTGTATCTACACATATCTAAACAGTAAATGTACAGTAAAAATATGGTAAAAAATGATGTAGACCTGTAGAGGGCACTTACCATGAATGGAGCTTGTAGGACTGACAGTTGTTCTAGGTGAGTTAGTGAGTGAGTGTGAGCACCTAGGACATTACTGTACACTACTGCAGACTTTATAAAACACTGTACACTTGAGCTACACTAAATTTATAAAAATATTTTTATTTCTTCAAAAGTAAATTAACCTTAGCTTACTGTAACTATTTCACTTCATAAAATTCTAAGTACTTTTTTTAACTTTTTGACTCTTTTGCAATAACACAGCTTAAAACACAAACACACTGTACAGCTGTACAAAAATCTTTTCTTTCTTAACATCATTATTCTAAAAGCTTTTTCTATGTTTTAAGTTTTTTTCTTTTGAAACCTTTTTGTTAAAAACAAAAACACAAACACACGCATTAGCCTAGGCTTACACAGGGTCAGAGTCATCAATATCACTGTCTTCCACCTTCATATCTTGTCCCATTAGAAGGTCTTTAGCGACAGTAACACACATAGAGCTGTCATCTCCTCTGATAAAATGCCTTGTTCTGGAATACCTCCTGAAGGACCTGCCTCAGGCTCTTTTACAGTTAACTTTTTTTTTAATAGTTAGAAAAAGTGTACTCTAAAGCAATGATAAAAAGTATAGTAAATATGTAAACCAGTAACATAGTCATTTACGGTCATTACCAAGTATTATGTACTACACATAATTTATGTAGTATACTTTAACACAAGTGGCAGTACAGTAGGTTTATTTATGCCGGCATCACCACAAACACACGAGTAATGCATTGTGTGACTATGTCACAACAGGAATTTTTCAGCTCCATTAGAATCTTATGGGATCAGCATCCTATATGAAGTCAGGTGTTGATGGAAATGTCGTTATGCAGTGCATGACTGTAATTAGTAGCAAAGGGTGGTTTATCACGAAGTCACTAGTCTAATTCCAGGAAAATCTAAGTACAAGGAAAAAAAAATATTCTTTAGACTACAGGATAACCATGTGAGCAGTGATATAAATATGTGGATAAATATTAAAAGAGGAGCTAGTACAGCTTGAGTCCTAGTAACCCTCAAACAGCTGTGAAACAATGTTATAATCATTGTCCTCCTTTCACAGGCAATAAGGGTAATAAAACTTAATATCAAATGCCAGTGAGGGAACCACCATAACTAAAACAGCAAATATTCTCATTTCTATCCATTACTAGTATTCTTCTGCAACAAGTCTTGTAATACTAAACAGTACATGCTAAGTTTTAGCTTTCCTTGACTCCTCTGGCACTTCAAAAATATCTTACCAAAACTTTTCCCAGTAGTATGCAACTTTGTACTACCTAATATAGTTATGCAGTTTTGTATTCCTGGGAGATAAGCAATGTCAGACGAATTCAAACTAAAACGAGATAATGAAACATGGGGAAGGAATTGGAAGTAGAAACGGAAGCCAGGGGAGAGACCCAGAAGCTACTTTCTGTTAAGTCTAAGGCTCCTTCTAGAACGTATGCATAGGCTTCAGAAAGAGTACCTGCAAAATTAAACTCAACGACTTATTTATATAATACTAATCTCATTGAATGAGCCACCTGCGGGTTCACGGTAAATACACTTATTGGCACTGGAAAATACACAAATTGTATATGAGGAATCATTAAAACATCTGGCTTGTGAGCTCTGACAGGTTTCACATCTCACTTTTCATTAGATAAAAAATAGCTGTAATGTAAATTTATAGAACCTGAAGAGGGTCACAATGAAATGTTATTTCAGGTGAAATATTTAGATAATTCAATCCTGTCTTTCTCATTAGGTTTCAACAGACCACATGGCATCGTAACTATTGCCTCTTACTGATCTATTTGCTGTTTCAGCCAACAATAGGAAGTGGCTGAAGTGAAAAATCAAGTCTTATTTGACACAGGTGTTACTTTTAAAGGTAAAATTATGATCTCTTGGTTCTCCTCTTTTTAAAAGAATTGGGCATTCTGCAGAAGGATGAGTTCAACAAAAAAAAAAAAAAGAGAAAAATCTCTTAACTCACTTTTATATAAATTACTTAGTATTTTAGCAAAAACTACAAAGATTCACGTATATAAGTAAAATCTAAGAACATAAACATTAGCATAGAAGGTTAGGGTTTTTGGTAATATTTTCCTATTTCTTTTCGTTTTTCTATATACATTTTAAGAGATTTAACCTTTGATGTATACTCACATTACTACTAAAAAATTTAAGAGGCATTCTTTTTTTTTTTTTTTTTAACACCATGGAACTGAAGGCAAGAGAGGCATTCTTAATATCTCCCTGCAAAAGAATCGTTCCACAATCTACTTCATCCCTATAAAATAATTACTACCCAGTCTTGCTTTACTATTTTAAAGAATCCTACAATTCAATGCTCAGAAACTTCCCCAAAAGAATAAAATAACGAAATAGCTGGAACCCACTCTGGGCACTTCCAACACCCAATTCTTGCCAAGTCCTGTCAATACAACTACTAATACATAGCCTGTATCAGTTGGCTTCTACATCCACTCTGGCACCATATTCCCCTTCCCAGAATATTGAGTTTTTAGATTTTATACTTGCCGGTCTATCTGGTTTCCTAGATACTACTACTCCTAGTAAACATATTGTCCAAAAAGCAGTTAGAATAAGCTTTAAAAAAACTTAAGTTGAATCATACTACTTTCCTGCTGAAGAATCTCTGATACTTTCCTTAAGAGAAAATGCAAAATTCTTGGGCTGGGCGTGGTGGCTCATCCCTATAACCCCAGCACTTTGGGAGGCTGAGGTGGAAGGATCGTTTGAGGCCAGGTGTTCAAGATCAACCTGGCCAACACAGCAAGAACCTATCTCTTTAAAAAAAAAAAATTCTCAACATGACCTATAGTCCAGCATGCTCTGGCTCCCGCTTACCTCTCCAACCTCACCTGAAATGAACTAGTCACATCAACCCCTTCCAACCTTTCAAACTAGTCACATTAACCCCTTCCAACTTTTCAAAGGCACCAAGCTCCTTCCTACCTCAAGCATGAAAACACACACTATTTCCCTTGGCTTAGCAATTCTCCTCTCTTTTTTTTTCTTTTTTGAGATGGAGTCTTGCTCTGTCGCCCAGGCTGGAGTGCAGTGGCATGATCTTGGCTCACTGCAAGCTCCACCTCCCAGGTTCCTGCCATTCTTCTGCCTCAGCCTCCCAAGTAGCTGGGACTACAGGTGCCCATCACCACGCCCGGCTAATTTTTTTTTGTATTTTTAGTAGAGACAGGGTTTCACCATGTTAGCCAGGATGGTCTTGACCTTCTGACCTCATGAATCCTGGCCTTGATCTCCTGACCTCGTGATCTGCCCACCTTGGCCTCCCAAAGTGCTGGGATTACAGGTGTGAGCCACTGCACCCGGCCTCTCTTCTCTTTCTTAATAACTGCCTTACAAATAGCTTACAATAAGCAACAGAAATCAGATGTGATACATTCTACAGAGTGACTCTCTCAACTCTTTATTCTATCCTCCTTCTAGATGGAAATTAGAAATCTAAAAACTACATTTCCCAGACACATTTCTGGCTAGAGTTCTTGCAATGTGGAAGTTCTACATGACATTTGGAAGACAGGACAAAGCAGAAGCTATCTTCCTGCTGATGTTGCTACAGGCAGACAAGGTAGGAGACACAAGTGTTTGAGTTGTGGCAGACTCAATGCCTAAGTCACTGCTATGGTAGTAGCAGTGGAGGCAGCAGCAACCTCAGGATTCTAGGTACGGGAAGGTACTCTCGAAATCAGCGGCAACTGGAGCTGACTTAAGGCCCTGCAACTCTTAAGAAACTAAGTTCGTAAACAGCTACTTCCTTGAATCGAACTCCTTTAAAAAAAAATCCCTAGGCTGGTTTCTGTTTCTTGGGCTGAACTCTCAGTGATATTCTGAGGCTCCCTTTCTTTCTCTACAGAAAGCTGTTTTCCCTGTTCCCACTTAGTAAGTACCTTTTTGCCATCTGGTTTTCACCTTTACTGCTCTATTGAAATTGCTCCCTCCAAAGACTTCTAGCTGAAACCTCTTTCTTTCTTTCTTTTTTTTTTTTTTTGAGACAGTCTTGCTCTGTCACTCAGGCTGGAGTGCAGTGGCACAATCTCAGCTCACTGCAACCTCCACCTCATGGGTTCAGGCAATTCTCCTGCCTCAGTCTCCTGCAGGGTCCAGCCCCACAGGGCCAATGGGTTTTTCTCCCCTTGTGTGGAGACAAGAGATTGTAGAAATAAAGACAGAAGACAAAGAGATAAAAGAAAAGACAGCTGGGCCCAGGGGACCACTACCACCAAGACGCGGAGACCGGTAGTGGCCCCGAATGCCAGGCTGCACTGATATTTACTGAATACAAGACAAAGGGTCAGGGTAAGGAGTGTGAGCCATCTCCAATGATAGGTACGGTCACGTGGGTCACATGTCCACTGGACAGGGGGCCCTTCCCTGCCTGGCAGCTGAGGCAGAGAGAAAGGAGAGAGAGAGAGACAGCTTATGCCATTATTTCTGCGTATATTAGAGACTTTTAGTACTTTCACTAATTTGCTACTGCTATCTAAAAGGCAGAGCCAGGTGTACAGGATGGAACATGAAAGTGGACTAGGAGCGTGACTACTGAAGCACAGCATCACAGGGGGACGGTTAGGCCTCACGATAGCTGCGGGCAGGCCTCACTGATGTCAGGCCCTCCGCAAGAAGTGGAGGAGTAGAGTCTTCTCTAAAGTCCTCTGGGGAAAGGGAGGCTCCCTTTCCCGGTCTGCTAAGTAGTGGGTGTTTTTCCTTGACACTGACTCTACGGCTAGACCATGGTCTGCTTGGCAATGGGTGTCTTCCCAGATGCTGGCGTTACCCCTAGACCAAGGAGCCCTCTGGTGGCCCTTCCCGGGTATAACAGAAGGCTCACACTCTTGTCTTCTGATCACTTCTCACTATATGCCTTCAGCTCCTATCTCTGTATGGTCTGGTTTTTCCTAGGCTGTAATTGTAGAGCGAGGATTATTATAATATTGGAATAAAGAATAATTGTTACAAACTAATGATTAATGATATTCATATATAATCATATCTATGATCTATATCTAGTATAACTATTCTTATTTTATATATTTTATTATACTGGAACAGCCCGTGCCCTCGGTCTCTTGCCTTGGCACCTGGGTGGCTTGCAGCCCACAGTCTCCTGAGTAGCAGGGATTACAGGCATGTGCCACCATGCCCAGCTAATTTTTGTATTTTTAGTAGAGATGGGGTTTTGCCATGTTGCCAAACTGGTCTCGAACTCCTGACTTCAGATAATCTGCCCGCCTCGGCCTGGGAGATTATCCCAAAGTACTGGGATTACAGGTATGAGCCACCGCGCCTGTCCTAAAACCTCTTGTATAGCAGTGAAGTTATAAACGTACCATCAGAAATAGTGGATCTAATACATGTGGCCAATAAACATATGAAATAAAGCTCAGCATGACTGATCATTAGAGAAATGCAAATCAAAACCACAGTGCGATACCATCTCACACCAGTCAGAATGGCTATTATCAAAAAGTCAAAAAACAACAGATGCTGGTGAGGTTGCAGAGAAAGAGGAATGCTTCTACACTGTTGGTGGGAATGTAAATTAGTTCAACCATTGTGGAGGACAGTGTGGTGATTCCTCAAAGACCTAGAGGCAGAAATACCGTTTGACCCAGCAATCCCATTACTGGGTGTATACTCAGAGGAATATAAATTGTTCTATTATAAAGACACATGCATGTGTATGTTCACTGCATCACTATTCACAATAGCAAAGACATGGAATCAACTGAAATGCCCATCAGTGATAGGCTGGATAAAGAAAATGTGGTGCATATACACCATGGAATACTATGCAGCCCTAAAAAGAAACAAGATCATGTCCTTTGCAGAAACAGGGATGGAGCTGGAGGCCATTATCCTTAGCAAACTCATGCAGGAACAGAAAACCAATACCTGTATGTTCTCATTTGGAAGTGAGAGCTAAATGATGAAAACATATGGACACATGGAGGGGAGCAACACACACCGGGGCCTGCCAGAGGACCAGGGGTGGGAGGAAGGAGAAGATCAGGAAGAAGAGCTAGTGGATACTGGATTTAATACCTGGGTGGTGGGATGATCTGTGCAGCAAACCACCACCGAACACATTTACCTATGGTAACATGAACATGTACCCCTGAACTTAAAATAAAAGTTGGAAAAAAAAAGGCATGTCAGTCAAAGAAAGAAACAGTGGGTCTGACAACTTGATCTTAGTACAGGTACATCCAATTCATAAAATAACACAGAGATTTTATAAAATTTAGGTTTACTTGTCCTAGAGTAGCAACGTTAGTCTCAGCAGTTAGTAGAAAGATTTTGGTGCCTTTAAAAGCCTAGCTTCAGTGTTATCAGGCTGAATTAATTAAGGTAATGCCCATAAAATGTCTAATGGTGTCTGGCCAAACTGGAGGCATTTAGTAGATATAATCATTGTCTTCATAATACTGTAAATAAACTCACAGCTAACAATGAGGCACTTACATAGTACTTATGTTTTTAAAAGCATGTACTATTTCACAGGAATCTCACAAATCCCCTTGTCAGCATAATTGCTGACAAGGCAGACAGTTTCTGCCTTTTACAGATATGGATAACTTGGTTCTACGGACAGTTTCAGACCTCCTATCCAGAACTAAAGAAAGAGTATACCCAAAGATCCAGCCACTTGGGGCAAACTCTCTTTAAAGGTTAATTTCCTAAACTGCCCCATGTCTTCTATGACTCCCTGTAAAGCTGCAGTAAGCAGCTAAGATTCCAGACCACAGTGAGCATTTTTTGAAACCATCTAATCTTCTCCTATAATTACAAATAGTAGTGTTGTCCAAAAGAAATGTAACGTAAGCCATCTATGTAATTTAAAATCATCTAATGGACACATTAGTAAGAAGTAAAATTAATTTGAATAAAATAACTTATTTAACCCTATATATTCAAAACACTATTTCAGTAATTAATAAATTACTGAAGGTAATTTATTACTGAATTACTGAAGGTAATTACCTTTATTAAAAAAAGGTAATTAATAAAAATTATTAGTGAGCTATTTTACATGCTTAATTTATGCTAAATTTTCAGGTCCTGGGTGTATATTTTGTGTATAATACATCTCAATTAGAACCATCCATGTTTCAGGTGCTGGAGAGCTACATGTGGCTAATGGCCATCATATTGGACAGTAGAGACCTAGAGAATAGTACCTCTCTCCCAGAATCCAGGTTTAACTTCTCAGCAACATTCTACGTTAAGGGCTGAGTCAAGACTAATAATATCTGCAATATTAACCTCTCTTATGGGAACGGAAACCTTGAACATAAGCCTGAGGGCAGTCAGTCTAACCACGCTTCTCATGCTGCCATCCAAGGCTATAATCCTATCTATCTATCTATCTACCTATCTATAGTTTATCATGTCTGTTGCCCACTTATCCTCCACAACTGGCATTGCCTATGTTCACCATTATCCTCAAGGCTCTATCCTCAATTATACGTTTTCTCTCAGCAATTTTGTTTCCTGCTTCACAGAAAAAAAAAATTAAGACTGATATCAAGAGATTCAGCTCCCTCAAATTCCTACACACACACACACACACACACACACACACACACACACACAGACACATATACATGGATCCATATATATATATACATATATACACACACACACACACACACACACGTTATCCTTCCCTTCCCTCTTTCCATTCAGTGCCAAAGAAAGTGCCATTTCTTCTTCTTTTAATAATGAACCCTCCCATCTCTTTGCAACTCTAGGTCAGGAAACTTCCTTCATTATAATTACCTTTCGCCTGTGTTTTCAACCTTTCTCTTTTCAATAGTTTATTTTATGCATCCTATCAAAATGCTCATGTCTCTCCTATCACTTAACAAATAGACAATTTTAATTACTGTCCCACCTCTTCCCCTCCTTTTTAGAAGTCTTAATAAGCTCCACTTTCATTTACTCTTCAGCCTTCTGCCTCACAACACTATCTAAACCGCTTTGGCAAATGACACTGACATTCTTCTAATTGCCCATAGATTCTTTCAATTTGTGACTTGTCTTCAGCATTTATTATTCTGGACCATTCTGTTATTCCTGAAGCTCTCCATTTACTCAGCCCACATTATACCACAATCCAGGATCTCCTCCTGACTGTTCCTCTCAGGCTCCTTTATTTCCACCTTCCTACTGCCTAGTGTCCACTCCGTATTCTCCTCTTATCTTCTGGCTCTCCCTGGGCAGTTTCATTCACTACTATCATGTCTCTTTAGACGACTCTTTAACTATTGCCCAGTTCTCTTTCCTGAGTTTCAGGCTGGACTATACAACTGCCTAATGCTCACTGCAGCCTTGAACTCCTGGGCTCAAGTGATCTTCCTGCCTCAGCTTCCAGAGTAGCTCAGATTACAGGTGCATGCCACCACAACTAGCTAATTAAAAACAAACAAACAGGCCGGGCACAGTGGCTCAAGCCTGTAATCCCAGCACTTTGGGAGGCCGAGAGGGGCGGATCACGAGGTCAGGAGATCGAGACCATCCTGGCGAACATGGTGAAACCCCGTCTCTACTAAAAAAATACCAAAAAAAAAACTAGCCGGGCGAGGTGGCGGATGCCTGTAGTCCCAGCTACTCAGGAGGCTGAGGCAGGAGACTGGCGTAAACCCGGGAGGCGGAGCTTGCAGTGAGCTGAGATCTGGCCACTGCACTCCAGCCTGGACAACAGAGCGAGACTCCGTCTCAAAAAAACAAATAAACAAACAAACAAACAAAAAACTTCTTTGTAGAGATAAAGTCTCGCTGTATTAACCAGGCTAGTCTTGAAGTCCTGGCCTCAAGAGATCTCCCGCCTTGGCCTCCCAAAGTGCTGGGATTACAGGCATAAGCTATAATGTGCCTGGCCCCCACAGGGCTCTTATACTCAGCTTGCCCAAAAGTAACCTCATTGTCTTCCTCCCAAATCTCCCCCTCTTCCTAAATTCCCCTTCTTCATAAACAGCACCACTGCTACACCAAGTTACCTACGCCAACAGCTTGGGAGTCATCCCAAGACTCCCCTCTCTCCCTTTTGGGCCCCACATCTAATTTGTTACCAAGTCACATAGATTCTATTTCTTTAGCATAACATTTCTTTCCTTACTTTCCAAGTCTACCCAGACTATCACAGTTCACCTTCGCATCTTGTTTAGGTTTTAGGGGTCTGCTAACAGGCTGCATTATCTCTATCATTAAAAATGTACTGTTTGTTTACCCTTCTGTCTTAACTCCTTAAAAACAAGGACTACAACCTTTTTTATATCCAACACACAGAATCTTCATGAAAGATTCATTGAATAAAATATTAAGGAGTTAGTGGACAAGTGAATGGATGAATGAATGACTAACAGGCCCAAATTTATACACCCTGTTAACTTTGTTAATGATATGGTAGAGAAACTAGGCCTCTTGGTTACCAATAGTCTGGGCTCCTTGGCCTGTATTAGATCCTTCAGAAGTGCCTATTTTAAGGAACCCTGAAGAACATCCTTTTGAAATCTAAGTAACCACCATTTAATTTATCTATTTTGTGAGTTGGTGGTTTTGTATATCAGATTTTCTCAAACTAGGACACACCTGTCTGAGAATGGAAATGAGAACTCTAAGCTCTAATCCATAGCTCTGAAAGTAACTTTCTCTGTGACTTTGATTGAGGATAATATTACTGTTTCATCACAGATATAAAATGCAATGTGACAAATATGTGGAATTGGACTAATCCACCAGAATAGCATTAAGTTTATAAGTGCATGCTCATAAATGACTTTTCCAGTTGAGATATTAAGACTATATCTGAATTCCCCAAAGAACTACTTAATCTTCTAGTGAATATCCATAGCATAGAAAAGACCAATTCACTCTAAACATGAGAGATCACATATAATAAATAATGTTTCATCCTATTGTTAGACTTGTCTATTACTATTATATTTTTTAAATATATACACCTCTATAAGCAATAACTCACATCTTTATATATGATCTTGAGGCAAGACTCCCATTTATAAAGAAAAGAATAAACTCTGTTCACTATAGTTGCAAGTCAAGCATATTTTCTTGGTTATACAAGTATATTATCTTAGTTATATATTTCCTACGAAAAGCCCTGGCCAGGCGCAGTGGCTCACACCTGTAATCCCAGCACTTTGGGAGGCCAAGGTGGGCAGATCACGAGGTCAGGAGATCGAGACCATCCTGGGTAACATGGTGAAACTGTCTCTACAAAAAAATTAGCCAGGCGTGGTGGCAGGTGCCTGTAGTCCCAGCTACTCGGGGGGCTGAGGCAGGCGAATGGCGTGAACCGGGGAGGCGGAGCTTGCAGTGAGCTGAGATCGCGCCACTGTGCTCCAGCCTGGACAACAGAGTGAGACTCCATCTCAAAAAAAAAAAAAAAAGTAAAGAAAAAAAAAGAAAAGCCCTATGTGTACAGATTATACTGTATTATCCTATTAATGAGAACACTTAATAAATCAGAATATGCCATTTCTTAGATAATGTAAAGTTATTGCCTTCTGAAAGTATATTGTTTTACTTCCCTAATACTTTATTGTAAAAAGATATTTTTTTTTCTCATGGTCTAATTATAATAGCTTTTTTGAAAAGAAAAACTTTTTATTAGGAGTTATATTCTAAAAGGTAACTTTAACTTTATCATCCCCCAAAATTCATTTTTCTCTTCCTAATAGAATTGTAAACTGTGACTGTGATCCTGAAACACACTTACATTGTTTAAAAAAAAAAAAATTATTCCATTTCCATAGTCATTCTCTTATAGGCTATCTGATATCTGCTTTTCCTTGCAAATGCAGTGTTCAGAATGCATTATAAAAATGCAATTTTCCCTTATACTATTGAAATGAAGCATATTTTAAAAAATAAATAACCTTGAACCTCAAATAGTCTGTATAGTTGAGTATTTTAGAAAATCACAGGAAAAGTAATTTCAAAACTGTCATTTGATAGTAACTGGAATGAATGCTGGGCATCTCTAATCCTGGTCTTTTGATAGAACCTCAAACACAGCATGTCCCAAATCAAAACAATTACCTTCCTCTACGATCCCTCCCTCTGCCTCTCCCTCTCAACTCAGTTTTCCTTCTTCAGTTTCTAGTTGTATCACTATTACCAAATGTTCAGGCTACATAATATAGGGCTATTTCCAACCATTTCATCCATTCTCAAAACCAACTGGTCACTACTTAATGTGTTGATCTCATTTGTTAATCTGTCCCTCTATGTATTCAATAAGTATTCATTGATACCTATAATTTGTGAGGTACTGGGCTAGAAATAGGGAAATGAAAATAAGATGGCATTTTTATTCTAAATGGTCACAGTCTTAAGAAGTCAGACATGTTAATAAACAGTCTGTGATGTGTTAGTAACTGTTAAAAAGTTTTCAAAAAACAAACAACAATAAAAAACTGATTTGTATTGTTTACTCATTTTCATGGTGTAAATATTCCTATCACAGCAGAACATAGAATTGGGAGGTGATACTAACAACTGGATCTTGCAAGCTGGTGCAAGCTGACTCCAACACACCACTCTAAAAGCACTCACAGTGTAACAAGAGCTCTACTAGAGATACATACAAAGTGCTATATGGGGAACACAAAAGAGGGAACTCCAGGGTACCCATGCAACGTTTCACAGGATCCTCTTGGTTCTGTGAACTTCTTTTCATTCTTCATAGCTACTACTTTAGTTCAGCAAAATGCAATGAGAGTCAGCATGATACAATTTCTTCCTGACTCAAACACTTCTGATGGCCCTCCACTGTTTATAAAACAAGTCCAACAATTGATAAGTCCAAAAATAAGACATGACAATTTAAGGAACTTTTTCATCTTGCCTTGAGCTATTCTTTCAGCCTCATCATTCCTTCATACACTTCTACATGATTTATGCTTTAGAAAATATTTAGAAGTGAAAAAGGCAGATGAAAGAAAAACAAAAATTTGTACATTGACCCAGGATAAAAAAGAGAACATACATATTTGTCATAACAGTAAACCTCTTTATAAAACTTCCATTGAGTCCTGTGTATTTTCTCTGTGATACTCAAAATCCCTGTCAAACAGAATGGGGTGAAGCTTATTAATACTTTTACATCTTGTCATTATTTGTTTATGCTGTTCTTTCCCTTAGCTTGTTTTTCCTCTTCTTTTCTGGTCAATGAAATGCTAAGCCTCTAGAAAAACTGTCACTTCCATGAAGCATTTCTCAATCCATAGCTAGAGTTAATAAATCTCTGTGCTACAAAGGGTATTTAGTACAGTGATTTATATTGTAACTAAAATTTTATGTTGTCTGTCCCTCTGTGAGAGCACAGATCAGAATTGTATTGTTCCCTCCTATATCCAGAGGCCTAGAACAGTGTCAAGTACATAATAGGTGTTGAATTGTTCAATTAATATTTATTTAGCATGCAAAAACTTAATTGTGAATGTCTTTTCCTAGAGTTGATAAATATATTAGAATTAGAGATTGTGTCTTACTCATCTTAGTATCCCTTACAGCATTCAGTACCTCTGACACAAGGAAGCACTTAATATATGATGTTTGCATTGGACCGAATCTTCTCTAGGCCTTTCAATTTTCTGAGTATTCAAAAACTATATACCAGTATTTATAAAGTACACATATTTTTAAAAATATGTAATTAGAAATGCACCAAACAGACTGAATTGCAAAATGGGTAAAGATGAACTCTAGGAAATACAGGAAGACCAACCAGAATTTACAGTGGGGAATTGTAATAAAATTAGAGTATTTATACTTAAAAAGGAAGAGATGTGGCTGCTTCTCTAATTGTTGCTTTTAAATGGTACTTCATTAGGTTCAGAATTGAAACCTGAGACTCACACAAACAACAAAATAGCACCACAGACAGGATTGCAGGCTCTAGACACTACTTTGCAACTCATTTGGACAGGCTTCATGGGAACACACAGGCTAAGGATCTGAATACTCTGTTGCTCTGAGGGGTCTGACTATGTACAATACATTTCATACTTAAGATTCATTCAAAAACCTCAATTTCAGAACTTGTTATTGGTCTACTCAGGGATTCAACTTCTTCCTGGTTTAGTCTTGGGAGGTTGTATGTGTCCAGGAATTTATCCATTTCCTCTAGATTTTCTAGTTTATTTGCGCAAAGATGTTTACAGTATTCTCTGATGGTAGTTTGTATTTCTGTGAGATCAGTAAGCAATATCCCCTTTGTCATTTTTTATCGTGTCTATTTGATTCTTCTCTCTATTTTTCTTTATTAGACTGACTAGCAGTCTATTTTGTTAATCTTTCCAAAAAGCAGCTCCTGGATTCATTAAATTTTTGAAGGGTTTTTCGTGTCTCTTTCTCCTTCAGTTCTGCTCTGATCTTAGCTATTTCTTGTCTTCTGCTAGCTTTTGAATTTGCTTGTTCTTGCTTCTCTAGTTTTTTTAATTGTGATGTGAGAGTGTCAATTTTAGATCTTTCTAGCTTTCTGATGTGGGCATTTAGTGCTATAAATTTCCCTCTAACCACTGCTTTAGCTGTGTCCAAGAGATTCTGGTATGCTGTGTCTTTGTTCTCATTGGTTTCAAATAACTTATTTATCTTTTATATTTCTGCCTTAATTTTGTTATTTACCCAGTAGTCATTCAGAAGCAGGTTGTTCAGTTTCCATGTAGTTGTGCAGTTTTGAGTGAGTTTCTTATTCCTGAGTTCTAATTTGATGGCACTTTGGTCTGAGAGACCGTTTGTTATGATTTCTGTTCTTTTGCATTTGCTGAGGAGTGTTTTACTTCTAATTATGTGGTCAATTTTAGAGTAAGTGTGATGTGGTGCTGAGAAGAATGTATATACTTTAGGTGGAGAGTTCTGTAGATGTCTATTAGGTCTGCTTGGTCCAGAGCTGAGTTCAAGTCTGAATACCCTTGTTAATTTTCTGTCTCGTTGATCTGTCTAATATTGACAGTAGGGTGTTAAAGTCTCCCACTATTCTTGTGTGGGAGTCTAAGTCTCTTTGTAGGTCTATAAGAACCTGCTTTATGAATCTTGGTGCTCCTATATTGGATGCATATATATTTAGGATAGTTACCTCTTCTTGTTGCATTAATCCCTTTACCACTACATAATGCCCTTCTTTGTCTTTTTTTATCTTTGTTGGTTTCAAGTCTGTTTCATCAGAGACTAGGATTGCAACCCCTGCTTTTTCTTTTTCTTTTTTTTCCTCTCCATTTGCTTGGTAAATATTCCTGCATCCCTTTATTTTGAGCCTATGTGTGTCTTTGCATGTGAGATGGGTCTCCTGAATACAGCACACTGATGGGTCTTGACTCTTTATCCAATTTGCCAGTCTGTGTCTTTTAACTGGGGCATTTAGCCCATTTACATTTAAGGTTCATCTTGTTTTGCGTGAATTTGGTCCTGTCATTATATAGCTGGGTACAATTTGGTGTGTTTTTGCAGTGGCTGGTACTGGTTTTTCCTTTCCATATTTAGTGCTTTCTTCAGGAGCTCTTGTAAAGCAGGCCTGGTGGTGACAAAATCTCTCAGCATTTGCTTGTCTGAAAAGGATTTTATTTCTCCTTTGCTTATGAAGCTTAGTTTGACTGGATATGAAATTCTGGGTTGAAAATTCTTTTCTTTAAGAATGTTGAATATTGGTCCCCACTCTCTTCTGGCTTGCAGGGTTTCTGCAGAGACATCTGCTGTTAGTATGATACGCTTCCCTTTGTGGGTAATCCGACCTTTCTCTCTGGCACCCTTAAGGTATATTTTGTATGAAGTTCATCTTGGAGAGTACATCAGAAAATAACAAGCTTCACAGACAAATGTCTTTGAGTATTTTACTGATGGTTTTTGTTTTGCTTTGCTTGAATGTGTGGGTGTTTTATTTTATGGCATGGGGCACGCATCTGATCACACCTGCTTGTTTATTTTATAAATTTCAGGCTAAAGCTGTACAGTCATGATCTACACTACAGAGCTTTGGAAACTTGATTGTTCAATCAATTCTATGCAGCAAATTATTGGAAATGAACAGGTCCTGCCTGTGGGTACTCCCTCATTACGGGTATCCATCCATTCAACTGAATGTCCATGCTATTCTCAATCTCCACAAGGAGTACACCTGGCTTGGCTAAGAGGTGAAGCTCTGCACTTGCATGTGGAAATACAATAACCACATTCCAGCTATTTTTCAGAAAGTTTAACTCTGAATCTATTGTCATTCAGTATTAATCAAAACCTTGACTTAAAGAAGAGGTATAGAGAGGACTGCTTAAGGGAACACAACAAACACATCTTTTCCTTTAAAACTCTATTCCTATATTGCACCAGCTGGGGGATGAGATCATTTTGACTTCTCATATAATTGTTACACACTGAGGTGATACCATAAGCATCTTAAAAGCAATATTCTAAGAAACTGGTAGTTACTGAGGACAGTGAATGCTGGATCACACAGTGTCTTCATTTGAGATCCATGAGGGAATTTTCTATTAGGTATCAGGAAAAGTTGGGCTTTTTGTGAGGAACTCATTTGCTTATGTCATGGACACTGTCAGTCATATAATTTGATTGGGTGGAAGTCTAAAAGCTGAGTAATAATGTGGCTACCCATAACAGAAGTACAGGATTTCATGGCATGCATATTATTGTTTAGAGTCTCATTTGCTCTCTGTCCTAATTTCCTCATTCACTTTATCTTATTATATTGCATAAATTTTATAAACGGCCTTACATTTTACTAAAAAAGGAAGTTTAAAATAAATAAATGAATACAACAACGACAATGTTGTAAACTTTTACAAAAATAGAGAGTTAACTTATACATATTAACAGGTATTTTTAACTATTATAGTGTTACGTAACTACAGATACTTTTTGCTACAGGGACTCTTAAAGAATGAATGTTTAATAATCACAAAATCACTATTTTTGCACTATTTCAATTTGCTATTTAAACTTATAAAATACTTGTAAAAATTTTTGCTTTATTCAATAAACTATATCAATGCAAGTCCTACTTTAAAATCAGTCCTATGGGCTCATGTAATTCATTTATTTTAAATATCTAATCATTCTTCTGTTGAATTCTGCTTTTACACCAGGATAAAGAGCAAGTTTTGAAATACAGCAAATTAACATACTATCAAGATTTGTTAGCCCTAGTACTCCTTAGACTAATATAGATAGAAAGAGTTAACCACTTTTCCTTTTCTTATGTTATTTTTGATTGGCCTGACTCTGAGTATAGTATGCTTAACAAAATTCTCTGCATAAGAAAAAAAAAAAACTTAAAAAGAAAAATTAGTGTAATTAGAGTAAGAACCATTCTTTTTTTTTTTTTTTGAGACGGAGTCTGGCTCTGTTGCCCAGGCTGGAGTACAGTGGCCGGATCTCAGCTCACTGCAAGCTCCGCCTCCCGGGTTTACGCCATTCTCCTGCCTCAGCCTCCCGAGTAGCTGGGACTACAGGCGCCCGCCACCTCGCCCGGCTAGTTTTTTGTATTTTTTTTTAGTAGAGATGGGGTTTCACTGTGTTAGCCAGGATGGTCTCGATCTCCAGACCTCGTGATCCGCCCGTCTTGGCCTCCCAAAGTGCTGGGATTACTGTTTCTAAGAAAACAACCAGAAAAATGATGAAGTGCTATTTAGACACTTCAGTGTTGGCAATCAAAGTTTGAAGTAAGCATAATTTCCCAAGATTACCCTTAATGCGTTTTCTATTTGGGGATATAAAGGGAATCAACAATGTACTCTTCCTCTGCAATAAGGAGCATGGGTTTGTTGGTTGCCATTACAGCCCGAGGACTCAGACTCATTGCTTGTTGAAAACTATTATTGTTCCATTTTTGAGTCCCACCAAACAAGAGAAAAAAAGTCTTTACAGGGTTTATACGGGGTATATGTGTAATTCTTGACCCTGAAATGTGATACCTACAGAATCTGAGAGTTTACTGGGAAAATCATCTGCTCCTCAAAGCTAGGTGTCCTAAATAAGAGAAAAGTTAGAAAAAGATTTGCATTATTTACATGACTAGAAATGTCTTATAAAGACTTTTGCTTTTTAGCCTGAATCTAGTGAAGACCGAAGTAGTTATTCACATATAATCTCATCCAGTCTGGTATTAATTAAAATGGATAAACTAAAGTCCATTCCTATTGATCAGATATGGAAATCAGAAAAAAAGACATCTAACATCTTCAGTCATTCAGCTTATTTTTTCAATCAATATATCAGTTCATTTCTTAGTGCTATTTGCATATTGCATAAAAATGCAGCATTTAACAAATTTAAATCTCTTATCCTTTTCCTGAAAAAAAAATGGCATCATCAATAAGCATTTGCTGAAGGTTTGCCAGATGCTGGTCACTCAGAGTGTGGCCTGTGGCCCAGCTGCATCACATCACATGGGAGTCTGTCGTATATGTAGAATCTCAGGCCCCACCCCAGACCAGCTGAATCACAATTTTCAACTCAACAAGATCCCCAGGTGTTTTCTATGTACCGTACATGGACATTTGAGAAGCACTGTTTTAAGAGCATTTTTCAAGTATTGGAGATACCAAAAAGGTGTAAGGAGACTCCTCTAGTTAGTTCCTAGAGTAGGAAGTAAGAAATATACATAAAAGATAAACTATACAAGCAGCACATGCCAACTGCCAGGTGAGAGGTGTAGACAAATAACAGCATACGAGTTTGAAGGAAGGCAAAGGTCACTCAAGATTGGGGCAGCAGGAGACATCTTAAAGGAAAGACAGTGTAGTTGGCCCTCTGTATCCTCAGATTCTGTATCTGTGAACTCAAACAATCTGAGATCAAAAAATATTTTGAAAAAAAATTGCACCTGTACTGAACATGTACAAACTTTTTTGTTATTCCCTGAACAATATAGTATAATAAAATTTACATAGTATTTACACTGTATTAGGTATAGCTAAACTAGAGTTGATAAAGGAAGATGTGCATAGATCATATGCAAATACTACACTATTTTATATCAGAGACTTGAACATCTCAGATTTTGGTATCTGAGGGGTCCTGGAACCAAATACCTCCCTCAAATACCAAGGAGTACTTTACTTGGAAAATAAGAAAAAAGGGAGTATGGTATACTCAACCCTCCTTTGCATAAGTTTACTCTGTAACAGTTCTGCAAATTTTATATACCTAGAGCTCTGGGTATGGTTACTGTGCTGAGAAAACCTATTTGGTCTGAACAACTTAGTTATGGTAACTTGAAAACAGTATGCATGATGTACAAATATACAACCTCTGTGAATAAGGCCAGGCTGTCTTTCCCAAACTGTGTGTATTTCATTTTTTACAATAAATATGCTAATTTTAGGATTTATTTAGAAAGCAGGAAAACTCCTTTTTGAAGCACTTCTGAAAGGAATTCTTTTGGAAAATATAGAATTCTTTTATAACATGAATTCTCAATTCCTGAAATATATATACTGTGAGTGAATATTTTCATTATATTTCAATTAAGTGCTTTTAAAAAGATCATGCTTGGCCAGGTGCAGTAGTTCGTACCTGTAATCCCAGCATTTTAGGAGGCTGAGGTGGGAGGATCACTTAAGGCCAGGAGTTCGAGACCAGATCAGGCAAGACAGTGAGACCCCCATCTCCACAAATAAAAATGATAATAAAGGTCATGCTTGTATATACTTACTATATGGAGCTAACGGTTATTGTTTTGCTATAGTGTCACTAAACAAAAATCAATATACAAAGGCGAAAGGGTGGCACATGTCTGCTGATTACATTTAAGGGTCCCCAAAGTCTCTCTTTTTGTCCCTGCAAGTTGTAAGATTGTTTCACTGGGATATAAATAAAACGCCTTAGTAACAACATCCTGAGAACGCCATGGCTCAGTACTATTCATGCCAACTTAACTGATCCTGAACTGAAACATAGCATTGGTGTCAGTGGCTTTTACTTATTGATGAATTTATAAGGTGGCAGGCTCTTTCGTGTCCAAAAGCGGTAGTTTCCCAGGGTCTCAAGAAGGTTTAAAAATATTTTCCTTCCATCACAACACAAAGCCTACTGTCTTTAAGTAATGCTGCTGAGGGTTGACATTTGAAACTGACAAGCAGCACATGTGCATTACTGAGATAAGGCCTGGCACATGTTGCTGCAGCCTCCTGAGATTTTGAAATGCTAGCAGTTCCAGCTGGTGGCTATCCCCTATTCCTAATGTGCACTTTTTAGGGAAACTTGAGCCCCTCCTTCTGACTGTGATAGGGGCATGCCTGATTGGAATAGGGTTATTTTTTAAGATATTCAGAACAACGAATGTATTTATTCTATGAATAAAAAGAGAGTGGAAAGAAATAAAAGAGGTAAAATGTTAAGCTGAGATCTTAAAGAAAACAGTATCATTTGTTAAAAAAAGAAAAATAGTGAATGCAGCCAAAGAGCAGTTAAAAAAAGAATCACTAGGGAGGAATAGTTTTAAAAAGGAAAAAGAAAAAATGAAGTAACTGAAAGGCAAACTTTTTATGAGAATCATTCAGATAAGCATATTGAAAAATAGTGAGGCAAAAATGGCTGATACAAGGAGTAGGGAAATGTAAATGAGTTAAGGGATGGGGAAACAAAAAACAGTTGAATTCCAAAATGGAATAAAAACATAGAGATTAAAAAAGAAAAGGTACACTACGGAAGAAGATAGCTATCAAAATTTCTCAATCCCTGTGGGGGATAAGGTGGCACACATGGAATGCAAGGCAAGGGACAAGAAGGTGGGTTTGGAAGTAGAAAGGGGGACATAGTTCTGTTTAAGTAATATTTATAGGAGGCCACTGGTCTGGACTGAACTCCTTCCGGCAAGAGGCCCAACAGACCAAACCAAAACGGAGTCACAGATGTAAAGTTCCATGTTATCAAGCCAAAACTAAGTTTATCTGACCTTCTAAGAGATCAGGAGAGTGAGAGATAATAGCAAAATCTTCAAGTTTTAGCTGGCATGATGAGAAAATCCTCCCTGCTTTAACCTTTACAAGGAAATTAATTTTGAAATAACCAACCCACTTTTTGTTTTCTGTTTCTTCTTTCCTCAGTCCTTTTGTGACTATAACACCAACTGCTCAGTTTATTGGAGCACTCATTCTATTTTACAGAATGAGGTGTTGCCCAATTCTAGTATCACAAATAAAAGTCAATTAAGATCTTTAAACCAAATTTGTTGTAATTCTGTCTTTTGACTATTCTTAACCATAATAGAAGATGCTAAGGCCAGAGAAGCAGGCAAAGTCAAAACTAAATTCAAAATGGTAGGGGCAGAGTCAGGAAAAGTACCTAATCCAAAAGGATACTTAGGCAAATATCCTCAAAGAGTTAAAATTCCATGGGTGACAGTTTCATGATTGGTTACTGAAGTTAACTGGAATATCATATAACTAATCTTTTGAGGTTGGTGTTTAGAATGTTACCACTCTCATCTACAACATATATATTAATACTATTATCACAGACAGAAATCATGGAGGACAGACCAGTGACTAACTCAGCAGGACAATTATATTCTTAAATGCTTTAAGGGTATTCAAAACATGTTTCTTGCATTATATGTAATTATAATTTGGAAATACAGCCTTGACATTTTAAAACACGAACAATTCAAGATGGAACCACGTAGAACAGAGTTAAGATCCTGGCTTTACTTTTTAATAAGAATACGTCTTTTGGAAACAATAAAAAGATACTTTAAAAATTCTTTAATTTTATTTTAGAGACAAGAATGTCGCTCTGTCACCCAGGCTTCAGTGCAGTGGCACAATCATAGCTCATTGTAGCCTCGAACTCCTGAGCTCAAGGGATCCTCCCACCTCAGCTTCCTGAGTTGCTGGGACTACAGGCATTTGCCACCATACCTGGCTTATTTATGTATTTACTTACTTATTGATTTTTATATCTATTTTTCCCAGCTGTTTTTGAATTCCTGGCCTCAAGTGATCCTCCCATCTCAGCCTTCGAAAGTACTGGGATTACAGGTATGAGCCACTATGTCTGGTTAAAAGATAACTTTTTTAAAAAGGTTTTAAAATTAGGTTCTTTGAGCCTCATTTCTCCAACTATAAGATGAACATCAGAAAATTTACCTTGAAGGGAATTGAGGATTAGAGCAAATAGTTATCAGGTTTCTGGGTCATTAACTGGATATAGCAGTCATAAAAAATAGTTCATGAGATGTGTATTTAAACAATACAAAATGGAAATTTAATTCATCTTTTACTAACACTCATTCTTTCAAAAATATATACTGAGTTATTACTATGTACCAGACACTTTTCTGAATATATCAGTGAAAAACCAAAAATCCTGTCCTTCCAAGAGTTTACATGCTAGTGAAAGGAAATAAAAAATAAATGTGTTCAATAATCAATGGTATAGTATGTTTAGAAGCTAATGCTTACTTGTTACAGAAGAAGGTAAAACCAAATAGGATAAGTAATTGAGTGTTAGGCTGTTACAACTATAAATGTGGGTGGGAAAAGATAGGCTTTGATCTCTTTGAGAATGAGACATTCAAGCACAAATACTACTAAGCACAAATAACTGAGGTAACTAAGTACCAATTTGGATTTCTGCAAATAAATTGTGGATTATATATGGATGGTATTTCATTGTTGTTACTGTTATCCAAAGGCATAAGAAAGCTAAATTTGCTGGAAGAATCTTATCTTGAAATGTTCTCACAACTATATTCTATTCTCCATGCTATTCTTAACTTCTCTTTTGCCTATCACAGAACAGTATTTGTTGAAAGCACAACCATTTCTTTTGACCATGTAGCAGCAGCACTCATTAAGGCCATGTTCAAGGTTATCAGTCTTCAGACAGGCTTCCTTCTCAAAGCACTTCCCATCTCTCATATTGCTTCCTTATTCTCACAGTACTTATTTTACTCATTTGTTGTCTGTCTTCCTATTAGAACAAAAACTTTGTGAGAAAAGCCATTACTGCAGTATCCCCATGTTTGGCATTGTCTGACACATAAAAAGCACTTGATGATACATGGTTGAATAAATAAAAGTAAGTAAGAATTATTTTTTGAAAAGAACCACAGAGTAGAAAATCATTAGGATACTTTCACAATTAATAAAGGCTTGAAATTGAGAGATTTAATATTTGCAACTTCAACTACTTAAGAGAAATTCTAAAGGTATGTGATGTGCACTAATTTGTAACACTGCAGGGGCTGGTGAGTGGGAGCAAATCACTTAGCTAGTGAGTGCACCCTACCAAGCTGCTCACATAACATGAGGCTCTGTCATTCTCTACTGATGACTGAGCATATCGCTACATAGCAAGTTATTTGCTAGAATGGTATGAAAACTGGAGATTCAAGATCCCAGGATGCAGTCCTCTTGTATATAAGAGCCTTTGATAAACTTGTTATAATTAGAGAAAATATTTGATATAATAAGATGTTGATTCCTAATCTAACAGTATAGAGGTAGCCAGAGTACAGAACGAGGTTAGGAAATTCGTGCAGATTTGTCTCAAACTGAGTGAGTGACCTGGACAGATCACTTTATGTGTTCACGCTTTTGTTTTTTCATAGATGAAATGGAGTTACAATAATAAAAGTATATAAGAGTATCTATATTTCACCAAATTAGCCTTAGGACCAAAATGAAATGTTCTATATTTAACTGCTTTATAAATTGAAATAGATTTTTGGAAAAATATACTACTTGTCAAAATAGAAACTATGCTTTTAGATTTTATTTAGAAAAATTTCAGGTTCATGCAATACCTGAAATTTCTATTCATATTCATATTTAAGTGTGTAATTCTAGATGAATCATTTCTGATGTCTAGTTAGCTCTATAATAATGACTAAAAACTGTGTATTAATTAAAAACTACTGTGTGTGTGTCACAGTATGTCAACATTCTCTAGGAGAAAAATAAGACAAAATAAGGAAATACCTAAAAATCAAATGTACACATGGCACAAAGATAGACATATGGATTAATGGAATAGAATTGAGAGTCCAGAAATAAACATATATATCTACTTTCAACTGATTTTTAACAAAGTTGCCAAGGCCAACCAATGGGGAAAATAATAATCTTTTCAACCAATAATGTTTCAACAGCTGGATAGCAATGTGCAAAAAAGTGGAGTTCAATCTTTACCTCAAACCATATACATAAATTCACTCAAAATGAATAGAAGGCATAAAAGTAAGACCTACAATTTTAAAATTCTTAGAAGACAACATAGGAGTAAAACCTTTATGATCCTGGATTTGGCAAAGGATTCTCAGATATGACACAAAAAGTATAAGTAACAAAAGCAAACAATAGATACATTATATTTATTCTAAGTTAAAAAAAACTTCCTGCTTCAAAGGACACCAACAAGAAAAGTAAAAGCCCACAGAATGAGAGGAAATATTTGCAAATTATATCTCTGATAAGGGACTTTTATTTATAATATATAACTCTTACAAGTCAATAATAAAAATGACCTAATTTAAAAATAGGCAAAGAACTGAATAGATATTTCTCCATGGAAGATATACTAATAGCCAATAAGCAGATAAAAAGATACTCGATATCACTAGTCAATAGGGAAATGCAAATTAAAACCACAATGAGACATCACTTCACACCCACTGAGATGGCCAGAATTAAAAAGTCGTACTAACATATACTGGTGAGGATACGGAGAAATGAGAAACCTCAAATACTACTAGTGGTAATGTAAAATGGTGCAGCCATTTTGGAAAACACTCTGTTAATTTTTCAAATGATTAAACACAGAGTTACCATATAACCCAGGAATATTACTACTAAGAATATACTCAAGAGAATCGAAAACATATAGCAACATTAGTCATAATAGCCAAAAGATGGAAACAACCCAAACATCTATTATTTGATGAAAGAATAAACAAAATTTGGTATATCCATACAATGGATTAAGATTTAGCCATAAAAAGGAATAAAGTACTGAATGCATGATACAATGTAGATGAACCTTAAAAATATTATGCTACATGAAAAAGGCCAGTCATGCAAGACCATATATTTTATGATTTCATTCATATGAAATGTCCAGAATAGGAAAATCTGCAGATATAGGAAGTAGATTAGTGATTGCCTAGAGCTGAGGGTGAGGTGGGAAGTAGGCAAATGATAGCCAAAAGGTTTGGGGCTTGTTTTTGAAGTGATGAAAATATTCTAAAATTGTGATGGAAACCACTGAGCTATACATTTTTAAACAGGTGAATCATATTGGTACATGAATTATACCTCAATAAAGCTGTTAAAAAATCACATGTATAGACCTTGATCAATTTTTACACAAAGATTTTCTTATTTCCCTTTTTAAAAAGACTTCTCTGAAAGAATTAATTTACCAGACAGGCCACCTAGGTAATTATAAAACAAAAAAGATGTTCTTTCATTGACTTATATTTCGATTTCATAAAATGTTACTAATAATAATACTTAAAAGTACGTAAAGCTACATGTGTCTACATCATATTATGTCTATTTTTCATTTATCAAGAATAATGCCACTGAACCTGAAACCTTGGCCAGTATCATACTGTAAGAGTGCGGAGTATCATTAAATAATTATAATAACCTCAATTACTAGAGTGACAATAATGTTAGCTAACACATATTAAGTATTCACTATGTTCTAGCAAGTTTACACAAATTATCTCACTTATTCTTTACAATAATAATTCCATGAGGTAGATATCATTATTATTATAATTTTACAAATAAAGAAATTAAGGTTTTCAAAGGATACCACACTTGCCAAGAGCAAAGCTACTGAGTGGTGGAGGTAGGATTTGAACTTAGATAGATAACAGAACCCATAGTCTTTATTATTATTATTATTTTGTTTTTCAAATTGAGATGGAGCCTCACTATATTGCCCAAGCTGGTCTCAAACTCCTGGGCTCAAGTGATCCTCCCATCTCAGCCTCCCAAGTAGCTGAGACTAAAGGTGTATTTCACTATGCCCAATAGCACCCAGGGTCTTAACCACTTTGCTATATTTCTTGGTTCCTATTGTCTATGAGAATCAAAATCATGTACCATATTTCCCAGAGCTGCAACTTTCAAAACTGCACATTATACCTCTAAGCCATATAAAGGTAAAAGGAAAAGGTATAATTCACCAAAAGTACTAAAAGCTTTACTCAGCCAAAATTCAGAAGTTTAGAGTTGGAAGGAGAAGCATAAATCATTTAGTATGATGACAACTTAGTGCACATGATAAAACTGAAAGACTTTGGCCTAACTCTTCAGGTTTTAGGAAATAAAGGAAATTCAGTGATGATGAGTTTTCCACAGGTATGATTGATAGAGAACTTATTAATTCATCATTAATTCATTCACTTATTCATTAGTTATTTTTCATTTCAATCAACAAATATATACTGAAAGTCAACTACACACCAAGCACCCTGCTAGATTACAGACTCTAGAAAGTAAAAAATGAGTATGATAGTCCCATTCCCCAAGGGGCTTACAGTCTGGACTTGTGGGGGTGGGGGAACAGGTGTAAAATAAGAATTACTATATAACGTGATAAGCAATACTCAATAAACATGGCAGGGAGTTATTATTCTGTTGGAAACATCAGGGAGGGCTTTACCAAGAATATCATTAAATTATGAGATAAGTAATTATTTCCAGGAAGATATCTGCCCTCCAGGAAGAGGGTAGGGGAATTTGGTATTGAGTGGTTAGAAATTCAACTCATTTGAATTGCTTGGAGCATAGCCAGTGAGGATAAGACACTGTGTTAAGCACATCTTTTTATTCTGATGTTTTAACATCTGGGGCCTTATTGACCCTGAGGAGACTGTCCCTCCCAAGGCCAGTCATCTTCTAGAGATAATAAAGGGCTCCCCTGTGAGATTGCCTTTCATACGCAAACCAACCAGGTCAGACCCATCCACCCCAACCTCCCCTTTCAGGCACTTACAATCTGGATCAATATTCCCCTGCTCTAATTTCCTCAGGGACAGGGTCAGACAACTGAGAACAGCCCTCTACACCCCACAGTCCACTGAAATTATTTGAACTAGCCAATCCTGAACCTGTTCGCCCTTCGTCACCTATTCCTTCCCAAGGAAATCACAATAGAAGCTCTTGCCCATATTTCCCCTATTCTTCTGTTTTCTGACCCACTCTTATGTTTCCCTGTGTGGTCCTGCATACCGCAGTGTGCATTCTCCTCTTGGGGATTTTAACTATCTTTTCAACGGCAATCATCTGATGCATTGGCCTTACCATCCCTAAATGATAATAAAACCAACATTATAAACAAAGATTCAAGCCTGGGTGCCATGGCTCACATCTGTAATCCCAGAACTTTGGAAGGCTCCCTTGAACTCAGGAGGTTGAGACCAGCCTGGGCAACACAGGGAGACCCTATCTCCATAAAAATTTAAAACATTGGCCAGGCGTGGTGGCACACACTTGTAGTCCCAGCTACTTGGCAGGCTGAGGCAGGAGGATCACTTGACTGACTCAAGGAGGTAGAGGCTGTAGCAAGCTATGATAATATCACTGCACTCCAGCCTGTGTGACAGAGCAAGACTGTCTCATTAAATCAATCAATCAATCAATCAATCAAAGATTCAGTAAATCCTGCTACATAGACAGAAAGGGGCAAGACCATGTAAAGTGTTGTCTGCTTCGCAGAGGAGTTTTAACTACTCAGTAGACATTGGAAGTCACAGAACAGTGTTAAGCAGGGGCATAATGACTAGATTTGACTAGATTTACATTTCAAAAAGATTAATCAGGCAGCAGCGTGGTTACAGAATTGCAGTGAAGTAATTTTGAAGGTATGGAGACTAGCTAGGAAGTCATGGTATGAAATAGTCAGGAAGTGATGAAAATCTCAATTAAGGTAGGGGAACTGGAAATGGACAGAAAGGAATATTTATGAGATGGTGAGAAGGTATCTTGAAGGACTTGATTGACTATGATGGGTTGGGAAAAGGCAAAAGTAAAGAAGACACACTTCAAAGTTTCTGGCTTAGCTGACTGTGGCTGGTAATGAATACATGGAGATAAGAAAAGAAGGACAGAAACAAGTTCGCAAGGAAGGAGAATGGGATCTGCTTGCCTGTAGGATTGTTCTTGTAGAGATACTAATAGCCAGTTAGACACATGGATCTGGTGCTCAGGAGGTGTTCTTACACTGGAAACAAGATTTGAGAGCTATCAGCCTACTAGTGGTGGTGAAGGTCATAAAAGTGGATGGAATTACCAAAGGAAGACATGCAGAAAAATATCAAAGTTCATGTTGAAAACAGAATTTCAAGAAACACCACAACTTAAAAGGCAGGTAGGGAAATGGTGTTTGCAAAAGAAAATGGAGGTGGTAAGACAATCTGGGGAGTCTGGCAGCATCATCAGCGACAACGGCATAATCATCACCATCATTACCAGATGGTTAATATTTCTTCAGCATTACTGTGTTTGCCACATTATGCCACATGTTTTACATGTATATTTCATTTGTTGCACATAGTAACTGATAGTTTGGATATTTGTCCCTGCCCAAATCTCATGTTGAATTGTAATCTCCAATGCTGGAGGTGGGGTCTGGTAGGAGGTGTTTGAATCATGAGGACAGATCCCTCATGAATGGCTCAGGCCATCTCCTTGGTGATAAGTGAGCTCTCATTCTGAGTTCAAAGGCCATCTGGTGGTTTAACAGTGTGTGGCACCACCCCCGCCCCCAACTCCTTTGCTTGCTCCTGCTTTTGCCGTGTGACGTGCCTGCTCTTGCTTTGCCTTCTGACATAACAGTAAGCTTCCTGAGGCCTCCCTAGAAAACCATGAGCCAGTTAAATCTCTTGTTTATAAATTACCCAGTCTCACGTATTTCTTTATAGCAATGTAAGAACGGCCTAACACAGTGACTCAGTGAGGTTTAAGAGATGATGACATAGGCCTACAGAAGTTAAGTAAGGCCTATAACATTGTTCTCCTTTGCAATCTCTCTAAAGCATGGCTTCTTAAACTGCTATAATGTATCCAGTGAAGAATGATGAGGTTCATAACTTTGAAAAGGAGAGCTTATTTCTCATTAAGGGTTGTAGCCTGAAGGGTGGCCATTCCAACAGGCAAGGAAGCATAATATCTGGCCAGAAGCCAGAAACAGGCAATTGGAAGGAGGGGTAAAGGGAACAGAAATTTATGCTGAGCAGTTTGGCTAAGTATAAACATTCAATGGGTTATAGGAGTAGCTATGAATATTCATGAAGGAAAGGCATGGGTATGCACAGTAGGCCAATGTGTACGAAACATGTGTCCCACTGAGAGAAGAGAAAGGAAGAAGCTGGTCAGGCGGGTAGGCAGGGTAAATCTTTTCAATCCTCAGTTGAATCCTTTCAAACAAAAGAACAGCATGGAGGCACAGATAAGGGAACTGCACAGGGTGGCTTGCCTAAGGCATGCCCACAGTCCCACAGATAAGAAAGGCTACACAAGTGACTTGTCCAGTCAGGCCTGCAATGGAAAATTCCGTCCCCTGACACACGTGCAGTAAGAGGAACAAAGAAATATGGAGCAACTCAAGCTAAAGCCTGCATGCACATTAGGAGGATGGGGTGGAGCTACCAGAAATTCATGCTTTATGCAAATGAGACACCCAGCCCTCATTGTTTTCTTATAAAAGTCTTTGCATTCAACTGTAAAAATGGTAACCCTCTTCTGGGCCCTCTCTCCGTGTAGGAGAGCCTTCTTCTTTTGCTTATTAAACTTTCACTCCAACCTTACTCTTGGTGTCCACGCTCCTTAATTCTCTTGGTTGTGAGACAAAGAATTCTGGGTGATATCTCACAATGAGAGACTGCTACTTTGTGATGCACTGGCGAGACTGCAACACCATGTTCACTCTAGGGTGAAGATTTAACATTTATATGGATTACAATTATGCCTCATAACTCAAAAGGTAAAGCAGAGGACATAAAAGCCCTCTGTGCACAGTCTCCGTAGAATGGCCAGAACCACTCTGTGGTTGGTGGTCTCTAATCAGGAAGGAATGCTGGTGGGTTGCCCTGTCAAAACCACAAAAGGGAGAACAGTAATGGTTGATATGGTTGATATCAGCAGTGGAGCAAGTTTTTCAAAAGGGCTAGTTTCTCTTTAACCCTTAGGGAAGGCTAATGATGGTTAGCAAAGGAGTGGGTATAATGACAGGTGTCTGATCCCTCATCCCCTCATGGCTGGGAATCCATTTATTTTTGTGTTTTGTTTTTGAGACAGGGTCTTGCTCTGTCACCCAGGCTGGAGTGCAGTGGTTTGATCAAAGCTCAGTACAGCCTTGACCTCCTGGACTCAAGTGATCTTCCTGCCTCAGTCTCCCAAGTAGCTGGGACTACAGGTGAGTATGACCATGCCTGGTTAAATTTTTATTTTTTGTAGAGACAAGATCTCACAATGTTGTCCAGTTTTGTCTTGAACTCCTGGCTTCAAGCAATCCTCCCACCTTAGCATTCCAAAGTGCTGAGAATGCAGGAGTGAGTCACCACACCAGGCCAGGGAACTTAGTTTTTAAGGTTTCTCTGGGGTCCCCTTGTCCAAGGGGGGATCTGGTCGCTTGGTAGGGAGCTTGAGATTTTATTTTTATCTCTCAAATGCCTCAGTACTGGCTGCCTCTCCTCCTAAACTTTCACTGAATCCATACTAGATATTGTCCCATAACTCTTACTTTGATTGTATGACAGTGCTACTTTGTCAGTAAACTTCAATGGTTTTTCACACTTATTAAATAACAAATTTCCCAGTCTTGGACTCATTATGATGCTAATATCTCTCTAGCCTTATTGTCTACTATATCCAATGCATCAAACTAAATTAGTCAACCTTGCAATGACTATGCTCATGTGACTTAATCTCTCATTTTAAAAGTACAGACTCCCATTTCAGATTATAGAAATTCTATGTATTCTACAGGGTTCACCTTCTTTCAGATGTCACACTCTCTCTGAAACCTTATGCACTTACTCCAGAGATATAAGCACTTTCTTTGAAAATCTTATTCACAACCTGTACCTCTCTTAAAGCATTTATCTTACTCTCAGATTTACTTTGCTATTGTCTGTAAACTTATCTTTTCTTACAACAGTTTGCAAGCAAAATCTAGTAATGCCTTGACTACCATTACATTTCAATAAATAATTATTGACTCGATTTTATTCAATTTTGAACTCTATCAAAGCTCTCAAATTTGATATCTGTGTTCCTTGGGCAAGACTATCTTTACTGATGGTGTAATTCCATTGGAAGTTTCTTTTCTTTCTTGAAGGTCATAAAATAAGGATGGCCCAACATCTCATATTGAAAACAGTTTTCCATCTAATTTTTTGATCAACTATAAGATTATTCTATAAGACCAAAACAGGAAACCTATAAATATATGTTTACTATTGTCACACTAATAGACTAGCAAAATAGTATGCTTATGTTATTGTTCTTTAGGATAAACTGACAATGTAATGTTGTAGTTTACTTAAAAACCAATGCTTACTATTATAACCACATTTTTAGTTTTTTCATTTACTAATTCACTACTTTCTATAATCAGAGTCAGTGTCAATTGTTTTCCCATGATCTTATATAATTTTAGCTTTAGCACTATCATCACGTATATGTATGAAAAGAATAAGGTTCCAGATCTCAAGGCAACATCTGGTGCTTCCTTTCCTCAATCACTCTCCTAAAATCAAGACATAGGAACAAGGTTCCCCAAAACTCATTCAAGTCTTCCCATCTTGCCCATTATGTGTCAAATAGCTGTGTGGTACCCTCACAGCATGTACCCTAGGCTCTGAGAAAAGTAAGAAAAATCCGTATTTATGGAATATTCTAAGAAGTTTGCCCATATTAGCTGATATAATCCTCACATCAGGCTTATTTTTTTTCCATTTTATTGGTGAAGAAACAGATTATATTTTACAGATGAAGAATCTCAGGCGGCCTGGCTTTAGAGCCCACTGCAAAGTACTACATGTCAAGTACTGGCATTCGTTATTCATTCTCCCTGCTTTTGCTCCGGCCCCACTTTGTCTATTCACCACATGGAAGCCAGCAAAATTGTATTAAACCATGTTAGACTATGTTGGTCCTCTGCTCAAACTCTGCAATGGTTCCCTTCTCACTCAGAGTAAAAGCTAAAGTCTTTTCAGTAGCTTTCCACGCTCTGCGTGATCTTCTTTCCCATCCTGCATCTCTTTGCTCTCACCCCACACATTCAACCCCACTCTGGCCACACTGGCCTCCTGACTTCTTCCAATATACTAAGCATACTCCAGCTTTGGCACTTGCTGTTCCTCCAGCCTGGATTGCTAGGTGACTCTCACCCTCACCTCCTTCAAGTCTGTATCCAATGTTAACTTTTCAGTGCAGCCTTCTCTGTCCATTCTACTTAAAAATTACAAATCCCTCCCTTTTCTGGAAAACCTGTTTCCCTTCCCTGCTTTATTTTCCCCCACACACTTAGCATCATACTATATATTTTACTTACTTATTCTGCTCCTGATCTGTATTCCCCCACTAAAATGTCCTCTGTGAAGATAGGTTTTATTGTTTGTTCTTTTGCCACTGTATCTCTACTGTATCTAGAATAGTGTTTAGTATGTAGTAAGTCCCCAGAAAATATTTGATTAATTAATTCAAATATCTATATGGAAGCTGGAGCTGATGTTGAGGGACTGAGAATGGATGGCTACAAGTCTTACAAGGACGAATACCTCAGAGGCCTGGAAGACAGAGGGTAGGGAGGATTAATACTAGGACAAGGAATAAAAAGGAAGAAGCTGTCTTGGGTTAATGCTTAGTCTTCAACTCCAGGGATCCTTATTTGACCTGTGTGTATCTTCCTTTAGGACTAGGGTTCATAATTTTGTCTTATGCAAAGACAAAGTTAAGAACTTATTTTGGCAGCCTAATGAAGCTTATGAACCCTTCTCAAACCAATGTTTTTAAATGCACAAAATACATAAGATTGCAGGAAATTATTCTAAAATAAAATTATCAAAATATTTTATATTTTGTGATATAATATAATGTGCATATTTATTAAAATTATAAAAATTATAGCAGCTGATTTAATAACTCCTATAATTTTAAAGTAGCAATGACTGTAAACAATGTTTTAAGATACATACAATTGTAATGCAATGTGAAAATGTTTGCAATTTCTGGTGGTTGCTAAGTTAACTACTATATTAACTTACATAGCTATAACAGTGACTTGTTGTTTATATTTATGGAATTCTAATATTCAGTCAGATATTAGTGAAAATAAATACATGATTATTTTTTTCTCATCCAAGTTCACAGAGCCCTGGTCTTAGTCCGTTTGCATTGCTATAAAGAAATATGTGAGAATAGGTAATTTATAAAGAAAAGGTTTATTTGGCTCATGGCTCTGCAGGCTATACCAGAAGCATGGTACCAGTATCTGCTTCTGATGAGAGCCTCAGGCTGCTTTCACTCATGGTGGATGGCATGCAGAGATCACAGGGTAAGGGCGGAAGCAAGAGGAAGAAGGGAAAGATGCCAGGCTCTTTTTAACAACCAGCTCTCAAGGAAACTAACACAGTGAGAACTCACTCATTACCCTGGGGATGGCACCAAGCCATTTATGAGGGATCTGCCCCCAGAACCCAAACGCCTCCCACTAGGCCCTACCTCCACTGCCGAGAATCACATTTCAATATGAGATTTGGGGGAGTCAAGCAAACAAAACTAGAGCAACCCTGAGTTCTATTCCCAAAAGCCATAGGGGTCTATAGACATCAGGATAAGAACCCTGCTCTAGGATTTGACTCAGGGTATACCCAGAGGGAAGAGGATCGAAATTAACTACACCTTCACTATCACAGCAGCAGAAGGACAAAAAGAAACAATAAAGAAAAACAAAACAAAATGATTTTTCCAAATTCCTTAACTAAAGACAATCTTTTTCACCCTATATTTAGAAAATAGTCTGAAAAATGCAAGTATTTATGAGTTTTGGTGTATCAGGATGAATAAGTTTTAATAACAGGACAATGTTACTTTCCAACATTGATGAGAAATTCAAAAGCAGGAAAGCATAGAAGCCTCCAAATCAGGGCAAAGATCTGATGCGGTGGGGAAGGGAGAGTGGTGGAGCGAATAGGCTGGAAATAAAGAAAACAAAATAATGAAGGCTAGATTTATGTAGTCTTGTTTATCTTTTTCTCTTCCCTAAAAAGTAAAAGCTATGTTTCAAAGTTCTTTATGTTCTCTTCAAGGTCCCTGAAAGCAGCTTAGCAGGAATTATGGTCAGGAATTTCTCCTTATCCTGGTTGTCCTCTGTAACTTTTGGCAACAAAATTGGAAAATACTTCATACCAGATGCCCTCTTTTGGAGATTCACAATGCATGTCAGCATCTGAAATGTTCTAGAGTCCTGTAGTACACAAATCTGCTTACCTTCATTTAACCCAGTATTTCTCAATCTTATTTGATCAAACTTTTTCCATTTTATATATATGTCTATCATTACAATTATAAGACTTTATTGCAATTATTGACTATACAATTCTTTTCTTCAGCTAGGACATAAATTTCAGGTGTCTTGTTCGTGTTTTCATTGTGAGTACTAAGAACTATTAATACTTCATGCACTTTGAAAGTTTATAAATGTTTGGTTGGTTGATGGTTGGTGGGTTGGCTGACTGAATAAATGAATAAATCAAAGACAAAAATGTTTCAGGCCAACTTTACTGTGTATATTATCTCTGTAACATGACAGGAACTTTTAGAAGCCCTTTGAAGTAAGTTTAACAGTGAAAAGGATAGATAACAAAGAAAAAATGGCTGTTATCAGTTAACTCCCCAGTGGAAATCTACACACACAGTTATATTTAAACCAAAATAATAGTAAAACTTTACTGAAGAAAAGGAAGGTATATTTCTATTCTAATCATTTCTGTAGCTCTGAAAGTAGAAATTATGGTGTTAATAATTCAAACAGCCATTTTATTTGCATTCTGTGTAGTGTTAAGTGTAACATCTCAGCAAGTGTCGCAATTCGTAGCAGCAAATTATGTTAATTAGTAGGAAGGCTTAAAGGCCAAAACTGGAAATAATCCCAAATAGTCTCTAAATGTTACCTTTAATTACTTAGATCAAATTTATGGGTGATAATAAAGTAATACAAAGATCCATATATTTACAGGTTTGGAAAAAATATATATTGGTTGGATTTAGATCCTGTAACTTTATAAACAATATGTTTCCACAGCCCACCTGTTTTTAGATTTTCATCAATTAATTCCACCCACACGTGAATCTCCACAGCAGAACTAATAAGAAAGCAACATCTGCTGGTTATAGCAGAGTGAAATATAGCATTTTTTGTTTTTACAAAACTTGAGTTTTTAAAAAATCTACAAAACTGAAATTAACACTGAAGGAGAAGCATAAGACCTAATTATTGCCACATCACTACTTTAAGAAAAAAACCAGACATACTCAAGACCTTTTTCATCAAAGACCAGGGCGTTGCAAATTTGCTAAAACCTGATAGATGCCAAAGTTAAAATAGTTTAAATTCAAGATTGCATGCATTTTTGCTATTTCTACCTCCTGCTTTTGAGAGTAAAAGCTATTTGTATGTACGTAATATTTAAATCTCTGGAAAAGCTCCAGAAAAAACATTTGAACAATGAATAAAGGCTTTGGTGTTTTAATTACTGTTTCTGTACATATTCCAAAATAAAACAGACCTTTCTATCAAGAATGTCTTCATCTACAGTAAATAAATTATCTACTTCCTTGGGCCATGTCCAAATTACCAAGTTCTTCCAGTTCTCCTTCCAAAATATGTTTCAAAATCTTTCACGGTTACCATCCAAGCCCAAGGTCCCCTTATTTCTAATCCGATTTCCTTTATTTTCTTCCAACAAATTTTCCACACCACAGCCAGAGAGCTTTTTAAAAATACAAATTAGACGTCATTAATCATCTCTCAAATCTTCCATGGAGTTTCCTGTTGCACTTAGGGTAACTATAAGCTAGTTAATGTGGCCTTCATATTCTGGCCTAAACAATCTCTTTAGTTACCTTGTAGGCTACTTTCCTCTTTGCATTGTAGGCTAGAGCCAAACTAGACTTCCTTGAATTCCTAGAATATGCTATGTTCTCCCCAGATTTAGGGCCTCTACAGGTTTCAGAATAAATGAAAATCTTTCAGGAATTCCTCTACTTCAACTAAGTAGAGCCTCCTGCTATTAATACAATTTCTTGCACAATTATCAGATTCTTCTAAAAGACTTAGCATAGTTGTAACATATACAACTATGTAATCATTTGTTTAATAACAATATTCCTCAGTAGACTATAAATTCCATGTGGGCAGAGCCAATGTCTATCATGCTCAGTCTTGAATACCTAACACCCACAGGGTATTTAATAATTTTAGTAAAATAAAACAGAGTAAATCCCAATCTAACAAAAATGGAGGTAAAAGGGCAAAAATCCCTTAAAGTGAAATTTATTTCTAGTTTACCCAAGTCTGTATACCATAAGGAATCTCTGAGAGTTTTATTCCTAAGACTTTTCTATATTCTCCACTACACTAGAAGATATGCCTGAATATATGAAAGTATTGTTGATATTATTCTAATTTTTGTTTGAGACTGAAGTCTCCATTCCAGAAACACATGTGCCAACCTAGAACCTAGAGAGTATCCCAATGCTTGGTTCCTAAGTGAGGTAATAGTAAACACTACTGTGACAAAATAATTCTGTATCAGATGTGCTGCTGCCCCGTGGGGTTTGGAACATTGGTATTCATCTAAAAACTATGTTCTAAGTTTGTTGTTTAGATAGTCCTTCTGTGGTAGTTTCAGACATTCTAGAACAGATCATTCTTAATATTTAAATATACACACACACACACACACCCTCCATCAGAATAAAGGAGTACACTGTAAATGCAATGTGCCAAAACAAGAACAATGTGTTACTACAAAATGACAGTTACTACAAATTTGCCAGTTATGTCATAATCACAAGTAAAATAGGGAAAAAAGAAAGCAGGAGATGGGGAGGAGGTTCTGTCATCAGGGGCAATATAATACCTCTAGAGAATCATAAACTGAACAATTATCAGCTACCCTGCCCCAATCATTCTCTCCTGTTTCTGCTTCGTTCCCCTGGCCTCACTGGGGCTTCCTTCCCCTGTTTGCAGACCACACTAAGTAAGACTTTTAGGTCTATTCCAGGTCACAGGACTATCTTATTCCTACCCTAGTCTACTGAATCCCTCATATAGATCATAAGTTCTTTTTATTTTTAATTTTTCTTTTGCAAGCTCCAGTTTCAGCTCCAGATCATCTCATGTTTTCCCTTTCTTTTTAAAATTCCAGTTTATTAAAGCATAATGTTTTGCTTGGAAGACTATATGAGAGGATACAATTACCATATTTGGTGAACTATATGATGAAGTAATATTTAAAATAAATCTGGAAACATAATAAACATTTTTGTAAAATAATTTACCACAGCACTACTTACATGTATCTATCTGTTAATGCTGTTTCAATGGTTTTATAGGGGAAAACATTATTTTGTTCCTATATATACAGTATGTCACACCTAGGAGGTTGCGATAGTATAAAGTTCCTTTTGCCTTTACTCCAATCAGTTAATGTTTTCCTGGGTTTTGACTTTCTATCCATAATATAAGTAAATCACGATATAGGTAATATAAGGTAAACACTGTCATCTATCTTGTTGCTTTTGGATCAGCTTACAGCTAAATCATCTAGAAAAAATATTATGCAATCTCTACTTTTAAAATTTAACAGAGAATACTTTTCTACTTAATTTTCAAAAGTCATTAGATTTGCACATGGTTTATGTCCTGGCAATATTGTGATAGGGTCATGAACATGTAATAAAACAATATATAATGGTTAAAGGCATGAAGTTGAGAGCAACAATGTCAAGATTTGAATCCCAGTTATGATACTTAATGGCAGGAACAACCAAAAGAGAGAAAAATCTTCCTTTAAAAAATTTAGTTTAAAAATCCACACATTACAAGAAAAGGATATGTAAAATTCCAAACCTCTGACTTGTAAATTTGAATTATATCTTCTGCTTTTTCAGGAAAAGACTGCTGTTGATTCAATACTATTATATTTGAATAAAATTTTAATTTTCATAGAAAAATATATAATATTGTTTTATTCAGTAGTTTAATGTCAACTGCTGTTTGTTACTCTTAGTTGTAATGTTTCTTCTTTTTATATTCACAAAGAGAGTAATTATTTTCAACAAATTTGGGGATTGAGTTATTTAACACCAAAGCAAAAGAAGTCCAAGACACACAGTTATTCTGAAATCTAAGTATTCTCCAGTACGTCATTCGTACTAATTGTATTAAACCCCTTTCAGCCATCTCCTCTTCAAGAGAAATTCTTTTCTTTAGGCAGAATATTTTATTAAATGAAAATATTTATTTTAAAAATTAATTGCTATTTTCTTTGTTATTTACTTAAAAAATTGTTTTACTTAATAAATTTACTTAAATTATTTAATAAATTGCTATTAAATACCTTTTTAAAGTAATTTAAATTCATTGTTAAAAAACATTGAAAATACAGTCAATCGCCACTGTTTGTGAATTCCATGTTTGTGAATTTACCTACTCACCGAAATTTATTTGTAACCCCAAAATCAGTATTAATAGCACATGTATGTCTGTTGGTAGACATGTGCAGAGCAGCAAAAATTTGAGTCACTCAAATGAGTAAAAGTTCCCAAATGAGGGTGAACAAGGTGATATTCTCTGCCTTCTTATTTTAACTCTCACACTTCACACTGTAAAACAAATGTCTTTTTTTTTTTTTTTTTTTTAAAGTCAAGGTCTCCCTCTGTTGCCCTAGCTGGAGTGTAGTGGCACCACCATGGCTCACTGCGGCCTTTAAGTCTTGGTTGCAAGTGATTCTTCCTTCTTAGCCTCTTGAGTACTGAGTAGCTAGGACTATAGCCTAGGCCACCATGCCCAGCTAAGGTTTTTTTGTTTTTGTTTTCATTTTAAATATTTTTGGAGACAGGGTCTCACTATGTTGCACAAGTTGGTCTCAAACTCCTGGCCTCAAGTGATCCTCCCACCTCATCCTCCCAAGTTGCTGGGATTATAGGTGTGAGCCACTATACTTGGCTACAGGTATCCTTTTTGCAGTGTACTCGGTATTACATATTTTGCATTTTTGTATTTTCTGTTGGTGATTTTACTATTTAAAACAGTCCCTGAGCATAGTGCTGAAGAGCTGTCAAGAATCCTAAGTATCACAATGCTGTGATGTGCCTTATGAAGAAAATATATATGTAATGTAGGCATCATTCAGGTAGGAGTTACAGTGATGCTGGCCGTGAGTTCAATGTTACTAGATCAACAATATGTATTAAGTACAGTGTCTTTAAACAGAAATACACACAAAACAAGGTTATATATTGATCATTAATATATATGTTGTGACCACAGGCTCACAGGAACCTAACCCTGTATTTCTCCTAGGAACAACAGTTCAATATTCACCAAGTCAGTGTTCATGGTAACTTTACAGAACATAACTACTATAAGTAAGGAGAATTAACTGTACAGGAATAAAAAAAATCTCACCCATAGTACTACAACCTAGAGTATCTCTTCCACCACATGGTTGCCAATGCTGGATTTTATCTATTTTTTAAAATTTTACCAACCTCACTGGTTTAAAAAGTTGTATTATTCTCCTTTAATATGCATTTCTGTATCAATACAGCTGAACATATATGAACATATATGAAATAGGCATCTTTCCTGTGCATCACTCCCCATTAATTTTTTCTCTTTTTTGTCTTCTCAAGTACAGAATTATAACCAACTAATCTTTAAACACGCCAAATGCTAAAGGAAGGAAGAGAACAAGAACTGAAGGAATTTTCCTGGTCTTTAGCCAGTTGATTGTCCAAAGAGATTTGGGTCAGTGTTTAGCTCTGGCCAAAAGAGACCCATCCTGATCAGACAGCAGTTGAGCTGTCTCATAAAAACAATAATCTTAGGAAAAAAAATAAAAATTATAAATATACACATACACACACATACAGAGAGTAAGTTTGTTGAGCTAATTTCCAGTTAATAGATGCTCCAGATTAGCCAGTGCTAAACCTTCATTCTCTTTGTAATACATATTGATTGGTGGTAATGAGCACACAGATGTCCACAGCAGTAAGCTTTCTAGTATGTACAACATATCTTTTGAAGATCTATACAGTTAATTTTACTGATCTCAGAATTTCAAAAGTGAATTATGAGAAAGGAAAACATTAGTCCTCTTCAGGCTTTGTAGTTTAGGGGACAAACCAAGTATAAATATTTCAATTAGCAAGTGCTCTTCAAGGTAAAACTTAGGAAGACATGTTAGAAGCAAGTGGTTTGAAAAGGGAGCTTATATCATGCATTAAAATTATATGAGTAGACATCCTAGAAAAAAGTCTCAATATTGATCTCCACAGTTAGCCCCTTTGAAAAGACTGGTCTTTCCTTTCCTAACCTGCTCTCTGAGACTGCTGAAGAAGAAGGGAACAGTCTTGTTGGAAACATGACTACAGAACCTGTGTGCCTCTTCTGAGTCCCTGGGTTCCTTTATTGATTTCAAAACCATGAAGGCTTTTGTTTGAATTTTTGCTGTTTCAAAAAATGATAATAGGTCCAAGTTAAATTCTCATAAGAACATCAAAGACTTTCTGACTAGAAGACACTAAACATCTGGTATAATTTGCTTCTTAGAATAATTTTATTTAAAAAGAGAGGAAGGAGAAAAGAAAAAGGCTTTGTAACTTTCTCCAGGACCATGTCAAGAAACAAAGGTATTGATAATGCAGGACATTTTCTTGATCCCTTCATGGGACCCATGACAGGGGTGCCCCATTTACTCAGCCTGCCATGCTCAACGCCTTGTGGGAGGGCATGCATAGGTGAGCAAATGCAGGATCCAGTCAGCCACTTTGGCACCAGCAGAAGCAAACTCCATGCAGGCCCTGTGGCAGCATCCAAGTGGGGTTGCTCAAGTGGGGTTGCTTGTGACGCCAAGACCCCAGAGGGTGTGTTACAATGCTCTCTTAGCTCCACCACCTGTGGACAGCAGTGTGTTGCCAGCTCAGTGGGTCCTTTGCCTTGTGTGGGGTAGCTGCCCTCCACTAGTGAGGGCAAAGGGCCAGTGTGACAGCCTTTTTGGGTATTCACACTTGGTAGGCCCCGAATTCTTGTCTGGTGCCCAAGAAGAATGAGGTCACATAAATGAATTGAAGGATAGTGAATGCAGAGAATTTCATTGAGTAATGAAAGTGGCTCTCAGTGGAGAGGGGAGCTGGAGGGGAAGGGAAGGGCAGGTCTCTCCCTAAAGTCAGGTTGCCTCTCTCCCTCTCTCCTCGAAGTCAAGTTGTCTTTTTCTGACATCTAGCCATCATCTCTGAGGCTACTCTGAGGTCGACTCTCACCTCTTCTAGACATCAGCTGCTTCTCCCCTTTACTGGCTGAGTCTGGGGTCTTTACAGGCACAGGATGGGGGGCAGGGTAAGCCATAGGTAGTTTTGAAAAAGGCGACATGCAATTAGTAAAAAGACATTATTCAGAAAGAACCAATCAGGAAAGACCAGGCAAACAGGAATAGAAGTTCTCACTTTGGGCCATGGGTTTCAGACTTTTTGGCTTGAAGGTGGGGCTTCACCAGGGACTCACCCCTGTTTGCCTAGAGTTTCTCTGCCTCCTGCTTCTATTATTGTTTATTTTGTTGTAAAGAGAAGTGACAGGTGTTAATGTCAAAATGAAACAAACAAAAAAAGAGACTGATTCATTTTTCAAGGTTGCTAAATACTAGCCTAGCATCTTATTTGAACTTTACAAAGCAAGGCCCACCCGGGAAGCAAGAAAACAGTTAGTTTTAAAGACAGGCTAAGGCAGATGAATGGATAAGTGATGAATGGTTAAAGAAAATGTGGTATACATATACAAGAGAATATTATTAACTCATAGAAAGAAGGAAATCCTGCCATTTGTGACAATATGAACACGGAGGGCATTATGCTAAGTGAAAGAAGTCAGAGAAAGACAAGTACTAAATGATCTCACCTACGTGTGCAATCTAAGAAGTCAAATTCACAGAAACTGAGAGTAGAATAGTAGTTGCCAGGGCTTGGCAGATGGAGGAAATAGGGAGATGATAGTCAAGGGTATAAACTTTCAGGTATAATTAAGTTCTAAGTTCTGGGAATCTAAAGTAAAGCATACATGCTGTACCTGAAATTTGCTAAAAGAGTTGTGATACTGTGAAATATACATTTGATCTTTGTCCAAATACATTTGGTCTTAGTCCTGGCATACAACTCCTAGAATCTTTGGAATCTTCAAAGTGATAAGTGCCTTTTTGTATGCTAATGAGTTGACTGATGGCTGATGCCACCCAGGTAGTTTCAGAATGAGAGCTGTTCACCAGAAAGATCAATATATGATCAGAAGGGACTTTCAGCTCTACTTCCTAACTTTTGGGGGGGAAGAGAAGCTGAAGGTTAAAGTCAATCACCAGTGGCAATAATTTAACCAACCATGACTATGAAATGAGACCTTCATAAAGACAGAATTCAGAGAGTTTCCAGATAGCTGAACACGTGAAAGTCCCTAAAGGGTGGTGTCAGGCCTCTGAGCCCAAGCCAAGCCATTGCATTCCCTGTGACTTGCACATATATGCCCAGATGGCCTGAAGTAACTGAAGAATCACAAAGGAAGTGAAAATGCCCTGCCCCACCTTAGCTGATGACATTCCACTACAAAAGAAGTGAAAATGGCTGGTCCTTGCCTTAAGTGATGACTTTCCACCACAAAAGAAGTGAAAATGGCTGGTCCTTGCCTTAAGTGATGACTTTCCACCACAAAAGAAGCGAAAATGGCTGGTCCTTGCCTTAAGTGATGACATTACCTTATGAAAGTCCTTTTCCTGGCTCATCCTGGTTCAAAAAGCTCCCCTACTGAGCACCTTGGGACCCCACTCCTGCCCTCCAGAGAACAAAACCCCTTTGACTGTAATTTTCCTTTATCTACCCAAATCCTATAAAATGGCCTCCATCCTTATCTCCGTTCCCTGACTCTCTTTTGGGACTCAGCCCACCTGCATCCAGGTGATTAAAAAGCTTTATTGCTCACACGAAGCCTGTTTGGTGGCCTCTTCACAGGGATGCGCATGACAGGTGGTGCACCCAGAGAGAGCAAGGAAGCTCCACGTCCCTTCTTATACATTTCCTTTGCATCTTTCTATCTGTATCCTTTGTAATATCCTTTATAATAAAGCAGTAAACCTAAGTGTTTCCCTTAGTTCTGTGAGTTGCTCTAACAAATTAATAAACTCAAAGTGGAGGTTGTGGAAACTCCAATTTATTTATAGCAAGTCAGTAGAAGCACAAGTAAAACAATCTGGGAATTGCAATTAGCACAGGAAGTGGGGGCAGTCTTGTGGGACTGAACCCTCAACCTATGGCATCTGACACTATCTCCAGGTAGATAATGTAAGAATTGAATTGAATGGAATTGAATTAGAGGGCACCTAGCTAGCGTCTGTTTTGATTGGTTGTTGGTAGGGAGCAATCCCCACACACTTCTTGGTGACCAAAAGTCTCAGAGGTCTTTGGTGTTGATTTTTTTGGTATAAAAGCAGAAAAATAACAGGTTTTTTTGTTTTTGTTTTTGTTTTTATAGAGAGTGGCTCATCAATGTCCTCACCAAATACCCAAAAGTGTAACTATGTGAGGTGATGGATGTACCAAATGACTTGACTGTGATAATCCTTTCACAATATATGCATATCAAATCATCATTTGTACACCTTAAATTTTTATAGTTATATTTGTCAATTTTGTCAATAAATTTGAAAAGAATGATAAACCGGAAAGAAATATATGCAATAAATCAAAACTAAGCAATAATATACTTTATTGTTTATTCTGACAACAAACCCAAGTATAGCACTCCAATAATAACAAACAATGGAGAAGACTTCTATATTTCTAAGCAATGTCTGTTGAAACGGTCTCAACTTTCACTGTCCAATATGGTAGCCACATGTGGCTATTAAGCATTTGATATTTGGCTAGTTAGAATTGGAATGCACTTTAAGTGTAAACTGCATGACAGATTTCAAAGATTTAGTGCAAAAAAGGAAAAAGATTATAAAATATTCCATTAATAATTTTTGTATTGATTATATCCTTAAAATATTTCGGATATATTAAATTAACTATATTGTTAAAATTAATGCCATCTGTTTCTCTTTAATGTGGCTACTAGAAAATGGCTACTAGAAAATTTCAAATGTATTACATTACATATGTATCTTGTACTACATTTGTATTGGACAGTGATGACTGAAAACTACCCAAATTGTAAAATCTGTTCTATTTGCAGCCCCTTCCGTTGTATTCCTTCAGTCTCAGAACTTAACACAACAGTAGGATAAAAAGTCACATAAGGTGGGGCAGAGCAAGATGGTCGAATAGGAACAGCTCCAGTCTCCAGCTCCCAGCACCAGCGACACAGAAGACAGGTGATTTCTGCATTTTCAACTGACGTACTGGGTTTATCTCACTAGGGAATGCCGGACAATCGGTGCTGGTCAGCTGTTGCAGCCCAACCAGTGAGAGCTGAAGCAGGGTGAGGCATCGCCTCACCTGGGAAGCACAAGGGAGAAGAGAACCCCATTTCCTAACCAGGGGAACTGAGACACACAACACCTGGAAAATGGGTAACTCCCATCCCAATACTGTGCTGTACCAAGGGTCTTAGCAAACGGGCACATCAGGAGATTATATCCCACACCTGGCCGGGAGGGTCCCATGCCCACGGAGCCTTCCTCATTGCTAGCACAGCACTCTGCGATCTAACTGCAGCAGCGAGGCTGGGGGAGGGGCGCCCGCCATTGCTGAGGCTTAAGTAGGTAAACAAAGCCCCGGGGAAGATTCAACTGGGTGGAGCTCACAGCAGCTCAAGGAGGCCTGCCAGTCTCTGTAGACTCCACCTCTGGGGACAGGGCACAGCTAAACAACAACAACAA